>NC_137005.1:17453859-17536359 GCF_032717465.1 Coenobita brevimanus
TTTTCTCCCTCTGCCCACCTGGACCAGGGCCTGCCCTCCCTACAACCGTGTCCGGGCCTCCCTCCTTGGTCTCCATTTGCTACGGGGCTGGGCGAGTCGTTACGGCCCTTCTCCACCTAGGGCAAGCGGCTTGAGGGCAGTGGCGGGGCGTTTTCCACCTGCAGTTCTTCGTCAGCGCCTTCCACTCGGCGCCGCGCCTCTGTCCACCTTTGCATGTCCCGCCCTGCCCTCCACGACCATCGTTGTGCTTGCCTGCCCTCCTTCTCACGGCCCTTCCCTGCCTTTGCTGCCTCCTCTGCCAGCCATCGTTGTCCCCCTTATGCTTTCATTTGGAGAGCCACCTTCTGCCACTTCCCTGACGAGCTCGTTGTTTGCCTGTGTCCCCACCCCGGTTGTGGGGCATATATTTCAAACTACAGAGACAAATAGCTAGACCTACACTACTGGTAAAAATACCTCGACTAACGGAACACCATCGACTGCAGATATGTAATGCCTTTCTACATTACATACCTGCACTCATCACCTGCTGACTGTCAGTCGAGGCACATCCTAATATAGGGGACATCAATATATGAAAGAGAAGCAGACGAGTCAGGAACATTTCCATATACGTCAGCTGTCGGCCCTAATTAGAACAACTTTAAACAAGGTGGTATAAGGCACTTACATAACATGTACAAAAAGTGAAGGACCTCGCTCAACAGACCACCATCGACTGCAACTGCCCTTTCCCTTTCTGCAGTATATTGCACACTTACACTCATCAGCTGGTGACTGTCAGTCAAGGAACAGGGTTTAATGTAGGGGACATCAATATTAGAAATAGATCAATGAGAAGGAGGAACTATTTCAAATATGTCAACTGTCAACCCTAATTTATAGTACAAAATATACATAAGTACAGTCGATAAAAAACAAAACCATATAGTAAAAAAGCCACATCACTCTGATCAGTCCGGTCTCTCTCAAGAAAGCCATCAATTTATCAATCATAACAATGTCCCCATCACCCAGGATGGTGGAAAGGGTGAAGGGGACGTCTGCTGCACCGCAATAATTTATAAGTGAAGCACATTCACGAATATATCGCTGACAGCGCAGGATGATATGACTGATAGATAACACCGCATCACAGATGTCACAGTGCTGTGGGAATCGTTTTTCCATATAAGGTTTCATGTGCTTAAGCATGGTGGCATTAAGCCGTAATTGCACCAACACTTTTTCTTCCAGGCGACTGGGATGGTTGGCGGTGGCCAATCGCCCAGGTATGGCTTACACGTTCGAATATGTAGCCTGGTCCACTGACCTTGCCACAGAAGACTTATTGATTTCTTTCTGAGAAAGAGACTCGACCGTAGATCACAAGGAACATCCCAAGTCTCCTCGAGCTCTACAGCCAACTTTGCAAGGAAGTCAGCCTGCTCATTGCCGTATGTGCGACAATGACCAGGCACCCAGATCAGCGTGAATGACTTGTTGCATGAATACAACTTATTAACAATGCGGTCCTGGATCTCGTGAGAGTCCGTAGTGCAAGATGCGATTGCCTGAAGGGCTGACTTCGAGTCTGAAAATATGGCAAATGAGTCATGCTGAGGATTTAGAGCATAGTCTATGGCTTGTCAATAGCAAAAAGTTCAGAGGTAAACACAGATGTATGAGTCAGCAACCAATACCTGATGGCACATTCGGTCAACCATACACTAGCACCCACACATTCACTCGACTTGGAGCCATCGGTGTACAGTTGGTGAGACCCCAAGTGATGAATGATGATGTTACGAAACAAGTGGTGGACCTCCGCCTCCGGCACCTTGCCCTTTGGTGCTGGGAGCCATGATACATCAACAGTAAAGCCGGGCGGCTCCCAAGGCGTTATATTTTAAAACACCAACTTGTCTCAGTCACTGAGGTCCACACCAAGCTCCTGAGTTAGTAAGTGGAGGCGAATGGCAAGTGGCCAACACACTCCCTGCCAAAGATGGTGGTATTGATGCAGGGGGGTACAAGCCACATTGCCGATATTACTTCTCCTCGATGTTCTAAGTCTATAGGACCAAGCCAGGAGGTCTCGGCGAATACAGAGGGGAGGCACATTCACCTCCAATTCCATACGAGCTACACGGGTACACCGGACGGCTCCAAGACACATTCTCAAACATTTATTCTGCAACACATCCAAACCTTTCAGCGTGGCATCGGATGCTGAGCCATACACCTGTGTGCCATAGTCTAGTTTCGATCAAATAAGGGACTTATACACCATTAACCTGCCCCGTCCCGACCACTTTTTCACCACTGGTACCCCCCAATTTTGAACCCCAATTTTTTTTGCTAAAACTTTCGCTTTTGGTCAGAAACAATGGTCAATCACCAAGAAATTGTTCACCGGGGTCCATAAGTGGCCTAAACAGGTATACCTTCGTCACACCTGGTACCGTGTTCTCTGTAGGTGGTTTGAGCCTCCCACGTTTTCTATGGTATTATAAGTCTGGGAAACCAATGAAAGTAAGTAGATATGTATTTATTACAAACAAAAACATGTGATAAAAGAGTAAACTGAATTTTATACAAAAATAGAGCTGAAATAAGCATTGTACCATCGTGCGAAACGAGCAAAATCGGGCAGACTGGTCACGACAAATCGCTGACATTCCTGAATCATGATACATATCATTTTTTCTACTTACATAATACATCTACAATAACATTGTACCATTTTACATTTTATTGAACTGTTTTTACGTAATCACAGGCCTTTTCGATAACATTTAGCGTAATGTTAGCACTTTTTTACGTAGTGAGTGAACTCGCTGTGACTGTTGTTTCAACTCGTATTGTGTTTTTTCTACTTACATAATACTTTCCTAATAACATTATACACTTTTCCACTTTTGAGAACTGTTTTGAGATAGTTTCAGGCCTTACGTAAATATTTAGCGTAATAATAGCGCATAATAACACAGACAGTGAAGTCGCTATGACTACTATTTCAACTTACAACCTATTTTTGTACTTATATAATAATTCTCCACTAACATTGCACATGTTTACACTTGATATAATTGATATCACATAATTTCAGACCTTTCGATTCTACTGAGCGTCATATTATCGCGTACCTACACAGTGAGTGTTATCGCGATATCATTTGTTTCATCTTACACTAGTATTCAACTTATAAATTACCTTACTACTAACATTACAACCTTTTCCACTTTATATAATTCCTATCACATACTGACCAGAATGTTCTACTGAGCGTAATATTTTCGCAGATTTACACAGTGGGTGTACTCGTGACATCAATTGTTACAACTTACACTATTTTTCAACTTATACGTTACATTCATGCTAACACTACACCCGTTTCCACTTTATATTCTTCCTATCACATATTTACTGACCAGAGTGTTATACTGAGCGTCATATTTTCGCAGATTTACACAGTGGGTGTAGTTTTGATATCACTTCTTTCAACTTACACTATTTCTCAACTTATACATTACTTTCCTGAAAACATTACACCCGTTTCAACTTTATATAAGACTTAGCACATACTGACTGGCCTTACCATTATAATGAGCGTCATATCGCCATCCCACACAGTTTCAGTAGTGTAGGAAGTTATGGTACTCTTTGAAACATGGCTGAAGGCACAATGCAACATTTCACTCTACAGACTCGTACCTTGTGTCTTTTCTCTGAGTGGATGGTCTGACTGTCGAGTGCTTGCATACATGGCAGCGGCGCTGGGGTTTACGACGGTTTGGGTCAGAAGGGATTGTGCTAGAATAGTGGCATCCTGTGAGGCGTGGGGGAGTCTGGGCAGCCATGGGGGTGCGGGTGCAGTGTGTGGGTCTGTCCTGGGCATGCCCTGGCGATTATTTCACGTGCCAGCTCCCTCACAAACCTCTCAAAGGTCTCTGATGCTCCGGTTGTCATGGCGTGCAGGTAGTGTGCATTCAGGACTGTAATGTCGAGCAAGTGGAAAAAGAGCTTTTTGTACCACTTCATCGTGGTCCTGGCACAGTCAATACTGGAAATCATCGAGTCTGACTGATCCACTTGCCTCATGTTCAGATTATAGTCCAGTACAGACTTGGGTTTCCAGACGTTGCGCCTCCTCTCGCTACGGTGATCCACGGAGTCAGTGCGGTGCATCAGGGGGCTGTGAACAGTTGGTAGGAGGCAAACTTCCCTGTTGTGGTTCCACAGGGTGGCAAGGATGTTAATGGCCTGGAAGAAAACCACCTCGTTCTTGTCAAGTTTCCTCCCTATCTTGACCATATGGCGACGGTTTCTCTTGACTGTACCACAGACTCCAGTGTCGTGTTGGTGGAGGAACGTAGCGAGAAGAGGGCATGTGTACCAGATGTCCAGGTACAACACATGACCACGATGAAGGTACTCCTCTATCATTGTCTTCACCACGTCCCCAGAGAGTCCTATACTACGATCTTCTGTTATATCTGTCTGTGCGCCCGTGTACAAGACTATGTCTTGCACATAACCAGTCTTACAGTCACACATAACAAAGATCTTGAACCCGAAACGGTGTCTCTTGCTGGGTATGTACTGCCAAAAGGAAATATTGCCTCTCCACAACACAAGACTCTCGTCTATGGCGAGGTCTTTGTAAGGATAAAATGAGGAGCGGAACATTTCCCATAAATGATCAAATACCAGCCTAATTCTCCTCATTTTATCTGTGTTATTTGCATTGGCTGGATCTTCTGCATCAAAAAAAGTGGAGGCGGCCGAGAATATGCTGAAATCTGTTACGACTCATCACCTTTCCAAAGAAAGGTGTGAGGATCATTGGGTCAGTTGTCCAGTAGGCAGGAATTTGGTTTTTTCGTACCACACCCATCAAGAGAACCAGGGCAAAAAATAAGAACATCTCTGAAATTGTCACGGGATAGTCATATTGTTGGGAATGCCTGCTCGTGGTTCCCAAACGTTCACTTTCACGGTGCTGTGTTCTTGAAAATATGTTGGTCTGTTCCACTATGCGCCCCACAAACGCCTCCCCAAAGAACAAGTGGAAAAAATCCACCCTAGAGGAACCCGCATGCACACCTTGAGCCGTGCAACCAGACCGCCACTCCTCAGTGAAAGGGTGAATGATGGGAGTAAAATTACTCCCATCTTCCCAGTTCCACGAGACACCACCGTCTCCAGCCACGTCCCCATCGTCGCCTTCGTCAGGGTGGGGAGGTGAGGCTGGTAAGGGAGGTTGGGGAGGTGGAGAGCGGCGCCTTTCATCACTCGCACTTCTCTTCCCTCTCCCTTTTCCTTTACCCTTTCCCTTCCCTTTCCTTCCTTTCCCCACATCCTGGGGCTGTGGGGAGGAAGTTTGGGAATATTGTGGGGCGAAAGATGTGCTGGGGAGTGGCTCCACCTCCTCTCCCCTAGGCCTACGTGCACCATGTGCTCGTGCTGCCTCCCTCACACCACTTTCCCTTTCACCCCGCACTCCTGCCACACCACTTTCCCTTTCACCCCGCGCTTCCACCACACCACTTTCCCTTTCACCCAGCACTCCCACCACACCACTTTCCACTTCACCAGACAAAAGACTTGCACCATACCTGATATGTCTTCTCGCCCCACCTTCTGATCCTCAGGGTGATATTTTTTCTTTACCCAACCACGAGGCGATATCACGTCCAAAGCCGCCGTCATCCTCATCGTCCTCATCAGATTCGGGATGGAGAGAGAGCCGTGCATGTGGTTGGGGTGCAGGCTGGCCTTCCCTTGCCTTATGGTATGTCACATACCGCTTTTTCCGGGGCGAAGGGACCTCTTCATCACTGCTTGTTATTTCTTCCTCTGGGTGGACGTAATCGCGATCCACCACATCATCGTCAAGTGGAGAATCACTATCTCCAGTGAAGGCTTCCAGGGCGGATGCAATTTCGTCGCCTGAGAGACCTTTCCACGCCATGTCTGACCTGGGTCACTGCTAACAGGTGAGTGGCCGAGACAAGGGCGAGCGCGGGTCACGCGGGGTCTGGGACGCTGCCTGCCTGGCGGCAGGTAGAGGAGGCTTGGGTACGTGGGCGAATAAAAAATCTCGCGCGAATTCTGAAAATTATGAACCTTGCAATTGCAGGACGTTGAAGTACGTCAATGGGATTGGCAGTGACAAAACGTGAGGACATGGAAGTACGTTGACGGGACACCGCGGGTTAATAAAGATTTTCTGTCGGCACCCCATGTAGTACCCGCTAGGTACTTGAGGACATTTACTGGTTTATCACAACGAGCAAGCAAATTATTAACATGAATTTTCAAGTTCAAATGACGATCAAAATGTATTCCCCCAAACTTTACAGAGTTTTGAAAAGGTACCGCCTGATTATCCAAAGTTAAGCACAAATTAGGTACGTTACAATTAGTGAAGACTACAGCAGCACACACAGAGACAGAAAACTTAAATCCCCGCTGCAAGACCCATTGGTGGACGGAGTCAAGGGCTGCTTGAATCTGCCCAGCCGAAAATTGTGCATAATGGGAAAAGTGCCATATTGCACAATCGTCATAGAAGAGTGACTATTTAAGATTCTTCAGGATGTGAGCTTATGATAGAATATCATTGATCATATTACTAAATAAAGTGGGACTAAGCACACTTCCCTGCGGCACCCTATTTTCCTGGATAAATATATGCGATGTTACATTACGGGGCAATTTGACAGAGAAACTCCTGTCCCTTAAGAAATTTGAAATAAAAATAGGCAAATTTCCTCTTAAACCATAAGCATAGAGCTTCATTAGTATACCGTCTCGCCATGTCACGTCATAGACTTTATGGATGTCCAAGAACAACCCTATCATGAATTCTTTATTGGCATATGCCTCTGCAATACAATGCTCCAAATTCAGTAAATAATCTAGTGAACTTCTGTATTTACGGAAGCCACATTGTTGATCATTTAACAAATTCTTCGACTCTAAAACAAAAAGAAGCCTATTATTAACCATACGTTCCATGACCTTACATAGACAAGAAATCAACACAATAGGACGAAATGAAGTGGGATTCATAAGACGACCAGCCTCTTTGGGTATCGATATGACGTGCGCAAAGTGCCATGAGTTTGGGAATGTTCGAGACGCCCAAATCTCATTGTACAATGCTAACATCTTAATCAGGCTGTCCTGATTAAGATGCTGGATCATACCGTACGTGATGGTGTCAGGTCCAGGGCTGGTGTCTTTACAGGATTTAAGGGCAAGGATCAGTTCATCTAGTGTAAACTCTTGGTTGTACAGGGAGTCTACGTCTTCTGTGGCAAAGTCTATTAACTGTAGCTCAGCCGTGCGTTTATGATGTTGGAAACGCTGTAATTGGCTGAGCTACTTACATTGGAAAAACTCCTGGCGAGGATGTTAGCAACGCCCACGGACTCGTCATAGATGGTGTTGTTCACCTGCTGGGTGGTCACAGGGATGTATGGGCCTTTATTATTTAATATACTTATAGTGGACCAGACTTTACTTAATGGTGTTGTACGAGTCACTGTGGACAGAAAGTACCACCAGGAGTCACGTTTGGCCCTTCTTATTATTCTCCTTGCCGCAGCCTGTACTTGTTTGTATGCAATGAAATTTTCCTCTGTAGGTTGACTGTCAAAAATCCTGTATCTCCTATTGCGTTTCCTTAATGCTTGTCGGCAATCTGGCATCCACCAATGTGCTCTATGCTTCGCATGAACTGTATAAGTCTTGGGAATAGCAGCCTCAGCTGCGTGTAATATGGATTTGGTTAAATTTTTGACCTTAACATCTATGGTCTTCCCAGATATATCCAAATTGGCGATCCTTGAGAAAGATCCCCAGTCTGCTTTCTTATAGTTAAATTTTGGAGGTGGAGGGTCCGAATCGATGTCGGGTGTATAAGGAAGACAGATGGGAAAATGATCACTTCCCAAGGAGTCGTCATAAGGGTCCCATGAGAAATCTTGATGTATACCAGGGGAGGCCAGAGATAAGTCAATGGCCGAAAAGTTACCAGTACGATCATCTACACGAGTCGCTCTACCATCGTTCAGAAGACAGAGGTTGGACTGTAGTATTAGTTCGGCAACTTGCTCCGCACGACCATCAATCCTCAAGCTACCACATTAACCCGCGGCGTCCCGTCGACGTTCTTTTACGTCCACACGTTTTGTCACTGCCAATCCCATCAACGTACATAAACGCGAAAAAATTGCAAGGTCCCTAATTTGCACAATTTTCAATTTTCGCGAGTCATTTTTGGTACGTATACACGTGACACCTTCCTCAACAAGATGCCAGGCAGGGACAATGCCTTACCTAGCATGACCTCCTCCCCCCCCCCTGCATGCCATTGTCTCAGCAATTCACCTGTTATCAGTGACCTGGCCAGTATAGCCATGTCATGCCACGGTACGAAATTCAGGGCCAGAGTGATTCCCCAATCAATGACAATGTGGAGGACAAACTTTACATATCATTAGAGGAAGAAACAGTTAGAAATGATGATCAGGTAATGTGGCAAAAAAAGGTCACGTATTAGTGAGTGAAACAATGCTTATAATGCCTATATTACTGCTTGAAAACCAATATTCTCTTGTACTACATATAAATTCATAACAGTTAATAAATAAATACCGTTTATGAGTGGTGTGAAATAGTTATTCTCCCATAGAACTCGTTTTCTTTGGTGCCAGCCTAATAGAAAACCCAGTAAGGTAAGGAGGCACTCCTACCTGTAATGAGTATTTTAAACCTCAGGTGAGTGATTTCTCTATGAATTTTCGATGTTTCTCACCAAAAGCGAAGGTTTGAGCCAAAAAAAATTTTTTCCTAAAATGGTCGGGATTGGGGGGAGTCAGTGGTGGAAAAGTGGTCGGGATGGGGCGGGTTAATAGTGATGGGCGTTAAAGTCACTCAACACTAACTTATGCCCAGGCAGATGTTCAAATAGTGAATTTAAAACATCACTATCAGTGGGGCCATGTGGAGGACAGTACAGAGAGCAAATAGACAGATATGTGTTATTAAATATTACTCTGCACGCGACAGCTTCCAGAGTAGAATTTAGAATCACTTTTGTTTGGGGATGTGATTTGTGTGTGTATATGGCAACTCCGTGACCTTCACATCTTCTATATGAGTGGTACTGTTTGAACTGTGGAGGATCAGGATGATCCTCCAGGCGCGTCTCCCGTAAACAAACAATGTCTGGCCTGTGTATTGAAAGCAAAATTTCTATATTTTGTAATTTATTCCCAACGCCTCTACAATTGACTGTAATACAGTGAAAGTGACTGTTTTAGATTTACGTTGGGGGCCAGTGTGCTTTGTCTTTTTTTGTCGCCTGCCAGCAGGCGAGCAACTACCGGGGGACCTTTCCCGGTGCTTGTGTACGGAAACCTCCATATTTTCATCAATTACTAGGCTCCCAGACTCCCCTAAGGAAGAGCTAACCTTTCTCTCCCTTGCTGGAGTGGAAACTGGAAGAACATGAGGATGAGACTGTTTTGTGAGGGTGGTCATGTTACTTTTACTAGACTTGTCTGACTTCGGTTTTGGCCGTACTGATGGAGAGGCAGCAGCAGCTTGAGAATAGGTTGAAACCTTAGGGATGTCAGTGAGAGAGTTGGAGCAGATGGGCGGCCGAGATGTAGAGGTACTGTGAGTGGCAGGAGGGAGAAGGGCAAGATCAGTCTGTGTCTCTACAGAGCACATCACAGGACGGGACATTACTGCTGAAATATAGGACCTATTCGGTGTGGGAGTTGCATGCAATTCCTTCACCATTTTCCTAGCTTCGTAGTAGGAAATGCCCTCAGTTGCCTTCACCGTGCAGACCTCCTTCTCCTCCTTCCACTTGGGACAGTCCCTGGAGGAAGTGTAGTGAGTGCCCTTGCAGTGAAAGCAACATACCGCCTCAGATGTGCAATGTTCCGCATCATGACCTTAGCTTGCACACTTGCCACACACTGGCTGGGAAGCCCAACGAGTCTTGGCACCATGCCCATACAACTGGCATTTCAAAAAACAGAAAGGGTTGGGGATATACAGCCGCACATGAACAATTTCTTAACCGATTTTTACTTGGCTAGGCAGTGACACTTTACCAAAAGTCAAAACTATAGTTGCAGTCTTTGTCCTGACATCTTCCGAAAATCTTGTTATGACATCTTGCTGAGCGAGTTCCTCTATGATCTCTTCCTCAATCATCACCATGAAATCCCTGCAAGTGATAACACCCTTGCACAAATTCATGGAAGTTGGGATCTTGGCTTTGACATCATAGCTATGAAACCTGTGCAGCTTCAACAAGTCCTTAACCTGGAATGAATTGCAAGTCTTTACGAGGAGGTCTCCATTCACAAGTTTTTTGACTTGTTCCACCTTCCCAGCTCAACCATCAATAACCTTCTTATTCACGAAGGGATTGAGACCTCTCAAGGGAGTGGAACCTAGAGCAGTGATGATAACATTTTCAGCATTATGTACAGGGATGTCACGAGGCAATCGAGTCTGGGGCCGTTCTGTCTGGGGGCTGTCAGTCCGTGGATCAGTCAGGGGTTGGTCAGGACCGCCCCCTGAAGGGGGGGGGAGGTAGTAGGGGCGTCCGCCATATTACCACTCCCCCTTAACGGGGGAAGTGGCAAGGAGAAGAGAAAACAACTAAAGGACAAATAACCCAGGACCAAACACCTAAGTCTGAGGTTGCCCTCTCAAACCACTCCAGGGAGCCTCGACCGTGTCTATTCACGCCCCAGAGCGATCAGTGGGGGGGGACCCTCCGTGAGCGAGTAAGCAATGGTAAACTCAGTATATTAGAACAGACACCTACTGTTCTAAACTGACAGGGAGAGGAGGAAAATGAGTACTAGCTAACCCAGTCACCACCTAAAAAAAGATCTAATGCAAGTGAGGCAGCCCTATAAATCTAGAGAAGAGACAGCACGAGCATACATCCACTCTCTTCACGACCAAGCATCAAAGTCCCTTGTAATTTGTTTTTTCTAGCCTGTTGACCATTGGGGCCAAAGCCCCTGGTCATTAACCCGCCCCGTCCCGACCACTTTTTCACCACTGGTACCCCCCAATCCCGACCAATTTTGGACCCAAATTTTTTTTGCTAAAACTTTCGCTTTTGGTCAGAAACAATGGTCAATCACGAAGAAAGTGTTCACCGGGGTCCATAAGTGGCCTAAACAGGTATACCTTCATCACACCTGGTACCGTGTTCTCTGTAGGTGGTCTGAGCCTCTCACGTTTTCTGTGGTATTATAAGTCTGGGAAACCAATGAAAGTAAGTAGACATGTATTTATTACAAACATAAAAACATGTGATACAAGAGTAAATTGGATTTTATACAAAAATAGAGGTGAAATAAGCATTGTACCATCGCGCGAACCGAGCAAAATTGGCCAAACTGTTCATGATGAATCGCTAACATTGCTGAATCATGATACATATCATTTTTTCTACTTACATAATACATCTCCAATAACATACCATTTTACATTTTACTGAACTGTTTTTACGTATTCACAGGCCTTTCGATAACATTTAGCGTAATGTTAGCGCTTATTTACATAGTGAATGAACTCACTGTGACTGTTGTTTCAACTCGTATTGTCTTTTTTCAACTTACATAATACTTTCCTAATAACATTATACACTTTTCCACTTTAGAGAACTGTTTTGAGATAGTTTCAGGCCTTACGTAAATATTTAGCGTAATAATAGCGCATAATAACACAGAGGGTGAAGTCGCTATGAGTATTATTTCAACTTATAACCTATTTTTGTACTTATATAATACTTCTCCACTAACACTACACATGTTTCCACTTGATAAAATTGCTATCATATAATAGGAGACCTTACTATTCTACTGAGCATCATATTATCGCATATTTACACAGTGAGTGTTATCGCGATATCATTTGTTTCATCTTACACTAGTATTCAACTTATAAATTACTTTCCTACTAACATTACACCCTTTTCCACTTTATATCATTCCTATCACATACAGACCAGAATGTTCTACTGAGCGTAATATTTTCGCAGATTTACACAGTGGGTGTACTCGTGACATCATTTGTTACAACTTACACTATTTTTCAACTTATATGTTACTTTCCTGCTAACATTACACCCGTTTCCACTTTATATTCTTGCTATCACATATTTACTGACCAGAGTGTTATACTGAGCGTCATATTTTCGCAGATTTACACAGTGGGTGTAGTTTTGATATCACTTCTTTCAACTTACACTATTTCTCAACTTATGCATCACTTTCCTGCAAACATTACACCCGTTTCAACTTTATATAAGACTTAGCAAATACTGACTGGCCTTACCATTATCCTGAGCGTCATATCGCCATCCCACACAGTTTCAGTAGTGTAGGAAGTTATGGTACTCTCTGAAACATGGCTGAAGGCACAACGCAACATTGGTGGTGGTGGGGGTGGTTGGGGTGGTGGAGAGCGGCGCCTTTCATCACTCGCACTTCTCTTCCCTCTCCCTTTTCCTTTACCCTTTCCCTTCCCTTTCCCTCCTTTCCCCACATCCTGGGACTGTGGGGAGGAAGTTTGGGAATATTGTGTGGCGAAAGACGTGCTGGGGAGTGGCTCCACCTCCTCTCCCCTAGGCCTACGTGCACCACGTGCTCATGCTGCCTCCCTCACACCACTTTCCCTTTCACCCCGCACTCCCGCCACACCGCTTTCCCTTTCACCCTGCGCTCCCGCCACACCACTTTCCCTTTCACCCCGCACTCCCACCACACCACTTTCGCCTTCCCCAGACAAAACACTAGGACCATACCTTATTTGCCTTCTCGCCCCACCTTCTGATCCTCGGGGTGAGATTTTTTCCTTCCCCAACCACGAGGCAACATCACGTCCTAAGCCGCCGTCCTCGTCCTCGTCCTCGTCAGAATCTCTCTCTAGGGGATGGAGAGAGGTCCGTGCAGGTGGTTTGGGTGCAGGCTGGCCTTCCCTTGCCTTACGATATGTCACATACCGCTTTTTCCGGGGCGAAGGGACCTCCTCATCACTGCTTGTTATTTCTTCCTCTGGCTGGACGTAATCTCGATCCACCACATCATCATCAAGTGGAGAATCACTATCTCCAGTGAAGGCCTCCAGGGCGGATGCTATTTCGTCGTCTGAGAGACCTTTCTGCGCCATGTCTGACCTGGGTCACTGCTAACAGGTGAGTGACCGAGACAAGGGCGAGCGCGGGTCATGCGGGGTCTGGGACGCTGCCCGCCTGGCGGCAGGTAGGGGAGGCTTGGGTAGGTGGGCGAATCGAAAATCTCACGCGAATTTTGAAAATTGTGGAAATTATGAACCTTGCAATTGCAGGACGTTGAAGTAAGTCAACGAGATTGGCAGTGACAAAACGTCAGGACATGAAAGTACGTCGACGGGATGCCACGGGTTAAGGTCGTATATATATATGTATATACATATAAACATATATATATATATATATATATATACATATATATGTACATATTTATATATATATATATATATATATATATATATATATATATATACACACACACACACACTTCCATGCATATATACGGACACACTTTCATGCACACGTATATATATATATATATATATATATATATATATATATATATATATATATATAATAATTTTATTTTATTTTCTTATTTTTTATTTTTTATTTTTTTCTTGGTTTTATATTTTTTAGACTTTATAAAGAAAAACTTAATCTAGAGTCCCCCCAAATAATCACCTGACAGACAAATCGCTGGCCTATACTAAATCCTACAGCGACAAATAGCTAGACCTACATTAATGGTAAAAATACCTCGAGTAACAGAACACCATTGACTGCAGATACGTAATGCTTTTCTACATTACATACCTGCACTTATCACCTGCTGACTGTCAGTCGAGGCACAACCTAATACAGGGGACATCAATATATGAAAGGGAACCAGACGAGTCAGGAACAGTTCCATATACGTCAGCTGTCGGCTCTAATTAGGACAACTTAATCAAGATGGTATAATGTATTTACCTAATATGTACAAAAAGTGAAGAACCTCGTCCAACAGACCACCATCGACTGCAAGTGCCCAATACATTTCTATATTGCACACTTGCACTCACCAGCTGGTAGCTGTCAGTCGAGGAACAGGGTTTTAATATAGGGGACATCAATATGAGAAATAGGTCAGTGGGAGGAGGAACTATTTCAAATATGTCAACTGTCAACCCTAATGAATAGTACAATATATGCATATTTATAATCAATAAAAACCAAAACCATATAGTAAAAAAAGTCACATCACTCTGATCAGTCCGGTCTTTCTCAAGAAAGCCATCAATATATCAGTAATAACAATGTCCCTATCACCCAGGATGGTGTAAAGGGTGAAGGGGACATCTGCTGTGCCACAGTAATTTATAAGTGAAGCACGTTCACGAATAAATCGCCGAAAGCACAGGATATGACTGATAGATTACCCCGCATCACAGATGTCACAGTGTGGTGGGGATCGTCTTTCCATATAAGGTTTCATATGCGTGAAAATGGTGGCATTAAGCCATAGTCAAGCCAACACTTTTTCTTCCAGGCGACTGGGACGGTTGGCAGTGTCCCAGTTGCCCAGGTACGGCTTACACGTTCGAATATATAGTCTGGTCCACTGACCTTGCCACAGAAGATTTATTGATTTCTTTCCGAGTGAGAGACTCGACCGTAGATCATGAGGAACGTCCCAAGGCTTCTCGAGCTCTACAGCCGACTTTGCAAGTAAGTCAGCCTGCTCATTGCCATAGATACGAAAATGACCAGGCACCCAGATCAGCGTGAATGACTTGTTGCATGAATGCAACTTATTAACGATGCGGCCCTGGATCTCGTGAGAGTCCGTAGTACAAGATGCAAATGCCTGAAGGGCTGATTTTGAATCCGAAAATATGACAAATGTGTCATGCCTAGAACTGAGAGCATAGTCTATGGCTTTGTCAATAGTAAAAAGTTTGGAGGTAAACACAGATGTATGAGTCGGCAGCCGATACCTGAGTGCACATTCAGTCGACCACACACTTGCACCCACACATTCACTTGACTTGGAGCTGTCGGTGTACAATTGGTGGAACCCCAAGTGACGAACGATGATGTTACGAAACAAGTGGTGGACTCCTGCCTCCGGCGCCTTGGCCTTTGGTGCTAGGAGCCATGATACATCCACTGTAAAGCCGGGTGGCTCCCAAGGCGCTATATTTTTTGACACCAACTTGTCACAGTCACTGAGGTCCACACCAAGCTCCTGAGTCAGTAAGTGGAGGCGAACGGCAAGTGGCCGACGCACCCCCCGCATAAGGTGCTGGTATTGACGCAGGGGGGTACCGGCCACATTGCCGATATTACTTTTCCTAAATGTTCTAACTCCATAGGACCAAGGCAGGTGGTCATGACAAATATGGAGGGGAGGCACATTCGCCTCCACTTCCATACGAGCTACACAGGTATACCAGACAGCTCCAAGACACATTCGCAAACATTTATTCTGCAACACATCCAATCCTTTCAGCGTGGCATTGGATGCCTAGCCATACATCTGTGTGCCATAGTATAGCTTCGATCGAATAAGGGACTTATACACCATTAATAAAGATTTTCTGTCGGCACCCCATATAGTACCCGCTAGGTACTTGAGGACATTTACTGACTTATCACAATGAGCAAGCAAATTATTAACATGAATTTTCAAGTTCAAACGACGATCAAAATGTATTCCCAAAAACTTTACAGAATTTTGAAAAGGTACTGCCTGATTATCCAAAGTTAAGCACAAATTAGGTACGTTACGATTAGTGAAGACTACAGCGGCACATTTAGGGACAGAAAACTTAAATCCCCACTGCAAGGCCCATTGGTGGACGGAATCAAGGGCTGCTTGAATCAGCCCAGCCGAAAATTGTGCATTATGGGAAGAGTGCCATATTGCACAATCGTCAGTGTAAAGCGAGTATTTAAGATTCCTTGGGATGGGAGCTGATGACAGAATATCATTGATCGTAATACTAAATAAAGTGGGACTAAGAACACTTCCCTGCGGCACCCCATTTTCCTGGATAAGTATATCTGATGTTATGTTACGGGGCAATTTGACAGAGAAAGTTCTGTCTCTTAAAAAATTTGAAATAAAAATAGGCAAATTACCTCTTAAACCATAAGCATAGAGCTTCATTAGTATACCGAGTCGCCATGTCATGTCATAGGCTTTACGGATGTTCAAGAACACCCCTATCATGAATTCTTTATTGGTATATGCCTCTGCAATACAATGCTCCAAATTCATTAAATGATCTAGTGAACTTCTGCATTTACAGAAGCCACATTGTTGATCATTTAACAAATTCTTCGACTCCAAAACAAAAAGAAGCTTATTATTAACCATTCATTCCATGACCTTACATAGACAAGAAGTCAACACAATAGGACGAAATGAAGTGGGATTCATAAGACGACCAGCCTCTTTGGGTATCAGTATGACGTGTGCAAAGTGCCATGAGTTTGAGAATGTTCAAGACGCCCAAATCTCATTGTACAATGGTAACATCTTAATCAGGTTGTCCTGATTAAGATGCTGGATCATACCGCATGTGATGGTATCAGGTCCAGGGCTGGTTTCTTTACAAGATTTAAGGGCAAGGAGCAGTTCAGCTAGCGTAAACTCTTGGTTGTATGGGGAGCCTACGTCTTCTTTGACAAAGTCTATTAACTGTAGCTCAGCCGAGCATTTATGATGTTGGAAACGCTGGTCATAATTGGCTGAGCTACTTACATGTGGACAAACTCCTGGCAAGGATGTTAGCAACGTCTACGGCTCGTCATAGATGGTGTTGTTCACCTGCAGGGTGGTCACAGGGGTGTGTGGGCCTTTATTATTTAATATTCTTATAGTGGACCAAACGTTACTTATTGGTGTTGTACAAGTCACCGTTGACACAAAGGACCGCCAGGAGTCACGTTTGGCCCTACTTATTATTCTCCTTACCTCAGCCTGTGGCTGTTTGTATGTAATAAAATCTTCCTCAGTGGGCTGACTATCAAAAATCCTGTATCTCCTATTGCGTTTCCTTAATGCTTGTCAGCAATTCGGCATCCACCAATATGCTCTATGCTTCGCATGAACTGTATAAGTCTTGGGAATAGCAGCCTCAGCTGCATGTAATATGGAAGTAATTACATTTTCGACCTTAACATCTATGGTCTCCCTAGATATATCTAAATTGGCAATCCTTGAGAAGGATCCCCAATCTGCTTTCTTATAATTAAATATTGGAGGTGGAGGGTCCGAAACAATGTCGCATGTATAAGGAAGACAGATGGGTAAATGATCACTTCCAAGGAGTCGTCATAAGGGTCCCATGAGAAATCTTGATGTATACCAGGAGACGCCAGAGATAAGTCAAGTCAATGGCCGAAAAGTTACCAGTACGATCATCTACACGAGTCGCTCTGCCATCGTTCAGAAGACAGAGGTTGGACTATAGTATTAGTTCGGCTACTTGCTCCCCATGACCATCGATCCTCAAGCTACCCCATTGATAGTGATGGACGTTAAAGTTGCCCAACACTAAGTAATTGCCAGGAAGATGTTCAAATAGTGAATTTAAAGCATCACTTTCAATGGGGCAATGTGGAGGACAGTACAGAGCGCAAATAGACAGATACGTGTTATTAAATTTTACTCTCCACGCAACAGCCTCCAGAGTAGATAGAATCACTTCCATTTGTGGGTGTGATTTGTGTGTGTATATAGCAACTCCGTGACCTTCATATCTTCTATACAAGTGATAGTGTTGGAACTGTGGAGGATCAGGGTGATCCTCGAAGCGTGTCTCCTGGGTGTGCTAAGCCGACTCCGCTCTTTCTTTACCCCTGCACAATTGTTGACTCTATACAGGGGTTTTATCCGCCCCTGTGTGGAGTACAACTCTCATGTGTGGGGAGGCTCCCCACATACAGCTCTTCTCAATAGGGTGGAGTCAAAGGCTTTTCGTCTCATTAACTCTCCTCCTCTTACTGACTCCCTTCAACCTCTGTCTCTTCGCCGCACTGTTGCATCTTTATCTGTTTTCTATCGCTACTTTAATGATCACTGCTCCTCTGAACTGTCTGCTTGCATTCCTCCACCTCTACGACGGGCGCGTAGCACCCGTCTGGCAGCAAACTCTCATCCTTTTTCTGTCCAACTCTCTAATGCAAGAGTTAACCGTTACTCCCAGTCTTTCATTTATGCAACAGGTCAGCTCTGGAACTGTCTCCCTCTGTCTGTATTTCCTGCTGCCTATGATCTCCAGTCTTTCAAACGCAGTGTGTCCAGGCATCTCAAAATGATTGGATCTTGAATTTGGCTCTATATTGTATTTTGTTTTTCTCTTGGAGGGAACTGTTACTGCGGGCTCATGGCCTTTGGTTCCTTCTTCCTCGCATTAAAAAAAAAAAAAAAAAAAACAATGTCTGGCCTGTGTATCGAAAGCAAGATTGCTATATTTTGTAATTTATTCCCAATACCTCCACAATTCCTCTGTAATATAGTGAATGTGATAGTTTAAGATTTACGAGGGTGGCCAGTGCTCTTAGTTTTTTTATACCTCCCGCCAACAGGCGAGTGGCTACCGTGGGACCTCTCCTGGTTCTTGTTCACGGAGACCTCCATATTTTCTTCAATAACCAGGCTCCCAGACTCCACCGTGGAAGAGCTATTCTTTCTCTCCCTCACTGGACCAGGAGCGGGAAGGATATGTGGACGTGGGGGCTTGGTGAGGGTAGTCAGATTAATCTTATCAGACTTGTCAGACTTCGATTTTGGCCACACCAACTATGAAGGAGCAGTGGCAGACTGAAAGTAGGAATTAGCGACAGGGATGTCTGTAAGAGAGTTGGAACGTACAGGTGGTCTAGACTGAGAGGTGGGGTGAGTGGCATGAGGAGCGAAGGTAAGGTCAGTCTGTGTCTCCACGGTGCACATCATGGGACGGGAGACAACCGCCGATGCATAGGAGATATTAGGCTTGGGAGTTGCTTGCAACTCCTTCACCTTCTTCCTAGCATCATAGAAGGAAATGCCCTCTGTCGCTTTCACTGTGCCGACTTCCTTCTCCTCCTTCCACTTGGGACAGTCCCTAGAAGAAGTGGAGTGAGTGCCCTTGCAGTGGAAGCAACACACTGTCTCAGATGTGCAATGTTCCGCATCATGACCCTGGCTTGCACACTTGCCACACACTGGCTGGGAAGCCAGACAAGTCTTGGCACCATGCCCATACACCTTGTATTTCAAGCAATGCAAAGGGTTAGGGATGTAAGGCCTAAAGGGAACAATTTCATATCCAACTTTGACAACTAGGAAGAGACACTTTGGCAAACGTCAAGACAATAGTTGCCGTCTTCGTCCTTATGCCTTCCGAGTAACAAGTAATAAATCTAGGATCAATTACGTGTTGGTGCGCCAATTCACTTACGATTTCATCCTCACTCTTCACCATGAGATCCGTGCAAATGACAACCCCCCTGCAAGAATTCATGGAGAATGGGATTTTCGGCTCAACATCGTCACTGTGGAATTTATACAGTTTCAACAAATCTTTCACCTGTGCTGAGTTAACAGTTTTGACTAGGAGATCTCCGTTCGCAAGTTTTTTTACTTGTTCTACCTCTCCCGCACAGTGGTCAATCACCTTCTTGACAAGGAAGGGATTGAGACTGGACAGGGGAGTGGAACCTAGTGCATGGTGAGTGACATATGTTGCATTGTTTACTGGGATGTCAAGCAGGGATCGAGTCTGGCTTTCATCCGTTTGGGGGTGGTTAGTCCGGTCATACCTATAGTCGTCAGGACCACTTCCCCCCCTGAAGGGGGGGGAGGTGGCAGGGGCATCCGCCATAGTAACCACTCCCCCCTAATGGGGGAAGTGGGAAGAGGGAGAAAAACAAGCAAGGGACAAATCACCCGGGGAAAACACACCTACTCTGAGATTACCCTCTCAAACCACTCTCGGGCGGATGCACCTGTGTATATCTCACACACCAGAGCGATCAGTGGGGGTACTCTCCAAAGGCGAGTAAGCAAAGGTAAGCTCAGTAAACAGATATAGACACTTACTATATCTCTGTTAAGGACAGGGAAGAAAATTAGGACTACCTAACCTAACTTTTATTAACCCTATGTACAAAACTAATGCCGGTGAGGCAGCCATAGAATGCTAGAGGAGAGATCAACGAATACACGTCTCCCCTCTCCACGACCATCCATCAAAAATCCCCTTGTAATATCTCCACCCCATCTTATATAAGCTTGCATTGCTCTCGAAACTTCGTGCTTACTCTCGACGGGCAACAGTTGCCAATGCAGAGACATCAAAACATGCAGAGTTGTCTCACATTGCATAACATTCTAAATCATTTACCATACGAAATTAAATTACATGATTTAACAAGCAATCACTTAAATAAAACGTTATTGAGAAAAAGAGCACACATATTAATGCATAACTTACGAAACAACTACGCTCACAAACAGCAGGCAAACTGGCAACTCCGATGGCTCGTACCGGAACTTAGGGTACGAGAAATGTCTCGAAGGTACGAGACTACCTAGGTAGCAAATCTCCCATCATAACAATATTCTCGATTCTGGATATTCCATAATTATGGGGAAATCTATAAATTACACTCATTTCATGGCAATCCCAACTTAAGTTTACTTTGACATTAAAAAGAATAATAACAATAATAAATAAAGAAATGTAATTAATGACAACCTTGTCAGTAGATCTGAGCTGGAACCGTTGAAGGCTGTCAGTTTCCTCTATTTTGCACTCACGCACGTCCTCATTACGACTTCCATAATGAGGTTAAGCAAGAAAAGAAAGTATCTTGACGTGAATAGAGCATTTAATACGAAATGGGAAGACTATTTTTTATTGAAAATAGTGGTAAACCACTGTGCCTTGTGTGCCAGCAAACAGTTTCTGTCGTTAAGGAATATAACATTAGACGGCATTATGAGACCTTGCACAAAGCACAGTACGCTCAATATGTGGGAAAATCACGAAGTGATATATTGATTGAAATGAATGTCAAACATCAAAAGCAAAAGGACGTGCTATGTAACTTTGGAAAACCTCAAACAGCTAGTCTTACTGCATCATATGAAGTTAGTTTGATGCTTATAAGAAACAGGAAATCATTTAGGGATTGGAGAATTACTAAAGCAGTGCAGTGAAAATGGTACAAGTGTTTGGGGAAGAAAAAATAGCAAAGATATTTGAAAGTGTGTCATTATCTCACCAAACAGTTACAAGAAGAGTGACTGAACTTAATCAGCATATTTCCTTGAAACTGAAAAGTATAATGAAACAATGCAAGTACTTTTCATTGGCTTTGGATGAAAGTATTGATATAAGTGACATAAGCCAGTTGCTCATATTTGCCTGCACTGTTGATGAGGATTTTGTGGTACATGAAGAACTTGTCAAGATGCAATCATTGAGTGGTTGATACCAGAGGCTCTGATATATATGCTGCCCTCGGATCAGTGGTCAATGAATATGGAGGATTTGAAAAGTGTTCCTGCATTGTAACTGATGGTGCAAAAGCTGTGGCTAGCAGTAATGTGGGGTTGGGCTAGTTGGTTTGCTAAAGAAAAATGGAGTGCATTGCATCACACTACATTGCATTATTCACCAAGAGGCATTATGTGGCAAGATATTGCAGATGAGTGATGTCATGAAGAGTGTTGTCAGTACTGTGAACTTGATTAGAGGCGGAAATGAGTCACAGAGGCATAGAAAATTCATATCATTCCTGGAAGAACTGAATACAGAGTATAGTGATCTGCCACTATATTCAAGTATTAGGTGACAGAGTGCCGGGAAAACACTCCAACATTTCTTTGCTTTGAGGGAAGATATTCTTTGATTTCTGCAAAATGAGGAAATTAGTAATTCAGAAGAGTACCAAACTCAGCTGCAAGATAAAGGCTTTCTTTGCTCCCTATCATTCCTGACAGACGTGACTGCCCACCTGAACGTACTGAACATAAACTTACAAGGAAAAGAACAAAATGTTTCTCAGCTAGTAGGATACGTTCATGCTTTCCGCAAAAAAATGCAACTCTTCAGTGAGTGCTGAAAGTAGAATGATTTGACACTTCCCTGCTTGTCGTGAACTGAATGAAGATAATGGAACAGACTTCTCAACTTTTGTGGGAAACCTTGAAACACTGTCTTGTGAGTTTGAGACGAGGTTTAGAGACTTTGAAAAACTGAAGCCCAGTCTCCATTAGTTCAATAACCCCATGGAAGCTTGTGTGGAAGCACAGTTACCAGAACTTCAACTTGAACTGTGTGAACTTCAATCTGACCCACTGTTACTTGCAAAGAAAAATGAAAACCAAGAGAATATCTGGAAGTTGGTCAGCAAGGAAAGATTTCCCAAACTGAGAAACTTTGCATTAAAATTACATTCAATGTTTGGGAGTACCTATGTATGTGAATGCACTTTTTCTACCATGAAGCAAGTAAAATCCAACACCCAAAATCAAATGGGAAATGGCACACTGGATGTTTGTCTTCGACTTGCAACCACCAGCATTGATACTGATGTGAAGAAACTGGTGAAGGAGAAGCCTTGCCCCAAACATCTCATTAGAAGGTATGAATGAATAATGTTAACTAAAAGTGTTATTAAAATGTCATGTTTTGTATACATTCTTTAATTGTATTTTAAAGTTCAATCCCTGTTTCAACTCATTTCAGGAAAAAAAATGGGCCTACATAAGCTGCTATTACTATTTTTAATCTTAAGGTCTTAAGTTACTGTACCAGGAATTATATTTTGAGCATCCAATTTCTTTTGTGGCCCATGGCATCAAAGATTTCATATGACGTGGCCCTCGGTTTCGAAAAGGTTGGACCAGCCTGAGTTAGTTTAAGACTTTAAAAAGTTAAGTATTATGGATCGGTCATTTTAGGTCCATTTAGGTCAGTTTCCATATAATTAGTTCAGTGCTCAAGGGCCAGACAAAATCACCCCATGGGCTACCTTTGGCCCGTGGGCCTGTAGTTGGACCAGCCTGATCTATAAGCTACCAGTATGAATAACCTGAAAGAGAAAGTAGTAAAGTGAATAATCAAATAAATAACTAATGCATGTCACTATGTACGGGAACGTTAAGTTGACGGGGCATCTGCAGACACAGAATGGAAATTGCACAATGCACAGTGTAGATATTCAGGGGTGGTATGGCAGCTTGCTGGTGCTATTAAGGTAGGCAGCAGTCAATCAGGCCCCAGCTCCATTCATTCCAGTGAGACTAGGAACTTTCCCATGCAGGACGAGCACACAAGTCATCTTCTGAAGCAGTGACCACGATGGTGGCCACTTAACTAAAACAGGAACCCTCAGTGATCCACAGCCCATCACTGGTCGAAAGTATGTGTAGTGACTGTTAACTCAGGGCTATCTGTGCATAGCCTAGTCTGTGGATATACTATATTTGCATTTAATAAATTGATCCAGGCTCTAAAGAAATAAAATAAAATGAAATAAATTATACATAAACAAGTGTTTTATTCAGGAGTAAACATATGAAGCTGGGGGTTAGACAACAAATACTTAGCCGGGCGACCTTTAACCCCTCCGTGGCCGCTGGCATCGAATGACCTTTAGCTGATAAAAGGCCGCAGGCGTCGTTTGAGTGCGGCCTATAAAAAACTGCAAAAATTTTTGGGAAGTGAACGAACGTCCTGAACCTCTTCACACAGACCTACACTACACTTCCATACACCCCATCAAACAGGTCAGAGCCTGCTGCTGTGATGAGAGGATTTTTTATTTTTTCACTCCTGGCCGTGCATAAACAAGCACAACTACACCCATTATCTCGACCCAGGCAGAGCATATCATCTTTGTCCTCTCTTGCAAAACACACACAACCACCTGTTTACGATTATGAAGTAATACAGGCACAAACAAAAACGACATGATAAGTGAAAAATACCTTTTTGTCTTGGTATCTTTACCTATTTGCTCAGGTTTGCTGTAATGGTTTGGATCATTAGATGCAGTGCAACTTGTAGAAAACTGTAAACATTTTCGGGAAGTGAACGAAAATCTGGGACATGAGACTGACCTTGACTTCACCTTCTCACATATCATCTGTCAGTTCACCACCTGCTGTCGTGATGAGTGGATGTACTATTTGTTCGCTCGTGGCCATGCCTAAAAACACTTAGTTACACCTATTATCTCGACCTAGACAGAAAATACAATCTTTTTGCTCCCTTGCAAAACACACACAAGCACCCTGTTTACGAGACAGCAATATATATTGCGAAAATAAGGTAAAATGATAAAGATGAACATGTTATTACCGAACAAATACGTTTTCCCCGTCTGTAAATGTATTTTATTTCTGCTTTGTCTCTGTATTCGTAATAATTAGACTTATTCTTAGTTCTGAAACTGCATTACGATTCTATTTTTAGCCATGCTCGTGGTGTGGGAGCTCGAAGTTGCGACTCCCGTATTGCTAATCGGATTTGACCCTCCACTTTGTTTTCCCGTGGCAGAGTCTAGCCTTGGAGGACGTGCAGTTTTCTCATTTAGGACCGAAAATTCAACTCTCTCGCTCTCTTTACCAAGCATGTTCACAATGATAATGTAAAAAATAACTCGAAACTACCATAAATATATTTTATATCAAAAAGGTGAAAAAGTATTCATAACAATTTTTTTCCCAGCCATTCCTAACATATTATATACTAAAAACATTCGATATAACCATATATATGTGCAACAGTCCAGCACCATTCGCATTGTTTTGGGAGATAAAAGAAAATAACACCTGCCTCGTTCAGTTGCGGCAGCGCCCCTGGGCGGCATATCGGTTGCCGATATTTCTGCAACTTCCACGCTCCATTGCAAGCCATAGAATGCGTCTAGGAAGCTGGGATTTGCACTGTTTGATGCATCTGAACTTCAATATGGCAAGAAAAAAAATCAATTTCCGAAACTTCAAAAACTGGCCCCGGCGTCGGCCTGGCATGCACGGAAAACCCGGGCCTTCGGCCACGGAACGGTTAAAGTTTTGTACAGTATTACAATTTACTACACTGGAGGGTAATTTATTCCATATATATATATATATATATATATATATATATATATATATATATATATATATATATATATATACAAGTCTGTTGAAGAAGAAATGCTTAGCTTCATGTGACTGGAATCATTTGCCAATTATTATATGCCCATTGCCTCTAGTATAATTCGAGTGATTAACTATGAAGTATTTATCAACAGCCATGTTATCATGTCCTTTGAACATCTTGAATACTTGAATTAGATCGCCTCGTATCCTTCGTTTTGTTAGGGTAAAGAGATTCAAAGCTTCTAAACGTTCCTTGTACGGTTTATTTCTCAATCTAGGTATCATCTTTGTCATCCTTCGCTGCACTCTTTCAAGCTTTTCCATGTCCATTTTATAATACACAATAATCGAAGTGCGGGCATACTAAGGAATTATATAAAGTGAAAACATTATTATCTGATTTATATTCAAATGCTCTGGCTATGAATCCAATCAATTTATTGGCTTTTTTCACAGCTTCTGTACATTGTTTGCTTGGTTTCAAATCGATTATTATATCTTCTAAGTCTTTTTCATGGTTTACCCTGTCAAGTTGGACATTATTCATGATATAACAATGTTTAGCACTTTGCATTTATTAATATTGATATCCATTTGCCAGACTTGGGCCCGGTTAAACAGTTGATCAAGATCTCTCTGAATTGCCTGCCTTTGCAGTGCCGTATCTGCTCTGTTACCTGTTTTAGTATTATCAGCAAATTTTGAAATCTTACAACACAATCCTTCGTCAGTATCATTTACATATATTAAGAAAAGAAAAAGACCTAACACTGAACCCTGCGGCACTCCACTTGTAACGTTTATCCAGTCTGACTCTTTTCCATTTTTTACAACTCTTTACTTTCGTCCAGTGAGCCAATCTTCTACCCACCCGAGAACATTGCCGATAAACCATGTGGCTTTAGCTTCTGAAGGAGTCTTTTGTGTGGAACTTTGTCAAAAGCCTTTTGAAAATCGAGGTAGACCACATCAACAGATCTAGTCTCACCGTACATGTTCAGTATATCATTGAAAAAGTCCAGCAGATTCGTGAGGCAAGAGCAATTATTATAAAAACCATGTTGCGAATCTTTTATGAGACTGGTTGTTTCTAAATGTTTCACAAACTTGTCACTGATAATAGTTTCAAGCAATATGGAAGCCACCGATGTTAAACTAATTGGGCTGTAGTTTTCTGGTTGGGCTCTGTTGCCCTTTTTGAATATTGGGGTTACGTTAGCAAGCTTCCATTCGTGTGACACCTTACTGCTCTTAAGTGATAAGTTAAAAAGTTCAGATAAAGACTTTGATATTTCATTCTGTAGTTCCTTCAATACATGTGGCGATATTTTGTCCGATCCTGGTGCTTTATTCTCTTTTAATTTGTTTATTACAAGCAGTACTTTGTGATTGCTAACTGTAATGTCAATGATTATGTTGCCCTCTTCTATAGGAATGGGGAAAACAGTAGGAATCGTGTGTATATTTTCTGTTGTAAATACTGACGCAAAGAAAGTACCGGTATTAAGAATTTTCGCCATGATAGTTTCATCATGAGTGTGCTCTCTGTTATCTGTGATTAAGGGACTGAGTGATGGAGTTAGTACCTTTTTGCTTCTTATATAACTGAAATATTCTTTGGGATTTGGTTTACTGATATTTGCAATATGTGTCTCAAGGTTTTTCTTATTGCGTTTAATTAATTTTTTGTCTTTTTATCGAAGGGCATCATAGTCATTTTTATCACTTTGACTCTTTGTGGTATTATAATTCTTATATGGAAGATTTTTTGCTTCTAGACAGTGTTAAATGTCGGAGTTCCACCATTTGGGTTTAGAAATTTTGGCAGGCCTTCTGTTGCACATTGGATTACATAACCTGACGGCAATGTTGAGAGTTTCTGTAAAAAAAAATTCCATGCATCATTGATATCTAAAGTTTCGACAATGGGATACCAGTCACCTGCACCTGCAATTGGCTTTAATTTCTTAAAATTTGCTGTCTTAAAGACGGACGCTTTCTCGCAACTGGCCTTGACACTGTCTTCACTGAATTTAATGTTAAATATAACTATGCAATGATCACTTATACAAAATTCTTCTCCTGCAATATCATTACTCACTTCATTTTCTGATGTGGTTAAGACAAGATCCAGGATGTTAGCTCCATGTGTTGGATAATTTACGAGTTGATAAAAAGAACTTTCCTGCAAGTTTGTATGTAGGTCTAACCCTGTGTGTGAGGATAGGCCTTCTCTTCATTTTGGAACTAGTAAAATTTAAGTCTCCAAATATTACAGTGCTTTGCATACAAGATATTTCGGGAATTTGATTGTACATTTCATTATCGATGTTGAGTGGCTGACCGGGTGGACGATAAATTAACCCAAGAGTGATTTTATGACAAGATTCATTTCTAAGCTGAATATAAATAGTGTCAATGTTTTCAATACAAGGCTTGGTAATTTTGACTTGATGAAATCCTTATTTATATATAACAACACTCAGCCCCCTGCTCGATTCATCCTTTCACTACTGAAAATATGATAGCCTGGTAAATTAAACTTTGCTAGAAAATCTCTCTGCTCAGTATTAAGCCACGATTCTGTTACACCAATTACATCATAATCTTCGGTAAAGATAAGGGCCTCTCTATCAGAAAATTTATTATGTAGACTTTGTGCATTTACAAGGATTGCTTTAATATGTTTTCCTTTCCGATGTGGGGAGCTTTCATTATTTACTGATTTATCAGATCATATGACATCTACATTTGCCTCCCATGATGATTGTGTTTTCTCTAGAAAAAACTTACGGCATCACTAAGCAAACGACCGAGACGGGCAGAATCAATGGCATTCAAGTGTAGTCCATCGTTTGCAAACAGTGTTCGCTGCTCTTAAAACTGGTTCCACGTGTCGATGAACTCAACCCCTTCCTGTAAGCAAAGGGTCTTGGCTCTGTTATTTATACTAAATGCTCTGCTGAAGAAGGCATTCCCTGTGTTAATCCTTAGGGAGTATGCCTGAAATTAAGATATGGTTAGTTTTCTCTTTGTAGCATCGAATCATCTTTCTGTACTTCTCCATCAGTTCCTCTGATCGGGTTCGCATGACATTGGTACCTGTATGAATGATAACAAGGCTGTCATTTTCCACATTCTCTAAAGTATCATCGACAGCCTCTGTTATGTCATCTACTCCTGCACCTGGAATACAAATACGCTTTCGTTTAGAGGGTGCCCGGCCGCAAAATTGCACCAACTGACCAAGGATGATGGAGTCCCCCACAACCCGTGCCTGTTGGGGCTTTTCCTCTACTTCTGTGAGAATCTGAAATTTGTTATATGTGGTTACTGAAATGATGCTCCTTTTGCTCACAAATCTGGCACCATTCCGCACTGGCTGAACTCATTCTGTATGGTGGGGGGAGAAGCAACTACAGCGGGACGAGGATGGTCAGTCTGGACAGCAGTTGGACGAGCAGTGGGGCTATCCTCCACAGTATGTCCAACGTTGCTGGCAATGAACTCCTCCAGCACATCGACTTTATGGGTCAGGCTGTTAATTTTATCTGTGGCTTCGGTCAACTTGTCTTCCAAGCTCTGACATAGTCTGCACATCCTGCAAACAAAGGAACGGTCTGTATAAAAGGATCCAGTGAAACTACCGGAGCAGGCTATGCAAGTAATGTTCCACGGCATTCTGAAATTCAAAGTTACTGCGAAGAGTTATAAGAGAAACAGAAACAGATATTGCTGATTAGCACCTGGAAGAGATAGTGGAACAATTATCAGTTACTTTACAAAATCTGCTAGTAAGACAATCACAATTTATGTAATTGTTACAGGTGAAGGTCTTGCTGGTGGGGATCTTGCTGTTTAAAACTGTACAGGAATGACTACCTTACAGGTTAGCAGTGTACCTGCAGAGTATTTATCAGTAATCTATTTCAGAGAAAAGAAAGCTAACCGTTACCTGGAATGGAGAAATAAAATTATACTACAATCTGAAATATAACAATAAAGTCACAACACGGTTACCTGTAAAGAAATGGGTGAGATATTTCACTGTAAAAATTAATGCTAGAAAGAAAAAATTGTTGGGCAATAACAGCAAGACTTGCCTTGTGTCGAAAATGTAAACAAACGCTGTCGTGATCCCTTGTTTTACTAATTTATTGTTTACAGTGATACAATAATGGATCACTGGTAAAGAATCCTATCTTAATCCATAAATACTAAATTAGTTCTGAGACCAAAAAATATATGTACAAAGCGCAAATTCTTATTGTTTTCTGAGGATAACTCGTCCAACTTTCTGGCGGAAGACGGTTGAAGTAACTGTGTATCAGGAACAAAGAGACGGCACCAAGGTAAAACAAAACTATTTATATGATATAAATTGTTTTTTCTTACCTTAGAGCAGTGCAGATCACCGTCCAAAGCACTCTACACTCAGTCACAGAGATTCAGAGAAATAAACTGAGTCTCTTATTCAATACCGTCTATCAAACAAAGCTAGTCAAACGCCAATCCACCAACAACGCTCACAGACATTGAACCCTCAGAGGAGAGGATGAACCCTCAGAGGACAGGGATACAAGGCAACTGTATCATCCAGGTTGCCATAGTTAGCTAACCCAGTTGTTACCCAAGGTATTTATTTTACCTACCAACCAACATAGTGTGGATAGACACCTGAGTCGAGTGGCGTCAGCTACCCACACCAGGATTCGAATCATGGCTGTAATGGGGCGTCAGCTTTACAGTCAGCGATGCTAACCAACTGAATTGTAGAACAGTACCCTTCCCTAGCGATACTTGCAAGCTATATGAAAAATTTAGCGAAGAAAATTTAGTGATTTCCAACAAGAAAATGAGGCAACAAAAGTAAAACAATTAGGATTCAGGGAAGGCTTATCCTGTGTTACACTCTTGCTGAAATTTTACAGTACTGTAGATTAGTGCATATCGTACAGGAAAGGGAAGGCAGGGTAGGCTGTGTCTACCTGGATATGAAGAAGGAGTCTGATAGGGTGCTGCATGAAAGGTTGCTTTGGGAATTAGCAACATTTGAAAAGTGAATAGGAAATGGCTAAAATGGGTTGAAAAGTACTTAGTGGGAACAAAAATGAGAACAATATTTAGAGACCAATATTTTCAGTGGAAGAGTGTGAGTAGTGGAGTGCTGGAGGGCATAGTTCTGGCTCCTATGATTATTCTAATATGTGTAATAATACACCGGAAGACATTACCAGTTATGGTATACGATTATGTTTGCAGATGACCCAAAAATTATGAAGGGAATCCAAAATGGTGACAGCTGTTTGGAGTTGCAAAAAGATTTCGATATATTGTACAGTTGGAGCCATACTTCAAAAATTGAGTTTAATGCAAAACATGCAATGCCCTAGAAATAGAAATTTGGAGCAAAAGACCTAGTTATAAATATGAAGTGGAAAGAAAGAAGATCAGCAATACAAGAGTAGAGTAACATCTAGGAGTGCCCATACAGGATACTTTATCATCAGAAAAGCATAAAAAAAAAAGATCAGTGGAAGGGCATATAGAATTATGGCTAATATGAGAGTGACTTTTAGCTATTTGAATGAGAACATGTTGAGATAGATAACTGTGTCTATGATAAGACAAATTAAATTATGCGGCAGTGTAATAGTCACCTAATATAAAGAACCATGTAATAAAATTTTTAAATTTACACAGGATGGTGATAAGGATGCTACCAAGTTTGAAGGAACTGTCTTATGAAGAAAGTCTGAAGAACCTGAAGTTTCTGTATCAAAGCTCAGTGAGAGAAGAGAGAGAGATGGGATTGCAATATTTAATGGGATTAGAAAACTGGGAAGGAAGAACGAGTAAAAGCAGAGGATGGAAGGATGTTAATTGAGATGGATGCAGTAAGGAAGAGATGGGCAGAGTATTTTGAAAGATTGTTAAATGTAGAGGAGGAAAGGGTGGCTGAGATTGTGGCGGATGGAAGGGTGCAAGGGTTAAATGTGTTGGGAGAGTTGAATGATTCTTTGATCACGAAGGAGGAAGTGGAGAAGGCAGTAAAGGAGATGAAAACAGGGAAAGCTGCAGGTATGGATGGGTGTGCTGTGGAATGCCTGAAGGGTGGTGGAGTGACTATTGTTGACTGGTTAGTAAGATTGTTGAATGTGTGCTTTGAGAAATATATGGTGCCAATTGACTGGGCAAGTGCTTGTGTGGTCCCGTTGTATAAAGGCAAGGGTGATAAGTATGAATGTACTAGCTTCAGGGGTATAAATCTGTTGAGTGTTGTAGGTAAGGTGTATGGTAGAGTGTTAATTATGAGAATTAGAGAGGGTACAGAGGGAGTGATTAGTGATGAGCAGTGTGGCTTTAGGAGAGGGAGGGGATGCGTTGATTAGGTGTTTGCTGTGAGACAAGTGTGTGAAAAGTATTTAGCGAAAGGCAAGGATGTGTTTTGGGCATTTATGACTTTAGAGAAAGCGTATGATAGAATTGATAGGGAGGCTTTGTGGACTGTTTTAAGATTGTATGAACTTGATGGTAAGTTACTAAAAGCGGTGAAAAGTTTTTATGTAAATAGTAAAGCGTGTGTAAGAGTGGGAAATGCTGTGAGTGATTGGTTTCCCGTGAGAGTGGGGCTGCGACAGGGATGTGTGATGTCGCCTTGGTTGTTTAATATTTACATGGATGGTGTTGTAAGGGAGGTGAATGCAAGAGTTTTAGGTGGTCTGAGTCTGGTAAATGTTGATGGTGGAGAGTGGAATCTGAAGCAGCTGCTGTTTGCAGATGATACTGCACTGGTGACTTATTCAGAGGAGAGATTGAGACAGTTGGTAGAGGAGTTTGGAAGGGTGTGTGAAAGGAGGAAATTGAAAGTAAATGAGAATAAGAGTAAAGTGATGAAGTGTACCAGGTTGATAGATGGTAGGGGAATGAATATAGTTTTGAATGGTGAGTTGCTTGAGGAGGTAGAGTGTTTTAAATATCTAGGGTCACATGTTGCTGTGGATGGAAGAATAGATGCAGAAGTGAAGTTTAGAATAAATGAAGTAGGAAAGGTGCTGGGAGGAATGAAAAAAGTGTTTAAATGTCGTTCGCTTACAATGGATGTAAAGAGAAGGCTGTATGAGGGTGTTGTGGTACCGACTGCATTATATGGGGCTGAAACATGGAATATGGGTGTAGCAGAGAGGAAAAGTTTGAATGTAATGGAGATGAGGTGTCTGAGGAGTATGTGTGGAGTGATGCGTATGGATCGGGTGCGAAATGATGAAGTGCGAAGGAGAACTGGAGTTGTTCGGGAGATGGCTGGTAGAGTTGAGCAGAGGGTGTTGCGATGGTTTGGGCATATGGAGAGAATGGATAATGAGCGATTGGTGAAAAAGATAACTAGATCTGATGTGAGAGGCGTAAGGCTGAGAGGAAGACCACGAATAGGATGGATGGACAGTGTGAAGAGAGCGCTGGATGTGAGAGGGATGTCTGTTGAGCAAGGAAGAGTGGCTGTGCGTGACAGAAATAAATGGAGAGAAATTGTGAATGAATAAGTGATGACGGAGCCCTGAGGGGATATTCTCCCGCATTTGGTCTGATCAGCCAGTCAGGTCAGGTGCGGGTAAGGGGATGGGTCTCTTATGATGTGGCAGGGGTAAACCAGTTCTGCTGTCGGGGCTTGCTGTGGATGTCACTGATTGCATTGCGCAGTTGACCCTTGTGCGGTGTGGTGTGGTGAGGATCTGTCCGTTCTCCCTTTTGGGGCTAAGATGCGAATGAATGTGTTTGAATGGATGAGTAAATGGGGAGTGTGTCGTCCTGTCTCGGCTACCTCCCTTTCCTTGGGGAAAGCAGCCTAGGTATATAGATAGATAGATAGAAAACTGGAAAAGTTGGATAGAGAAGATCTGTTTGTAAAAGATGATAGGAGGACACGGACATGAATTTAAACTGAAGAGTAGAGACTTTTAATGATGTGAAAAAAATGTAGTTTCGGTTTCCTAAACAGAAGTAGAGACATTTGGAACAGTCTGAAAGAACAGTTGCTGCAAACATAGAACTTTTGGATGTTTAAAAGTTCTCGCAGGTTGGTTAAACTAAGATATGGAGATGGGACCACAGGAGCTTCGCTCAAATCCTGTGAACTACAACTAGGTAAACATACACACACACACACACACACACACACACACACACACACACACACACACACACACAGATTTTGTGATAAACCCAGATTCAAATACGGGAAGACACACACACACACACACACACACACACACACACACACACACACACACACACACACACACAGATTTTGTGATAAACCCAGATTCAAATACGGGAACACACACACACACACACACACACACACACACACACACACACACACACAGATTTTGTGATAAACCCAGATTCAAATACGGGAAGACACACACACACACACAAAGCCTTGAGGGTGATATATAATGGGGGTGGAAAGGAGAGAAACGGTGCTGGGTGATGTGGCGTGTTAGGTGAGCCTATGCTTTTGAAAGGAGCAACATTTGTAAAGTGCCATAGGAGTGTTATGTGACAGGAGAATTATATGGAATGAGCTGCGTATCTGTATGGTATGTATATATGCATTTGAGAGAGAGAGAGAGAGAGAGAGAGAGAGAGAGAGAGAGAGAGAGCGCTGCTAAGGCTTTACTGATGACCAAACGGTACACAAATAATAATTCTCCGACTTTTGTCCCGTTCTTGGCCTGATCCTGGATACCACAGTCAGTACTCAGTTTATTAATATAAGAAAGGGTTGAGTGATAAAATGATGATGATGATCCACATGCTTCATTCGTCTGTATAGAAGATAGAAGATCCCGAGAATACAGATTGTCCGTCTGTCACTGAACAAAGATTTAAGGAGTAGGTGCTTAATTTTTTAGACTTAAACAAAGCCTAGTGATTGAGCCCTGATGTTCCCACATATTACATCGTATTTGTTTCTCCATTTGTTCTACCTACCTATTGTTATTTTATTTACTCATGTACCATTGTTTTGTATGGTATATTAAGGTGTCATACAGATTAACATTTCTGTCTGTCTGTCTGTCTCCTTTTTCTTCTTTTTCATCGTCTTTTCTTCTTCTCCTCTGCGTGTTCTTATCATTCCATTTGATTTCCCTCCTTCCTGAAATCCTATCTCGTTTATTTTTCTTTTCTGTTTGTCTTCTCTCTTTTCTCTTTCTATCTCTCTTATTTCATTCTACAATGCCTTTGACTTTCGTTAAAGTCCCGTCTTCATCTCCTAATGCGCCTTCATCGGTTATATGATCTCTCTCTCTCTCTCTCTCTCTCTCTCTCTCTTGTACATATCTTCCCTATATTTTACCTCCCCTTACTTAAAATTTTTTCCCTTCCTCATTATCAAAAATGTAACTTCCCTTCCCCCTTGTTATTTTCTTGTCTCCATCGATTTTTCTGTCTTTCCCTCATAAAAGTCTCCCATCTTTCTCTTCCCTTCTACACAATATTCCTTTCCTATTTTGCTGCCAAAGTTATGTAAAGTTGCATCTCACATTTTCAGATGGGGAAGCATCTTCGGTAGCGAATCTGTCCGTCTGTCTCTCACTAATGATATTAGACAACAAGAATTCGCGCAGACTTTAATTTATCCCAGCCACGCTACACCACATCATACCACAAAACATACCACACCACACAAAGTTACTCGTCCACACCACTAGGACACTAACTACATGGCTGTGAAGCTCCTGCACATAGTACTTTTGTAACTGCTTTTCCTTCGCCTTCTCCTCTTCAGTCATGTCTCTTTTATCCACACTTTCTTCTCGGCACGTAGGGGATGGACGGTGGTGTAACGGTAGCACACTCGCCTTGCAAGCGAGAGTTACCGGGTTCGATTCCCGGGTCGACCACGAGACCTTTAGGCACGGTCTCCTTTGCCCTAGCCTGTTCGTACCTAGAACTGAAAATAGGTACCCGGATGTAAAATCGACGGTTGCGTGTCGTATTCCGGGGGAATGTTTGGGAGCCTACTTTCCTTGTCTGTTCACCATTCTTGTATGTTTGTGTTGTCCCTTGCCCAGTGCAACTGCCCACGCATGTTGGGTTAAGCCCCGACGCCTATTCCATCAACTAAAATTCACTTCCTCACCAACTGATTCTTCCCCTGTCCTCCTTCCTTCTGACTTGGTGTCATTAACCCCAACATTTTGGGAGCTTGCTTTCCTTGTCTGTTCACCACCACCGACACCCAGAGACTCCCTTACCATAATTCATCTACTTAGTTTCCCTTTCCTCTTGGTCTTGCGAAACATAATGAACAAGTCTTATATTTTTCTTCTTAATTTTCCCCCTTTCCCCCTAACCCTTTATTTCGTTCACTTCTTTCCTCTTACACACAGAAAGTTTCCCGTATTTTGCCTTGTCCAGCCTCAAAATTCCTTCCCTTTTGTCCTATGATAAAAGTACATATAATCGTACATGAATCCCCTGTCATTTGTCTTTCCTTTTCTGCTTCTCTTCCGTCTTCCACTTATTTTTTTCGTCTTCCCTCCTAAACAAAGTGTCTCCTGTTTTTTGTCTCCCTTCAATGAATAGGTACAAAGGTAGCATATATACTAGATTTGGGAAGTTGAAGGCCCTTCGGGTACTGTCCTAGGTGTGGGCTGGTATGGTACGTGAGGGCGAGTTTGTGTGGTGTGTGAAAAGGAGGCATGGTATGGTGTGATGTGTCGCTAAGGTTCCTATTTGGGTGAACTACCTCGAGACCGAAAATAATTAGTGAGAGACAGGCGGACAGAACCGCTCATAAATATGGTCTTGCACCTAGAAATTCTCTTTGTACTTCGTCAAGCATAATACATGTTCCTCTCGTCTCTATTTTCTTACTTTGTTTCTTCGTTCTATTCTCCAACAAAAGGCAAGTCTCCGCATTTTCCACCCCCTGTCTCAAGTTTCTCTCCCGAGCTGCGTCCTCCTATCTATCCTTCTTTCTGTCACCCAATTTGCCCCAGAAGGAAAGTACAGACACTGGGCTAAGGTACTGTCTCAACGTTTTAAGGCAAAGTTGGCCATCGCTAACTCCTTACACACACACCACAAAGCCAGCCAGGAGACAGGGCGTGTGTGCTGGGCAATCCCCAGGCCCTGTCTTCCCCCCTTACTGTTTTTTTAATCAGCCCACACCCCACTGACAAGGCTAATGTATGGACCGGCCTGCACTACAGGTGCAGGGAATCTTCAAACGAACGAACGAACGCTAACCCCTGAGTGGCAGTATGTGAGCAATAATCTACAAACAGCCTTCGGATGTAAAACTTCGAACCTCATCTGCTTGGACCGCCTTAACCCATTATAATCACCATGCGTCCATTTGGCACCACGTCTTACAAAGCTATTTCCTCACCAATCTCTCACCATTTCTGTCTCATTCTTCTCTACCCGCTTTCTCCCCTCCCCCTCTCTCTCTCTCTCTCTCTCTCTCTCTCTCACACACACACACACACACACACAAATTGTCTTTTCTATTTCATTATTCCCTTTTCCAAAATCCCATCCGTCTTCTCTCGGAAAAATGATACAAAGTGTCCTGCGAGGAATGTAAGAAACTTCAGGAGGTTGTCGGGCTAATATTGAGTATCATAATGTTCTATCAGCAGGAGTCCAATTATAAATCCTAACTGAGCTACAATTGCTGATGACTTTATTGGCGAATTATGAGAGAGATTATATTCTTCCATAAAGTCCTCAATATTTGTAGCTGGCTATCGCTTTGGAATTAGAGCCACGTTAATAATAACATTCTTCACTCATATTTTGCCCCATGACACTCTAATGAAGTTTCTCACATATCTCGCGTGTCGCCCTGCATATATATTTTATACTTGTACTGTAGATACATCCCTGATAATTTTTCTCTTTTTCTTCTTCTACCTTCTTCCTATTCGCTTCCATTTCTGCATATACATTTTCCCCTATTTCTAACTCTTCTTTTTGTTTTTCCCAAGCTTCCCATCCTCCCTATATCTTTCATATTTTCTTCAGCTTCTGACAATAGTTCTTCTCCTCCCCATATCCTTCCCTCTTGTTGACACTCACCACCTCCTTTCCTCTCTCCTTTTCCCTCTCCTCCTCTTGCTCCTCTTCTTTCTTATTTCCACATTTCCTCCTCTTCCTTCTATTTTCTTTCTCCTACTCCTTTACCTTCATGCTTCCTAATTTCCTCTTCTTACATCTATTTCTTCCTCCTGCTCCTCTTCCTTCATATTTTCAAACTTCCTCCTCTTGCTCTGTTTTCCTTCGACTCCTCATCTCCCCTCTTCTTTGTCATTTCCTACTCCTCTTCTTCCGTGTTTGAACTTCCTTACTTCTCTTCCCTCTTATTTTCCCTCTCCTCCATCTCCTCATCTTCCCTCAACTTTCCCTCTTCCTTTTCCTCAGGCACCCAATAATTCTTCCCTCCTCTCCCTCCTCCAAACCCTTCACATATCTATATAATCTTTGTTTTTTTTAATATTTTTCATTGCCATCCCTCTTTCCCTGTCCCCCTTTCTTTCCTCCATTCAATCCCTCCTACTTAAAATCTTCCCTTATCCCTCCCTTTCCTCCAGGCATCTCCCCCGCCCTATTGGTTACTAATGCAAATTCAACTTTTTACCATCTTCCCTCATTTCCTTCTTCATTCCTCGTGTCATTTCTCTCGCTTTAACATCCACAGAATTTAGGAAAACACTTTGTAACTTTATTATCTGTTATAGTACAGTACTTTCGAAACACTTGTATTTCTGTTTGCTTATGCATATATTTTACTTAGAAAGAATTATAAAAATTTCATGCATGAGAAAAAATGTTTATAATCTTTGAATGTGAAAAAAAAAAAAAAAATGCCTTCAGGTTGTTCACATTTTAAGACAGTTTATTATACGTCTATTTCTTAAACGTTTTTCTTTCTTAGAAATACTTCCATTTCAGACAAAGAATGTCGATAAAGAATGATATCTATATATTACGGTGTCCTAAAGGAACATAATTATGAGTAAATCTTTTTGGTTTTACTGCTATTCGTTTCCCCGTTCCCATCCCGCCCATCCGTCTTACAGGCCACATTTAAAGAGGGAGCGCCACAGTCCGTCACTATGCAAGGCATCGCGAATGTCAAAGGCCGCGGGCGACATCGCAAGGATCCAGGATTACTGGCGCGTGTTAGCTCCCTTTGCAAACTTGCGGCCAGCCACACATCTACATGAATATTATTTGACACCCTTCCCAACGTTCCACACTGGAGGGAGGAGCCAAGACTCTATCTTCTAAAATCCTGATCGCTTGTTTCTTCCTAATATGAAATAAATTTTAATTGTTCAAGTACATGGTGGTCCATTTATTATGTATTAATATTCTCGTGTGTTGAAGGGGCGAGTCAGTCAAAACTACCCACGTCCACCAAGCTTGGTTTTCTGCTTCCCATAATACATCTTAAACCTCGTGCTGTTTGTTTCTATATGTCCACTGATGGCATATGCGACTGGAAATTATACGAGGTAGTCATTATAACTGAGGTCCTCACACCAGTACATAGAGCCTGCCTCGAAACAAACAAAAGTTTGGATGTTTATATATACAGTGGATCATTCTGTATATGCAGTCTATCTTAACGATATCCCCTTTTGAAAGAAGCAAAGGACTTCTTTTCCTTGTCAACTACGAGTTCACCAGGAATCTCCATTGCAGACCAAAGGATTAATATATAACTGACGATGCTTTCTTTTTTATCAATTAATCCATTGTAGGGCCATGCATCTGTTATAGGAAGGTGGTGGTGGAGGGATTAAAGCTATAGAATAGGGACTGTGTGGACGCATGTTGATATCAGATCTAGCAACAAACTGTTTGTAAATCCGAAGACGACATCACCGTGTTCTCTTCCATAAAAATGTCTGTATTGTATGTGAAGGCTGCCAGGGGTCAGACGCTGCTGGTTTGTCGTTGGTGGGCTGCTGGACCTCAGGAATGATATTAATATAGCCTTCATCCAAAGTCTGAAGCATAATAAAGGAATATTTTCTTCTGGGTAAACCTACAAGACATTATTGAAATGAGAGAGAGAGAGAGAGAGAGAGAGAGAGAGAGAGAGAGAGAGAGGCGGAGGGGAAAGAGATCCCTGGGAAATGGTGTAATAAAAAGTTTCTTTAACCTCCGTAGGCCATGGATTTACTTTCTGGTTTATTCTTCCAACCAACATCGAGTATTTTCCATTAATCCTTTTAATCCCATGACATACTGCTTCACCTTCTTGTTATCTTCAAACAATTTTATCCCGAGTGCTAACAATATTTCAAAGTGGAAGGTTTAGATATAACCTTAATATACTCCTTTATTACAAGAGGCCTTTCTTAAACTGGGTAAAATATTTCCTGGGAGTCCTGAGTACAAGAGGAATAAAACCATAGGGAAACTGAAAACCATTCAGAGAGTGCATACCTCCGCCAATTCCATTGTCATTAAAAAGGATCCTGATCCGGATCAACCCCAAATTTACTATAGTCTTTCTTGGTCCATGGCCCACCTTTCCACAAAATTTCATTGAAATTCATTAAGAGCTGTTGGAGATTTTGTGCGGGAAACTAGGGATGCAGATCAGGATCCGTCTCAAAATTTGTTTTTTCCTTGGTCCATGGCTACCCTTCCACAATATTTCATTAATACCCATTCAAAACTTTTTCGGTACTCCTGCAACGAGAAACAAACAAACAAACAAACAAACAAACGAGTGCAAAAACATAACCTTGGCGGAGGTAAAAAAGGGAAGTAAAGAAGTCAGAAGCTGAAAAAAGAAGATTAATCCAGGAACAAGATGACTTAAAATAAATAAATAAATAAATAAATAAATAAATACATAAGCAAAACGAAGATGACGAATAGAGTAGACATCAAAAATAAGTTAAGTGCACGGAAGTGTGGCAATAAGTCAGTGTGAGGAAGGTGTTCTTTTTATCGGTCTCAGAGGGAACAGTTCTAAGTGTATCAGGTAAAGCGAACCCAGGGATTTACGGGGTTCAGTAAGGGTGTTTGGTGCCACATTGGATTTATGGACGGGCAAGGAGGGGTAAGGGCTGAGAATATGGTAAAAAGGAGGTGGAAGGTGGATCACGGGCTGGGAGGGGAAGGTGGGAAAAGAAGTTCAAGTGAGGGGCAGCAGTAAGGGGAGGATGATTCAGTGAACGAGGGAGGGGTTGGAAGGGTGATGGTTGGAAAGGTTGGGGATAAGAATGGAATTGTGAGACGGGGAAGGCTTGGGGTAAGTGGGACGTGAGTTAAGGGAATGTTGGAAGAGGAAGAAAGGATAGAATGAGGGAGAGGGGCAGAAGTGGGCGAACGATGTAGAGAGAGATGGTGAAGGAGGAGAAAATGGAAAGGATCGGGGTAACAGACTTAATGGAATGACGGAAGTGGAAGGAAAGAAGGAAGGAAGAAAAGATACGGTTTGTAGAGATACAGAGGAGAGCACAGGAAGTACAGAGAGGAGATGATAGGAAGGACATGGTGAGGAGATGTATAGGGTACGAATAGGAAAGGAAGAGGATTAGGAGGAGGAGGAGGAGGGAGCAATGTGTTGGGGAAGATAGTCTAGAGAAAAAAGGAAAGAGAAAATAATATCGTGAAAGATGAAGAAAAAACGAAAAATGGAGAGGAGTAATTTTTTGAGAGGAAAGCTTGAAAGGAAAGTGAGGGAAGGGAATGAATAGATGTAGAAAATGGTGACGGATAAGTTAGGAGAGGGAGATAAAAGTGAAGGAGGAGGGAGATGTTACTGGGAAAACGTTAAGATGCGAAAAGTGTGAAGGGAAGGATGTTGTTGATGATGGCCATGATGATGATGAAGGTTGAGTGAATGGTAGGGTAGGAGGAAAAGAAGGGTAACTGGGAAATGGAACGAAGATAAGGGAGACTATGCAGAGGAGAATAAGGAAACTTGGATAAGAAAAGAGAAAAAGGGAAAGACAAGGACAATGAGGGGGGAAGATAAGACAAGAGGATAAGGGACGAAAAGGTAGGAGGATAAGGAAGGAAGATAAGACGAGAGGATGAGGGAAGTAAACGTAGGAGGATAAGGAAGGATAATGGTGATAGAGAAGGGTACAGATTATAAGGTATAAGGGTAAGAAAGGCAAGGTTTGTATGAGGTTGTCGCCTGATTAACATAATAAGTACCTGGCTACTTTGCAAATCAATACCTACCCCCACAGCAAACCTGGCACGGCACGACAGAGAGAGAGAGAGAAAGACACACACACACACACACACACACACACACACACACACACACACACACACACACACACAGATCATATTCCTGTGGACTAAGGAGGCTCTAGCACCAATTCATCGTCAGTTTTGTCTACATATTGAACATTGACATTTTCTAGGTATAGTATGTTATTTACAGACGCCTGTTGGTTTATTAAGACGCTTCCCTCGGGCTGAGACTATAAGGGTTTATATCCATGTGGAGATTTTAATTTATTATTAACATTATGCCACTCAAGGATGAGTGAAGCTGGCCACCCTCGCCTTAAATGCCGGGTTTGTGTAGACTAACCCAGGGACCCTACGCTCGAGATGGAAAATTAAGACTGGATGCTGGATGGACGGTTCTTTATGTCTTTTCAATATCTTCACAGTTTCCATCAATAACATAAAGGATGGTCCGAAAATAGCATTGTATTAGATGGTTTCTTATGTAGTCGGGAGAGTTCAGTCTGCTGAGGTGGTCCTGAGTGTGGCAGCGGAAAGAGGAAATGAATAAATGATGTAGGGAAGATAGTGACTTTGCTGACTCCACCTTCCCCACAACACACGAAAATTACCCGGCAGAGTGAAAAGGGAGTGTTATGTAAGGACCATCCTGTGCAGAAGAATATTAATCCTTCAGTGTCATGAAGTTGTCAGGACTCCATATTTTAATAATACAACTCACAGCATGATAGATAGATACATAGATAGTGTAATAGTTAGGAGCACCAGTCAAGGTGTGGGAAAAGGAAATGTTTCAGCGAGAGTCGACCAAAGGCAATGTGTTTGCGATTTCAGTGGGAAAGGAAATGTTTCCGCATTTCTGTAAGGAATGTCACACGTACACTATGTCACCGGAAATGCTACATACACACAGACACACACAAGATTCCAGAACAATCCCACATGTAGAATACACTTGACACTAGCCCTCTTAGAGTAGGATGGAAGAGTTAGAGAGTCAGAAAGGGGCTAGCCATAGAACTGAGAGGTTGTGGAGAGAGGAAGAGAGAAGAGGGGTCCGACGAGGACTTAACTAGTAAATTACGTTCCTGTGTAATACATACACTGCTCAACTTAAACTTTTCCTTGAAAAAAATAAACTACGATCAAGACCCTGTATCCATCTTTAACTTCTGTCTTCGACCACATGATAACCAAAACCAAATAGCAAGATTACATATTATATGGTCAAGATCCCACATATCATAGTTGGTGGCAGCGGTGGGATTCGAACCCACGCCTTCGAAGAGACTGGTGCTCCTATCTATTACACTATCTGTCTGTCTATCTATCATGCTATGAGTTGTATTATTATAATATGGAGTCCTGACAAAGTCAGTTTTCTCTGTTCCTGAAGCTCCAGATGATTTGACTTTGGGAAAGTCCTCTAGTACTGAAGAGTTATTGAAGGCTGTCTGTCACCTCTATTTGACTTTAATAAACAAAATAACATTGGCTCGAGAGAGCAAGAATGAAGTACAAAAAACGTCCTTGGTCTGAATGTGCAGTGGTAATATTAGTGTTAGTAGTAGTAGTAGTAGTAGTAGAGCAGCAGTAGCAGTAGTAGTGGTGGTAGTGGTAGTAGTAGTAGTAGTAGTAGTAGTAGTAGTAGTAGTAGTAGTGGTAGTAGAGCAGCAGTAGCAGTTGTAGTGGTGGTAGTGGTAGTAGTAGTAGTAGTAGTAGCAGTAGTAGTAGTTGCAGCTTCAGGTTCAACTGAAACATAAATTAGGTAGTGACTACAGGCTGAAGTTGCTCTTTTACCGCAGTCCACGATTCACCTTTCAGGGAACACAGAATGACTTGAGAGACGTCTGCATAATCAGGCAGCAGAGTTATCTGGTTCAGTAGGTGCCACCGCATGAATGCGTCCCTCACCAGCACCTGGTTGAATGGTAGACATGTCTTCAGTATTTAAAAAAAAAAAAAAAAGTTGAGAAACAGATGGTATACACATTTAACGCTAACTTGGCCTATAATCACCATCGTTTCGTCTTGAATGCTGAGTTGTAATAAGTGATTAACACTAGAATTTGGTGTTGGTCACAAACAGGTGCTATGGAAATGATCATTCATCATCATCTGGACCTGCTTTTCCACCTTAGGGCAGGGTGAGGGGTAGCAATGTCCAGAGTGATCAAATTGCCCAATCCAATGGGCCATGCTTCCATTCGCTGACCATTCAAGCCCCCAGAATCCTGGCTCTACCTGATATGCCAAGAACTTTCACCATGTTCTGTAGCTTCTTCACATAAACGTATCTGATAGAGTCAGCCCAGACGCTGTCACGTTAAAAAGGGGTGCCAAATCCCTGATCATGCACTTTTCCTCACAACATTCATCCAGCCAGCATGATCTCTTGTCAGTTCCATAGCCTCACCAACTTCCAAACCTCTCTTCTTCACACACTCATCCACCATATCCCTCCACCTTCTCCTTGGCCTACCTCGCCTCCTCCCTCCTTCAAATTCTCTCAGATATACCTTTTCTCACCACTTTGTTGTTATCCATTCTCTCCACATGACCATACCATCTCATTAAACTCTCTTCGATTCTGGTGTCAATAGACTTCGTCACCACATCTTTCACGAATCACATTATTTCGTATCCTATCCACTCTCTCTACTCCACATACATTCCTCAGCAGTCCCATCTCCACTGTTCTCACTCTTTACTTTTCATTTTCATGCCACACCATAGTCTCACATCCATATGTTAAAGTTGGCACTAATACTCCTTCATGTAACCCTCGTGCACTCCATCACTCAAGCCTCTGTTTCCTCTCAATGCCTTCATTGCACCAGCTACTTTTCTTCCTTGTGTCACTCTACAGTACCTTCCGCTTCTTTTGCACATTTTCCTCTCTTTTCTATCACTATACCCAGGTATTTGAGCTATCTCACCAATTCCAGTCTATCCTCTCCATTTACTGTAACATCGCACTGGGAATCACCTTCTCTCTCAATAACCTTCACTTTACTCTTTTCTACATTTACCCTCAAGGCACGACGCTCACAGATGTCAGCAACACTCTGCACTAGTCTACCAAGTTTTTGTCTGGTACTCGCAAATAGTACTGCATCATCAGCATACAACAAGTTTGAGATATTCCATCCATCATCATTCATTACCAAAGCCACCCCCCTCTCCATTACTCGTGTCTTTAATTCTCTCATCACCCCATCCATATGTATATTGAACAACCATGGGGACATCACACAACCTTGTCACACGCCCACACCGATCGTGAACCATCAACTTAGATGCCCATTAACCCTTACACATGCTTCACTACCGTCATAAAAACTCTTGACGGTATCTAGCAGCTTACCATCTACTGTACACCATACATGCGCAAAACCTGCCACGATTCTTCTCTGTCTACTTTGTTGTATGCTTTTTCCAGGTCCATGAATGCCCTAAGCACCTCATGGTCTTTCCACGGGCCTTCTCGACTGTCTGTCTCACTGCAAATATTTGATCCACACATCCTCTGCTACTCTTAAAGCCACCCTATTCACCAGTCACTAGAACTTCTGATATCTCTCTTACTTTCTCTATAACAATTCTTCCATAGTCTATATTTTCCTTACCACACTCAATAAACCTATGCCACGACTATTCTTGCACTCACTTCGCTCACCTTTATTTTGGTACAAGGATACAATCACAGCCTATTTCCACTCTGCCATTTTTTTTCTTATGCTAGGAAGAAGGAACCAAAGACCAAGAGCACGCAATAGCTGTTCCTTCCAAAAGAAAAACAAAATACAAGAGAGAGCCAAATTCAAGATCCAATCATTTCGAGATGCCTGGACACACTGCGTTTGAAAGACTGGAGATCGTAGGAAGCAGGAAATACAGAGGGAGACAGTTCCAGAGTTGACTTGTTGCATAAATGAAGGATTGGATGTAACGGTTAACTCTTGCATTAGAGAGTTGGACAGAAAAGGGATGAGAGTTTGCTGCCAGATGGGTGCTGTGCACCCGTCATAGAGGTGAAGCAATGCAAGCAGACAGATCAGAGGAGCAGTGACCATTGAAATGGCGACAGAAGAGATAAAGATGCAACAATGCGGCGAAGAGACAGAGGATGAAGGCAGCCAGTATGAGGAGGAGAGTTAATAGCACAAAATGCCTTTGACTCCACCCTATTGAGAAGAGCTGTATGCGGGGAACCCCCCCACACTTGCGAGTTGTACTCTAAACAGGGGCGGATAAAACCCATGTATAGAGTCAACAATTGTGCAGGAGTAAAGAAGGAATGGAGTCGGTTTAGCACACCTAATCTCTTGGAAGCAGATTTTACAAGAGATGTAATATGATCTTTCCGAGATAAGTCCCGAGTGAATGAAACCCTGAGCATGTTCAAGGATTATGCAGGATTAAGCTGAATATTATTAAACTTAGTGGGTACACCTGTGAAAGATTTTGTCAGGTTGATAGGTGTAAGAACTGAGTCTTTGATGTATTAAAAACAACCAGATTATTTTTACCCCAGTCAGAGATACAAGCCAAGTCAGACAATAAGTGTGCCATAGCCTCAAACCTTGTTTGTTGAAGTAGCTGTTGAAGTGGACGTAGCAGGAACCGAATGGAAAGGTGAAGAGTGGAATCATCAGCGTACGAGTGGATAGGGTTTGACGTACAGCTTAGAAGGTCATTGATGAATAAAAGGAAGAGTGTTGGTGATGGGACAGAGCCCTGAGGAACACCACTGTTGATAGATCTAGGAGAAGAACGATGGCCGTCTACAACAGCGGCTACAGAATGACCAGAATGGAAGCTAGAGATGAAAGCACAGATAGAAGGATAGAAACCGTAAGAGGGGAGTTTGGATATTAATAATTTAAGCCAGACTCGATCAAAAGCCTTCGAGATGCCAAGTGCAATGGCAAAGCTTTCGCCAAACTCCCGAAAGGATGATGACCAGGTGTCTGAACGGTAGGTGAGAAGATTGCCAGTGAAGCATCCCTGACGGAACCCATACTGATGATCGGAAAGAAGGCTGTGATAGGAAAGATGCTTTAAATTTTTTCGATTAAGAATTGACTCAAAAACTTTTGAGATACAGGATCTTAAAGCAATTGGACGATAGTTACAGGTATGGGAATGGTCACCATTCTTTGCGACTGGCTGAATGAGAGCAAACTTCCAGCAAGAAGGAAAGGTACAAGTTGATTGACAAAAGCGAAAGAGTTTGCCTAGGGAGGGTGTAAACACAGAAACACAGTCCTTGAGAACAACAGGAGGGACTCCATCAGGCCCATATGCCTTGTTAGTATTGAGGCCTGTGATGGCAGAAAATATATCAGCTGAAGAAATTTTAATGTCAGCCATGAGGAAGTCAGAGGGGAGAAGTGATGGAGGAACGGCACTGGAATCGTCTAAGGTGGAATTGGAGGAGAAAGTCTGAGCGAAGAGATCTGCTTTATCAGTAGAAGAAAAAGCTACAGAGCTATCAGAATAGAAAAGAGGAAGCAAGGATAATGTGGTAAAGTTGTTAGATAGGTTTTTGGCGAGGTGCCAGAAGGAGCAGGAAGAATTCGAGTTGGAGAGTTGAAAGCATTTAGTACTGATGAAATCATTTTAGCAGAGAGAAGAACAGACTTAGCACGATTCCGGGCAGAAACGTAAAAATGATGTGATTCATGGGTGGGTTGGCTCCGGTACCTTTTATAGGCCCTCGCCTTGTTGCGGACAGCATTAGAACAAGCGTGATTAAACCAAGGCTTCCCGGCCATGGAAGCAATAATCATTCCAGGGAAAATCAAAGAAATACTGCCTGAGGGTTTCCCAATCCGCAGCTCCAAAGTGCCACAGACGATGTTGCTTTGGAGGGTCCACAGGCTGTACTAGAGCGATAGGACAGGTTAAGGTGATAAGATTGTGATCGGAGGAGCCCAACAGAGAGGAAAGATTAACAGTGTAAGCAGAAGGATTAGTTGTAAGAAAGAGGTCAAATATGTTGGAGCTCCTTCCAAGGCAGTCAGGGATACTGGTAGGATGCTGTACAAGCTGCTCTAGGTCATTAAGGATAGAAAAGATGTAGACTTGTTCACCAGGTGGATCAGTGAAAGGAAAGGAGAGCCGAAGGTGGTGGTGAACATTGAAATCTCCTAGATTGGAGATTTCAGAGAAAGGAGAAATGGATAGAATGTGTTCCATTGTAGAAGTAAGATAGTTGAAGAATTTTTGATAGTCAGTAGAATTAGGCGACAAGTAAAGAGCGCAGATATACTTAGTCAGAGAATTACAGGAAAGCCGAAGCCAGAGTGTAGAGAATTCAGAAGAATCAAGTTCAGGAACATGAGAGCAAGATAAGTCATTGTGTATATATACACAATAGCCACCTTTGGCTTTGAAATGAATATAGAAAAAGTAGGAGGATACAGATATGGGTTTGCTGTCAGTTGCCTCAGACAACTGAGTCTCAGTTAGAAAAAGAAGGTGAGGTTTAGGGGAGGAGAGGTTGTGCTCAACAGAGCAAAAGTTAGAGGAAAGGCCACGAATGTTGCAGAAATGAAGAAGTGAATCTGACAGGCGGTTCCAGGCAGCTATGGAAATGATACAAAGTCATAATGTCTTTCTACCACAGAGTTTTGTGGAAAAAAATTACAGTAAAATGAAAACCTTGGCTAGGTAAAGCTGAAATAATTATAGACAGCTTATTAAGGCCACAACAAAATATACTTACCATCAGTATCGTCTTAGATATTGATGTTTTTCCAGTATTCACTCAATCTGTATCTATAATATAAAAGAAAATAATATTCCTCTCAGGCTTTTGTGACACATTTTCAGCTAAAGAAAGTCGTTTGACGTTAACTGGAATAAAATACTACAATTTCCGGATTACTCTCAGCCACTGTCAGGCTATTATACTCACAGCTGAATAAAATCCACTGCTACTCGCTGGAATAAAATAAATAGAGTTTTCTCGACCTTCAGAGAGTTAATGGTATTAGCATGAACATTCAGACTACTATTCTCACCCTGAGCTGAATAAAATCCCCTGATAATAGCTGTAACACATTAATAGAGCTGTCCCCACCTTGAGATTGTTAATGGTACCATTAAGGCTCATACCATTAAGGCTTCCGTGACTCACTCTCAGCTGAATAATATCGCATGGCGTCAGCAGGGATACAGTTCCACAAAAGGAATATGTGTAGATATACAGTAATAAGGAGGTGGCGGTAAGGAGCTTGGTTAAGACATGGGAAACGGGACCAACGAGTGAGTAGGCGACGTATTATGCCTATTTTGTCCATCCCCTAGAGCACGACATTCAGCCATTAAATATACGTTCATAGATATTAGGAATCCACGACAGTACACATACTGTATATACAAAAATCTGTACTTTCAGTGGCATAGAATACCTCGTAACACTTCTTCAGTAGTGGCAAATTTTAGACAATGAACTACAGTGTTCTCTTCTGTGTCATTTTTATGTTTCCAGTGTAATAAGGTCTATAAATGCTCGCATTGTCCGTATCCAAAGGGGGGATCTTCGGTTTGGCACAGTGGTAACGTGCGCGCTGCAGGGTGAGGGCTTGAGTTCGCATCTTGGCCAAATCTGTGATTAATTTGTTAAGATTCATTTCTGTAATTACATTGGTTGGCAGCGGAGTGGGATGTGGGGCGAGGGTTGGCTAGCAATTTGATGTTGTTCCCTGTTTAGCTGACAGCGTCCTTGTCCTTACATCCAGGGGATGTGCTGTTCGGTGTGGTCCACAGCGTCCCCAGTGGTGGTCTCCAATACTACAATATCATGAGTGTTCAAAACTCACCAAATTAATCACCAAGGAGAGAAAGCCAAGGCGAGTATCCTCTGTTTGGCACAGTAGTAAATGGGTCGGGGATCGAATCTCCGCCAGACTAGTAATTAATTTGTTAAGTTTCATTTCAGTCATTAAATTGGTTTCAACGGTGTGGGATGTTAGGCGAGGCTTGGTTGGTAATTTGAAGTTGGGTAGCTGGCAAAGTCCTTGTCCTTACATCCCAGGAATGAGCTGTTCATTGTGGTCCACAGCATCCTCAATGGAGGCCTCCGATGCTACTCTACCGTGTGTTCAAAACTCATCAAAATAAACGTCAGGGGGAGAAGAGATGGGTGTAGTGGGGTATATAAATGCCTGCGTTGCCGGTAGCCAAAACGAGGATCTACTGGTTGGCTCACTGGTAATGAGCACACATGTGGTGCGCAAGAGCATGAGTTCCCATCCCAGCCAGACTGGTGGATAATATTTTAAATATCATTTCAGTTATTACAGTAATATCCACACAGTCTGCACAAATAACATATAATGAAATATTTAACATCAAATTTCTTAACAAATCAAGTATCCTATCACAAACAACTCCAGCAAATTTAACTTAGATAAGAGTGAGTCGGAGATCGACAGTATTAATATACCCTATTGAGATACAAACATACATCAGCCCCATGTAAAAGTGAGTAAATATGGAAGACAAAGAAGATGCAGACATAAACTTATAGGGAAAAGGTGAATGGAGCTTTGCAAGACACTAGCGAATGTTTAAATATTTAGATCCTTCATATTGTTGCCTTTCCAATGCACTGCATTCATCCACCACAGAGAGGTACATGAAAAATGATAAAACAGGTACTGGAAAGTCAAGAAAAATAATAAACTACATATATAACATTTTCACGAGTACACATGGACATACACCACAAAATTCACCTCAGGTACAGTGAAAAGCAAAATTGCTACTCCAGATTCGGTAAGCCCTTGCACAATATATTAACTGCTATAAGGAAGCCATGGAAATACAGGTAATCAAAAAACACCCGCACAAATTAAAAAAAAAAAAAACCTGAAAAACGGTTAAATGTAGGAAGATGACTAAAAGAAAATATACAATGACAAAAAAAATAATAAAAGACAAACTCACAATGATCAGGAAAAGCACACTTAGAAGCAGATAATGCTCATGAGAAAACACACTCAGAAATAGATCATAAAACCTCCCTGAAACACAGAAACTACGAAAGTCACTACACAGTTATATGGATTACATAAGAAGGGCTCAGGAAAATGCGAATGTCATGAAAGACACTCATACAGTTACCAAATAGCTATATGAATGCTTTAGTACATTCAGACCCGACAAACACACATCAGAACGAAAGACGAGACGGAAAGAGTTAGGTAAGTGTTGAGTAGTAATTATAAAGAGGGCGGAAACTGGGAAAAAGAGACTGAGGGAGTGGGATGTTCAGCCAGTACAAGAAAAGGAGATGAGACCAATAAAAGTGAAACTGAAAACAGAATGTGTTACCAGGGTAATTCTTTGTTTCATAGAGAAGAGTGAAAAAAAAAATCAAAATGAGGGATTTAAACGAGGACGAAAGAGAAAAGTTAAAGTCGTTGCAGGAAGAGTAAAAAAAAAAAAGAAGAAGAAGAAGAAGGAGAAGAAGTATGATGTGAGAATACAGAACAAAAGAAGTGTTTTTAGAGAGTGATCGATAGGAGAGTCAAGAGGTAGTAGGCTGTATGATAAGGACGTAAGAACGAAGAAAGATGTGAACGGAAATAGAAAATAAACAATTTGGGAAAAATTCATTACCTATGCAACTTTTAGAATATGTATAATAATGTGGATAAGTTGGTAGTCAAGAAAATGGAGTTAAGCGATTTATTCATTTTTTTCATTCATTCATTGCCAGACGCCATGTATCCCAGACAGGGTGGCCAAGGGCTTAGAGTTAAGTGTTTTACAAGGAGGGGCACTAATCCTCCACCAACCCCACTTGACGTAGGGATGCCAACAGCATCTGGTGTTCCCAGGCGGTCACCCATCCAAGTACTAACCAGACCCAACGTTGCTTAAAAAACTGTCATTGTATGTTCAACAAGACCAAACTGAACTGTGAAAATGATACGAGGGTACTGTTTATGACTCATAGAAAATAAGAACATGAAGGATAGATCTTGGAATTAACATATCAGAGGTGATAAGGGAAATACAAGATCAGGGTAGAAAACTAGATTTAATTATGGTGTATATGCCACGTCAAAAAAGAACGTGAAGAAGAGAGCAATATAAATATCTGATGAGAGAGTCCCTACATGTATTAGCAAAGTTGATTAGAAGCAAAAAAGACTGGTGTTGACTGAAGATTTTAATTCAAGGAGGTAATTGGGAAGGTTAAATGCAAGGACAAATGAAGAATCTCTGAGATACCCAGTACTGGAGTTCATTGAAATTGCAATAATTCAAGGACATGACGAACCATTCATATTGGACTTAATATTTACAAAACATAACCCACCCCGTCCCAACCGATTTTCCAGCACCGATTCCCCCCAATCCCGACCAATATTGGAAAAAAAAAAATTTGGCTCAAACCTCTGCTTTTGGTGAGAAACATCGAAAATTCATAGAGAAATCGTCCACCTGAGGTTTAAAGTACTCGATACAGGTACCAGTTCCCCTTGCCTTACTGGGTTTTATATCAGGCTGGCTCTAAAGAAAACAAGTTCTATGGGAGGGTAACTATTCCACACCACTCATAAATGGTATTTATTTATTTATTTGGTGCGAATTTACATGCAATATGAGAGTATATTGGTTTTCACACATTAATATAGGCAATATAAGCATTGTTTCACTCATCAAACACATCAACATACCAGACCTTTTTTGGCGACATTACCTGATCATCATTTCTGACTGTTTCTTCCTCTAATGCTACGTAAACTTTGTCCTCCACATTGTCATCGATTGGGGAATCAGTCTGGCCCTGAATTTCGTACAGTGGCATGACATGTCTTTACTGGCCAGGTCACTGGTAACAGGTGAATTGCCGAGGCAATGGCATGCAGAGGGGGGGGAGGTCATGCAGGGTAAGACATTGTCCCTGCATGGCATCTTGTAGAGGAAGGTGTCCCGTGTATACGTACCAAAAATCACTTGCGAAATTGAAAATTGTGCAAATTAGGGACCTTGCAATTGATGCGCGTTTATATACGTCAACAGGAGTGACAGTGACAAAACATGTGGACGTATATATACGTCAATGGGATGCGGCAGGCTAAAATAAGATACCAGTGACCCCTGGGGATAATTGATCGAGTTGGTCATTGAAATGTAGGTGTTGATGAGAGATATGGAAGTGAGAGAAGAAACTTATAAACAGGATAAACAAAACTGTGGAAAAGTAGACTTGAGTCCCTGAGACATTCTTTTGGCCATGCAGACTGGAACTAAATGACAACGATAGAAACTATCCATGAAAAAAATATGACAATATATATATATATATATATATATATATATATATATATATATATATATTGTTACATAGCCTATGATTTCATCATCCTTTGTGTAATTTTAACGCTCAGTATGCTGCATGTTTGATGGCGAGCGTGTTCTGCCTCAGTTCCCCCCTTCTACCGTTATGGTAGAGTAAGTCGTTCTCTCTGTTGCTTAGAGCGGGATTATCAGCTCTTTGTCCCCATGGCTTCATTTGCGCGTCCTGCTTACAAGTTGTATCAGGCTCTGCTGGCCCCTATATAATGAGCTCAGTCTCTGCATCATTGCCACTTAGATCTGCTCCTCATTTTGTTCACATCTCTGTCCTCCCCTGTACAGATATTATTATTGTGAGTGCTCAAGAAATCTCCAAACATCTAGCAGCTGTGTGTAATTTGAGTATAACTGTTGCATTTTTTTCTTGTACTGTATAGCATAAGTTTAATTTGTAGGCTTAGTGAAGTTTTGGTGATTCGTGTGGGGTTCTTTGTCAGTCATTTTTGATAATAGTTTGTATCTGTAATAATTTATCTGGCATTCACTGAGTATTATCTGGTATCTCATTTTATCAGGGCTGACTTAGATAAATTTACTCTTGCTAACTTCGTGTTAATAGAGGCTATTGCAGTTAACCATATATTTAACCTGTTTATTTGCCATTACATTATCCTTATGAGTCCTGAATGTTTTGTTGTTAATTTAAGCATTAAACTTTAACTTGTAATTTTACCTAACTCTTTTGTTTTGAACCTGGAACTTTACGGGACAGTAGTGATTTTTAGTATTCTCACTTAAAGTGTACATTATCTTTCTCTGTTCCGTAACATAAATTTGGCGACCTCATATCAGGATATTCAGGATATTATCATAAGGATATTGCTTGATATTTTGTGACTGTTTCTTATTAATTATGTCTACTATTACTACACTTGATGAAGCCAAAGATTTTTTGTCAAATGTGCAAACAGTGTGTGATATAGAAAACAGAACAAAGAATGAACTTAAGCTTGTTGCTCAACTATTGGGAATTGCAGTTCACTCTCATCATTCTAAGGATCAAATTGTTGGCATGATTAATAAAAGCTTGTTTAATGTAACTCCTCCAAATGAGCAAACGCAGATTGAATTAGCTAAGTTACAGCTAGCTCTGCAGGAGGCTCGTGCTAAAGAAGCTGAATTTCAGGCAAATGCTAAGCAGGCGGAGTCTCAGGCTCGTATTCAGGAGGCTGAATTTCAAGCACGTGCTAAGGAGGCTGAGTCTCAGGCTAAGGAGGCGGAATCTCAGGTTCGGATTCAGGAGGCACAAATACAGGCTCAGGCACAAGTTGAACTTGCCAGGATTCAGGCAGACCATGAGTATCGCATGAAACAAGGTGGAACTGGATCATCTAGCTCTGATAATTTTGATGTGGCTAAAAATGTTAAACTTGTCCCTCCTTTTAATGAATCTGATTTAACAAAGTATTTTCAGTTGTTTGAGAGGGTAGCTACAGGTTTTAATTGGCCTAAGGAGTATTGGACAGTACTCCTTCAAACTGTTCTCACCGGTAAAGCTCAAGTAACTTATGCATCTTTGCCTCAGGATCAGTCTGATAATTATGATGTAGTTAAGAGCTTGTTTCTTAAGGCCTATGAAGCTTGTTCCTGAAGCCTATAGAGTAAAATTTAGGACAACTTACAAGCAAGATAAGCAATCCCATGTTGAGTATGCAAAAATCAAAGAAGATCTGTTAGAGCAGTGGTTAAATTCTAAGAATGTGGATTCTGATTTTGGTAAATTTAAGCAGATGATTTTGCTGGAGGACTTCAAAAGGTGTATTTATAAAGATGTAAGCCTATATCTTGATGAGAAAAGAATAGATAATTTGTCTGATGCTGCAGTTTTAGCTGATGAGTATGTTCTCACTCACAAGAGATATTCTAGAGAAAAAGGGAAAGCTGAGAGTAAGTACGTTGCCTCTACTCAGAGTACAGGTAACAGGAAAGAGAATAAGGATGATGTTTCTCAGGAAGTAAACACCAGCTTCACCTCTAGATTTCAGAAAAGTAAATGTACTTATTGTAGTAAGCTTGGTCATACTACGGAGAGATGTTTCAGGAGACAGCGTGATGTGAACAAAAAGGAGTCTTTAAATATTCAGTCAATTGGTCTAGTGTCCACTCTTGAGAGTTCCCAGAATTCTTTTAACTGAGTTAACTGAACCTGCTTTGAGGGGTAACTTAAATTCTCATGATGGAGCTCCTCTTTTGAGCAGTAACGTGGGTGACACTCTCAAGAGTTCATGTGCTAATTTCCTGTCTGATGGTTTTGTCAGTCCTCTGGACAGTAATGACAGGAAATCAGTTAAAATATATCGTGATACAGGTGCTTGCCAATCCCTTATGCTGACCAGTGTTCTAGGCTCTAATGTTAATTCCTCTGATGAAACTGTAATCTTACAAGGTGTAGGGAATAATTACTTCTCTGTCCCTCTGTGCAGAGTGAATTTAGAGTCTGGTTTTGTTAATGGTTCTGTTATGGTTGGGTTGGTTGAGACACTCCCAATGTCAGGTGTAACTTTCTTACTTGGAAATGATATTGGTGGAAGTCAAGTGTGTCCAGCTCCTCAGTTGTCTAGTGAGCCAGTGGCTGCGGCCCAGGATTGTGATGTCCCTGATGTGTTCCCTGCATGTGCTGTCACTAGGGCTAAGTCTAAAGTTACTGGTGATTTAGAGGATAATGATGATGATGATGTTATCCTAGCTGACACTTTTCTTGCTAATTTGGACCACTCACCAGATGAGGCAGTACCCCGTAGTGTTGATAGTTTGTCTCGTCAAGAGTTGGTTGAGTTGCAGGTTGCTGACCCTGAGTTGAAAGGTCTAGCTAACTCTGCTTACAGTGAAGAAGAGTCAGCCGGTGCTTCTACTTGTTATTATGTAAAGTCAGGAGTACTTATGAGGAAGTGGAGACCCCCAACAGCATCAGCTGACTGTGAATGGGAGGTTGCACATCAAGTTGTCATCCCTCGTGTTTGTAGGCAGGATATCATTCGAGTGGCTCATGATTCCAGTTTGGCAGGACACCTTGGAGTGAGGAAGACTGTGGCACGCATTTTGAAACACTTTTACTGGCCAGGTATCTTCAGGGATGTTTCCTGGTATTGTAAGTCTTGTCACACCTGTCAAGTTGTGGGGAAGTGTAATCAGACCGAAAAGGTTGCACCTCTAGTTCACATTCCTCCTTTTGAGGCGCCTTTCACCCGTGTGTTGGTGGATATTGTGGGCCCTCTTCCTAAGACTTCTTCAGGATTTTCTTATGTGTTGACCATGATTGATATGGCTACTCGTTATCCTGAAGCCATTCCACTTAGAAATATCTCAGCAAAGAACGTGGTTAAGGAAATGCTAGGGTTCTTCACAAAGTTTGGTCTGCCCAAGGAGGTACAGTCAGACCGGGAAGTAATTTCATGTCAAACGTTTTCAAGCAGTCTCTGAAAGAGTTGGGCATCACCCAGATCACGTCTTCAGCTTACCATCCCCAGACCCAAGGAGCGTTGGAGAGATATCATCAAACACTCAAATCGATGCTCAAGAAATACTGTTTGGAACATCAGAAAGACTGGGATAAAGGTCTTCCATTCGTTGTGTTTGCCGCAAGAGAATCTCCAAATGAATCACTGGGCTTCTCACCTTTTGAACTACTGTTTGGCCATGAAGTAAGAGGACCCCTTAAGCTACTCAAGGAATGCTGGCTGTCGGAGGAAGATGACGTCAACCTGCTGGAGTATGTGATGAATTTCAAAGAACGGCTGTCCACTGCTTTACAGCTGGCGAGAGAGAATTTAGGAGCTGCTCAGGAGAAGATGAAGACTTGGTATGACAAGAAGTCCAGGTTACGCCACTTTCAGCCAGGAGATCAGGTTTTGATTCTGCTACCAGTTCATGGGCAACCTCTTCAAGCCAAGTTTAGTGGTCCTTATTTCGTGGAGAAGAAACTCAGTGATGTCAGCTATGTCATCGCCACACCAGATCGTAGAAAGAGCAAGCAACTATGTCACATCAACATGCTAAAGTTATATCACAGGCGGGACGAAAATAATCCAGTCTGCACTGTAGCTGTTCCACCCGAGTCTGCAAGTGAAGCTCTCCCATGCAGTATGAGCCTGAGTGATAGTTTGGGGAAGAATCCTGATATCATGAATGATCTCCAGACTAAGCTTTCTCATCTACCACCCAAGGAAAGGCAGGAGTTTTCGGCATTACTGCAGGAGTACCCGCAAGTGTTCCGTGCCCTCAGGAAGAACCACTGTGTTGATGCATGATGTCGATGTTGGAAACGCAAAGCCAATTAAATTGCCTCCTTACCGTGTGAACCCAGTGAAAGTTCCTCTCATCCAGAAGGAGCTTGGCTACCTGTTGGACCACAAGATGATTGAGCCCTGTCAGAGCGAGTGGAGTTCTCCTGTCACTCTAGTCCCTAAGCCAGGTGGGTCACAGAGGCTTTGCATTGACTACAGACGTGTTAATCAGATAACTAAAACAGACACTTACCCTCTCCCTCGCGTGGAAGATTGCATAGACAAGATCGGAAAGGCTAGGTACATAAGTAAGTTTGATTTGTTAAAGGGATACTGGCAAGTACCTATGACTGAACGTGCTAGGGAGATCTCATGTTTTGTAACATTAGGAAAGACCTTTGCATGGTCTGTAATGCCATATACAGATTGTTTTAGAGTAATAAGAAATTTCCTTTGTAAATTTCATTTTTCTTTGTGGGGAGGTGTTACATAGCCTATGATTTCATCATCCTTTGTGTAATTTTAACGCTCAGTATGCTGCATGTTTGATCGCGAGCGTGTTCTGCCTCAGTTCCCCCCTTCTACCGTTATGGTAGAGTAAGTCGTTCTCTCTGTTGCTTAGAGCGGGATTATCAGCTCTTTGTCCCCATGGCTTCATTTGCGCGTCCTGCTTACAAGTTGTATCAGGCTCTGCTGGCCCCTATATAATGAGCTCAGTCTCTGCATCATTGCCACTTAGATCTGCTCCTCATTTTGTTCACATCTCTGTCCTCCCCTGTACAGATATTATTATTGTGAGTGCTCAAGAAATCTCCAAACATCTAGCAGCTGTGTGTAATTTGAGTATAACTGTTGCATTTTTTTCTTGTACTGTATAGCATAAGTTTAATTTGTAGGCTTAGTGAAGTTTTGGTGATTCGTGTGGGGTTCTTTGTCAGTCATTTTTGATAATAGTTTGTATCTGTAATAATTTATCTGGCATTCACTGAGTATTATCTGGTATCTCATTTTATCAGGGCTGACTTAGATAAATTTACTCTTGCTAACTTCGTGTTAATAGAGGCTATTGCAGTTAACCATATATTTAACCTGTTTATTTGCCATTACATTATCCTTATGAGTCCTGAATGTTTTGTTGTTAATTTAAGCATTAAACTTTAACTTGTAATTTTACCTAACTCTTTTGTTTTGAACCTGGAACTTTACGGGACAGTAGTGATTTTTAGTATTCTCACTTAAAGTGTACATTATCTTTCTCTGTTCCGTAACAATATATATATTATATTATATTATATATATATATTATATTATATATACATACAGTATATATATATATATATATATATATATATATATATATATGTATATATATATATATATATATATATATATATATATATATATATATTGTATATATATATATATATATATATATATATATATATATATATATACTGTTAATGCCTTACTAAACAGGCACAGTGACTCCACCTAATTATAAGAAACTCACGATCTCAAGGTAAGTAATTTTGGTACATAAGCAACACACATCGTTAACTGTTTCATTGCGAACGAAAGAAGTGATTGGAAAAAGAAAAAAATATATACCTGTTTTGGGGTACTTAAGGAAACGGCCAGGTCGCCCCCGGCTGTGTTTTCCGACAATCTGTCCAACTGGCCATGTCGTTTACCAACCATCGCTCCGACTGGACGTGTCTGTATATCCCATGTCAAAGCAATGGGAAACTTTATGATTTAACCAAACCTATCCTAACCTATGCAAACCTAATCCAACCTACCCTCACTTGCATTTGACAGCCAGCTTTCAAATTAAAAAATACTCATTAGGAATATTAGATATGGCCGGCTACTGGCAGACATGCAAGGAATATTTACGGATTCTAGATCCTCATTTATAGCTTTCAGACGTAAGTTAAAAAAAAATCCCCAGTAGCTGTGGTAATCGGGGAATACTAATAAGTAATCTGTGAAAGACTCATATCAATAGAAAATACGGAAAGGCTAGGCCCGTTCAGTAAAAAATTACTGAATTATATATATATATATATATATATATATATATATATATATATATATATATATACATATATGTGTATATATATATATATATATATATATATATATATATATATATATATATGTGTATATATATATATATATATATATATATATATATATATATATATATGTGTATATATATATATATATATATATATATATATATATATATATATATATATATATTGTTACCTAGCCTATGATTTCATCATCCTTTGTGTAAGTCTAATGTACAGTATGCTGCATGTTTGATCACGAGCGTGTTCTACCTCACTCCCCCCTTCTACCCTTATAGTAAAGTAAGTCGTTCTTTTTGTTGTTCAGAGCAGGATTGTCAACTCTTTGTCCCCTATGGCTTCATTTGCGCGTCCTTCTTACAAGTTGTATCAAGCTCTGCCGGCCCCTATATAATGAGCTCAGTCTCTGCATTAATTGCCACTTAGATCTACTCCTCCTTTTGCTCACATCTCTGTCCTCCCCTGTACAGTTGTTATTATTGTGAGTGTTCAGGAAGTCTCCAACCATCTAGCAGCTGCGTAATTTGAGTATAACTGTTATTGCATTTTTTCTTGTACTGTGTAGCATAAGGTGTTAATTCTAAGGCCTAGTGAAGTTTTGGTGATTCATGTGTTTTTTATGTCAGTCATTTTTTATAATATTTTGTATCTGTAATAATATAACTTGCATTCACTGAGTATTATCCGGTATTCTCATTTTATCAGGGCTGACTTAGATAAATTTACTCTTGCTAATTTCGTGTTAATAGAGGCTATTGCAGTTAACCATATATTTAACCTGTTTTTTGCCATTACATTATCCTTATGAGTCCTGAATGTTTAGTTGTTAGTTTGAGCATTAAACTTTAACTTGTAATTTTACCTAACTCTTTTGTTTTGAACCTGGAACTTTGTGGGACAGTTTTCTCTGTTCCGTAACATAAATTTGGCGACCTCTTATCAGGATATTCAGGATATTATCCTAAGGATATTGCTTGATATTTTGTGACTGTGATTTATTCATGATGTCTACTATTACTACACTTGATGAAGCCAAAGATTTTTTGTCAAATGTGCAAACAGTGTGTGATGTAGAAAACAGAACAAAGAATGAACTTAAGCTCGTTGCTCAACAATTGGGAATTGCAGTTCACTCTCATCATTCTAAAGATCAAATTGTTGGCATGATTAATAAAAGCTTGTTTTAATGTAACTCCTCCAAATGAGCAAACGCAGATTGAAATAGCTAAGTTACAGCTAGCTCTGCAGGAGGCTCGTGCTAAGGAGGCTGAATTTCAGGCAAATGCTAAGGAGGCGGAGTCTCAGGCTCGTATTCAGGAGGCTAAATTTCAGGCAAATGCTCGTATTCAGGAGGCACAGGTACAGGCTCAGGCACAAATTGAACTTGCTAGGATTCAGGCAGACCATGAGTATCGCATGAAACAAGGTGGAACTGGATCATCTAGCTCTGATGATTTTGTTGTGGCTAAAAATGTTAATTGTCCCTCCTTTTAATGAATCTGATTTAACAAAGTATTTTCAGTTGTTTGAGAGGATAGCTACAGGTTTTAATTGGCCCAAAAAGTATTGGCCAGTACTCCTTCAAACTGTTCTCACCGGTAAAGCTCAAGTAACTTATGCATCTTTGCCTCAGGATCAATGTGATAATTATGATGTAGTTATGAGCTTGATTCTTTAGGCCTATGAGCTTGTTCCTGAAGCCTATAGAGTAAAATTTAGGACAACTTATAAGCAAGATAAGCAATCCCATGTTGAGTATGCAAAAATCAAAGAAGATCTGTTAGAGCAGTGGTTAAATTCTAAGAATGTGGATTCTGATTTTGGTAAATTTAAGCAGATGATTTTGCTGGAGGACTTCAAAAGGTGTATTAATAATGATGTGAGCCTATATCTTGATGAGAAAAGAATAGATAATTTGTCTGATGCTGCAGTTTTAGCTGATGAATATGTTCTCACTCACAAGAGATATTATAAAGAAAAAAGGAAAGCTGAGAGTAAGTACGTTGCCTCTACTCAGAGTACAGGTAACAGGAAAGAGAATAAAGATGATGTTTCTCAGGAAGTAAATACCAGCTTCACCTCTAGATTTCAGAAAAGTAAATGTACTTATTGTAGTAAGCTTGGTCATACTACGGAGAGATGTTTCAGGAGACAGCGTGATGTGAACAAAAAGGAGTCTTTAAATATTCAGTCAATTGGTCTAGTGTCCACTCTTGAGAGTTCCCAGAATTCTTTAACTGAGTTAACTGAACCTGCTTTGAGGGGTAAATTAAATTCTCATGATGGAGCTCCTCTTTTGAGCAGTAACGTGGGTGACATTCTCAAAAGTTCATGTGCTAATTTCCTGTCTGATGGTTATGTCAGTCCTCTGGACAGTAATGACAGGAAATCAGTTAAAATATGTCGTGATACAGGTGCTTGCCAATCCCTAATGCTGACCAGTGTTCTAGGCTCTAATGTTAATTCCTCTGATGAAACTGTAATCTTACAAGGTGTAGGGAATAATTACTTCTCTGTCCCTCTGTGCAGAGTGAATTTAGAGTCTGGTTTTGTTAATGGTTCCGTTATGGTTGGCTTGGTTGAGACACTCCCAATGTCAGGTGTAACTTTCTTACTTGGAAATGATATTGGTGGAAGTCAAGTGTGTCCAGCTCCTCAGCTGTCTGGTGAGCCAGTGGCTGCGACCCAGGATTGTGATTGTGATGTCCCTGATGTGTTCCCTGCATGTGCTGTCACTAGGGCTAAGTCTAAAGTAACTGGTGACTTAGAGGATAATGATGATGATGATGATGTTATCCTAGCTGACACTTTTCTTGCTATTTTGGACCACTCACCAAATGAGGCAGTACCCCGTAGTGTTGATAATTTGTTTCGTCAAGAGTTGGTTGAGTTGCAGGTTGCTGACCCTGAGTTGAAAGGTCTAGCTAACTCTGCTTGCAGTGAGGAAGAGTCAGCCGGTGCTTCTACTTGTTATTATGTAAAGTCAGGAGTACTTATGAGGAAGTGGAGACCCCCAACAGCATCAGCCGACTGTGAATGGGAGGTTGTACATCAAGTTGTCATCCCTCGTGTTTGTAGGCAGGATATCATTAGAATGGCTCATGATTCCAGTTTGGCAGGACACCTTGGAGTGAAGAAGACTGTGGCACGCATTTTGAAACACTTCTACTGGCCAGGTATTCTCAGGGATGTTTCCTGGTATTGTAAGTCTTGTCACACCTGTCAAGTTGTGGGGAAGTGTAATCAGACCGAAAAGGTTGCACCTCTAGTTCCCATTCCTCCTTTTGAGGCGCCATTCACCCGTGTGTTGGTGGATATTGTGGGCCCTCTTCCTAAGATTTCTTCAGGATTTTCTTATGTGTTGACCCTGATTGATATGGCTACTCGTTATCCTGAAGCCATTCCACTTAGAAATATCTCAGCAAAGAACGTGGTTAAGGAAATGCTGGGGTTCTTCATAAAGATTGGTCTGCCCAAGGAGGTACAGTCAGACCGGGGAAGTAATTTCATGTCAAATGTTTTCAAGCAGTCTCTGAAAGAGTTGGGCATCACCCAGATCACGTCTTCAGCTTACCATCCCCAGACCCAAGGAGCGTTGGAGAGATATCATCAAACACTCAAATCGATGCTCAAGAAATACTGTTTGGAACATCAGAAAGACTGGGACAAAGGTCTTCCATTCGTTGTATTTGCAGCAAGAGAATCTCCAAATGAATCACTGGGCTTCTCACCTTTTGAACTACTGTTTGGCCATGAAGTAAGAGGACCCCTTAAATTACTCAAGGAATGCTGGCTTTCGGAAGAAGATGACGTCAACCTGCTGGAGTATGTGATGAAGTTCAAAGAACGGCTGTCCACTGCTTTACAGCTGGCGAGAGAGAATTTAGGAGCTGCTCAGGAGAAGATGAAGACTTGGTATGATAAGAAGTCCAGGTTACGCCACTTTCAGCCAGGAGATCAGGTTTTGATTCTGCTACCAGTGCATGGGCAACCTCTTCAAGCCAAGTTTAGTGGTCCTTATTTCGTGGAGAAGAAACTCAGTGATGTCAACTATGTCATCGCCACACCAGATCATAGAAAGAACAAGCAACTTTGTCACATCAACATGCTAAAGTTATATCACAGGCGGGACGAAAATAATCCAGTCTGCACTGTAGCTGTTCCACCCGAGTCTGCAAGTGAAGTTCTCCCATGCAGCATGAGCCCGAGTGATAGTTTGGGGAAGAATCCTGATATCAATGATCTCCAGACAAAGCTTTCTCATCTACCTCCCGAGGAAAGGCAGGAGTTTTCGGCATTACTGCAGGAGTACCCGCAAGTGTTCCGTGCCACTCCAGGAAGAACCACTGTGTTGATGCATGATGTCGATGTTGGAGACGCAAAGCCAGTTAAACTGCCTCCTTACCGTGTGAACCCAGTGAAAGTTCCTCCCATCCATAAGGAGCTTGGCTACCTGTTGGACCACAAGATGATTGAGCCCTGTCAGAGCGAGTGGAGTTCTCCTGTCACTCTAGTCCCTAAGCCAGGTGGGTCACAGCGGCTTTGCATCGACTACAGACGTGTTAATCAGATAACCAAAACAGACACTTACCCTCTTCCTGGTGTGGAAGATTGCATAGAGAAGATCGGAAAGGCTAGGTACATAAGTAAGTTTGATTTGTTAAAGGGATACTGGCAAGTACCTATGACTGAACGTGCAAGGGAGATCTCATGTTTTGGAACACTAGGAAAGACTTTTGCATGTTCTGTAATGCCATATGGTATGAAGAATGCACCAGCCACTTTTCAGAAGCTCATGAATGTTGTAACAGAGGGTTTGGCAGGGTGTGTTGTTTATATTGATGATGTATTAATCTTCAGTGACAACTGGAAAGATCACCTATGCCATGTCAGTAAATTTCTTGAGCGTTTGGTTCAGGCTAATCTTGTAGCTAATGTATCAACGTGTGAGTTTGGTCAAGCTAAAGTTCAGTACCTTGGATACGTAATTGGTGATGGACATTTTGCACCACCAGCAGCTAAGGTTCAGGTTATAAGTGATCTTCCTATACCTAAAAGTAGGAAAGAACTACAAAGATTTTTGGGAATGGTAGGTTATTACAAGAGATTCGTTCTTAACTTTTCAATTCTTGTATCACCACTTACAGACCTACTGAAAAAGGGAGTTAAATTTGTCTGGACCGATAACTGTGAATCCTCTTTCACCAAACTTAAAGCTATCCTATTAATTCAGCCAGTGCTCGCTACTCCAAATTTTGCCAAGCCTTTTAAGATGGCTGTTGACGCAAGTGATACAGGAGCTGGGGCTGCTTTGCTGCAAGATGATGATTAGGGTATTGAACACCCTGTATCTTATTACAGTAAGAAGTTCACTCCACCTCAAAAGAACTACTCAACTATTGAGAAAGAGCTTTTGGCCTTGATTTTGGGTTTACAGCATTTTTCATTTTATTTGTGTTCTGGTTTTGACCCCATAGTCATTTATACCGATCATAACCCACTGAAATTTCTTAGTAAGTTTAAAGATAAAAATCAGAGATTGACAAGATGGAGTCTACTTCTTCAAGAGTATTCATTAGACATACAACATGTCAAGGGGAAAGAAAATGTTATTGCAGATTGCTTATCTAGACTTTAGACAGATTGTTTTAGAGTAATAAGAAATTTCCTTTGTAAATTTCTTTTTTCTTTGTGGGGAGGTGTTACACAGCCTATGATTTCATCATCCTTTGTGTAATTCTAACGTACAGTGTGCTGCATGTTTGATCACGAGCGCGTTCTACTTCACTCCCCCCTTCTACCCTTATAGTAAAGTAAGTCATTCTTTCTGTTGTTCAGAGCAGGATTGTCAACTCTTTGTCCCCTATGGCTTCATTTGCGTGTCCTTCTTACAAGTTGTTTCAAGCTCTGCTGGCCCCTATATAATGAGCTCAGTCTCTGCATTAATTGCCACTTAGATCTACTCCTCCTTTTGCTCACATCTCTGTCCTCCCCTGTACAGTTGTTATTATTGTGAGTGTGCAGGAAGTCTCCAACCATCTAGCAGCTGTGTAATTTGAGTATAACTGTTATTGCATTTTTTCTTGTACTGTGTAGCATAAGGTGTTAATTCTAAGGCCTAGTGAAGTTTTGGTGATTCATGTGTTTTTTATGTCAGTCATTTTTGATAATATTTTGTATCTGTAATAATATATCTTGCATTCACTGAGTATTATTCGGTATTCTCATTTTATCAGGGCTGACTTAAATTTACTCTTGCTAATTTCGTGTTAATAGAGGCTATTGCAGTTAACCATATACTTAACCTGTTTTTTGCCATTACATTATCCTTATGAGTCCTGAATGTTTAGTTGTTAGTTTGAGCATTAAACTTTAACTTGTAATTTTACCTAACTCTTTTGTTTTGAACCTGGAACTTTGCGGGACAGTTTTCTCTGTTCCGTAACAATATATATATATATAGCCGTGTTGTTTGACTGCTTGTCATTCAATCACTTCCAAACTAAGGGCCAGAGACCCCCAAACTCTTATATATTCTGAATCAGGGTGACCAGATATGGTTTTTGGTGGGTCAAAATTCAGATCTGGGTCAGTTGAGGTCACTGGTAGAGTGTTCATCTTTTTGGCCCAGGCAACATCGTGTACCCATGCAGCCAAATTTTTAGCATGGAGACTCAAACGACCTCCATTTCGGTCACAGGCTATGTGGCATTGACCTCCGAGGTCATTTGAGGTCACTGATAATACACACCCGTCTCGATAGTGTGATCTTAAGTACATGTAGGGAGATAGGGCAATCGATTATGGATCGTTAAGCTCAGCCTGAATAACGTAGTGAGATGTAGTGTCAACGAGGTGTGTTACAGCATTCTTGGATTACTAAGTTTATTGCACACCATTATATTAGTAGTTATAGTGTAGCAGAGAATGACCCTAGCATCGGACCTTCTCTCTAGCCCTTCTCTCCCCTTTCTCTCATCTTTGTGTTATCTGGCTTACTCTTCAACCCCTTCTGACCTGAAGGGAAGCTCTCCGACATTATATACAGTGTGGAGAGGATGTATGTGTCTGGCAGATTTCCTTTCATGTGGACTAACCGCCTAAGGCTGGTTACTCCACGTGTTTGAATATGGCATGAAATATTTGGATGTCTGGACTACAAGGAAGTTTGAGATACGTCATGTGGTCAAGGATTCTTGATGGTCTGGGACAGAGTTGGGTCCAAGTACAGTACTTGTACTTGGTACTTGGACTAAAGTGTAGTTTTTCGTGTACTTGTAATTGGAGTTTAAAATTTTGGTTGTACTTGTACTTAGGCCCTAATTACTTGAAAAAATACCAAGTACTTTCAAGTACAATCAAGTACATTATATTTAACAAAAATTTATATATGCTACTGGAATTTATAAAGGTATTATTAAGTAGACTTAATATTCTCTCATAGTAGAAATGGTTTAATTAATAAAGTACACTTACATTCTAATACGCTACCTTCTACCTTAATAACTTAACCTTTAGAATGTGATGATCATTTAATTTCCTTCTTTGAAACAGCAGCACTTTTGTATGGTATAAAGTACTTGTACTTGTACTTAAGTGCTGTTCTTGCACTTGAACTTAAGCAAATTGGAAAAAGGCTGTGCTTGTACTTGAAAAATTTCTGGGTACTTGGACTTGGACTTAAGTACAGTAGCCTGTACGTGGACCTAACTCTGGGACAACAAGGTTGTGGATATACATTATGTGACTTGACATTCCAAGTGAGAAACTGTGTATATCCCCAGCAGACACTACTTCCTGTACCTTGTGTTTATGAGATCTATACTAATGCCTATATAATGCCCATATAATGTCTACATATCACTCGGTCACACAAAACTGGTGTACCATCGACAGTAAATATTGTCCTAACATATTAATGCGTACTATATACACATTACAATTAACTTGTAACTTAAATGAAATACATAATACTGTAAAAGTAACATAATTGTATGAATATTGCAGTTAGCTACATCGTTTTAATGCTACTGTAGTTACATCATTTTAATACAACTGTTATGCAAGTGTAACTGTAACATAACATTGTGTTAACTGCAACTGGTACATAATTGTGTTTGCCATTAAACTGTAATTACATCTTGGAGCAATTGTGAAAATTGTAGTAATGCTGTCGATTGTAGTTACATAATTGTAGGAACTGTAACATAATTGTAGCAATGCTATCGTTTGTAGTTACATAATTGTAGCAACTGTAACATAATTGCTGTGATGTTATCGTTTGTCGTTACATAATTGCAGCAACTGTAACATGATTGCAGTAATGCTATCATCTGTAGTTACATAATTGTGGCAACAGTAACATAATTGCAGTAATGCTATCGTCTGTAATTACATAACTGCAGGAAATGTAACATAATTGTAGTAATGCTATCGTTTGTAGTTACATAATTGTAGGAAATGTAACATGACTGTAATAATCAAAAGTGTGGTCATTGTAGCTATATAACTGATTCTTATGTATATAATTATACAATCATAGCAATAAAAAAAAATTAAGGAATCAGCCATATTTGATGTACTTGTTTATTTGAGACACCATGGGTGTATTGGCTTAATTACGTTGCACAATTTACATGAGACACCATGGGTGTATTGGCTTAATTACACTGCACGGTTTACTGTACATGAGACACCATGGGTGTATTGGCTTCATTACGTTGCACAGTTTACATGAAACACTATGGGTGTATTGACTTAATTATGTTGCACAGTTTACATGAGACACTATGGGTATATTGACTTAGTTATGGTGCACAGTTTACTTGAGACACCATGGGTGTATTGACTTAGTTATGTTGCACAGTTTGAATTACGATGACATTATATGTAACTCACATTTTGTTATTTTATATAAAATTATATATACAGTATTTACAACATGTTCAGTGTTCACTTAGTTTCACACATCACTTGACACTATAGTCCTCCAAAGGTTGTGAAGTCGATTTGATATGTTTGTTCATTTTTTAATTCACATCTAGGTATAGGTTGCAAGTACTAAAGTGTGTGGTTAAGTATAGCACAGTTGCTAGCTCCATTTTCCTTAGTCATTTTCATTTGATTTTCCTTCTCACTGTAATATGAAGGATACATGTGTACTTATATTTTGAATCTGTTTTTACTAGATTTTCATATGTGTATTATATGTTGTTGTAAGGATCTTGTCTATCACTGTGTATATACGTAAGGGTGTATGTAAATGAGGTAGTACTGGTAGAGTAAATGTTCAACTCACTGATAATAATTGAGGTTGGAATACTGGCTAGGGTGCTGCTGCTGATGATAGTGATGATGGCTGAAGGATGTTGGTATTGTGGTAGGTCAGGGTCCTGGTATGACTGCGTCAGCACTCCGTGTCATCACATCCGAGGTCAAGACACACGCTTGCTTCCTCCTGGTGGTGGAAATGATGATGGTGGGGAATAGTGGTGGGGGTCGTGGTGGGTTGGTGGAGTAGGTGTGGGAAATTCAGCTGTGTTGGGCTTTACTCAGGTGACATGTCACTCACTTTCGTTGTTTCTTCTTCTCTTACGTTGATTTTCTTTACTTGTTGATTAATCCACCGCTGCCACCAGTCTTGATAGCGTGGTCTTAAGTACTTGTAGGGAGATAGAGCAATCAATTATGGATCGTTAAGCTCAGCCAGAATCAAGTAGTGAGATATAGTGTCAACGAGGTGTGTTACAGCATTCTTGGATTACTAAGTTTATTGCACAGTTATATTAGTGAGTTACAGTGTAGCAGAGCTTGACCCTAGCGTCGGACCTTCTCTCTAGCGTTTCTCTCCCCTTTCTTTCATCTTCGTGTTATCTGGCCTACTCTCCAACCCCTTCTGATCTGAAGGGAAGCTCTCCGACATTATATACAGCTTGGAGAGGATGTGTGCGTCTGGCAGATTTCCTTTCACGTGGACTAACTGCCTACGGCTGGTTACTCCACGTGTTTGAATACGTCATGAAATTCTTAGTTGTTTGGACTAAGAGGAAGTTTGAGATACATCATATGGTCAAGGATTCTTGATGATCCGGGACAACAAGGTTGTGGATATACATTATTTGAATGTACATTCCTAGTGAGAAACTGTGTATGTCCCCAGCAGACACTCCTTCCTGTACCTTATGTTTATGAGATCTATACTAATGCCTATACAGTGCCTATATAATGTCTGCACTCGAACGACTGGACCCAACAACACAAATTTCAACTTGGAGACGCACATGACCTCCAGTTCAGACATAGATTATGTGAGGTTGATCTCCAAGTTCATTCGAGGTTGCTGGTAATACACACTCGAACGACTGGACCCAGCAGCCCAATTTTTGGCATGGAGAGTTACATGACCTCCAGTTTGGACACAGGCTATGTAAGGCTGACCTCCGAGGTCATTTGAGGTCACCAGTAATAGTAAACAAGTGTGCACAAATACTATGTGTTAGTCCCTGAAAGCTGATATAGAAAGTTCCTGGACCTCTTATAATCCCTTTACAAAAGCATAAGAGGTACATGGTCTTTCTGGAGTAGAAAGAAAGATTGAACTAGAACAAATAGGATTAGAGTGTTCATCATTTTGGCCTGCCAACGCTGGGTACTCTTTTTTTTTTTTTTTATGCGAGGAAGAAGGAACCAAAGGCCATGAGCCTGCAGTAACAGTTCCCTCCAAGAGAAAAAGAAAATACAATAGAAAGCCAAATTCAAGATCCGATCATTTTGAGATGCCTGGACACACTGCGTTTGAAAGACTGGAGATCATAGGCAGCAGGAAATACAGACAGAGGGAGACAGTTCCAGAGCTGACCTGTTGCATAAATGAAAGACTGGGAGTAACGGTTAACTCTTGAATTGGAGATTTGGACAGAAAAGGGATGAGAGTTTGCTGCCAGACGGGTGCTACGCGCCCGTCGTAGAGGTGGAGGAATGCAAGCAGACAGTTCAGAGGAGCAGTGACCATTAAAGTAGCGATAGAAAAGAGATAAAGATGCAACAGTGCGGCGAAGAGACAGAGGTTGAAGGGAGTCAGTAAGAGGAGGAGAGTTAATGAGACGAAAAGCCTTTGACTCCACCCTATTGAGAAGAGCTGTATGTGGGGAGCCTCCCCACACATGAGAGTTGTACTCCACACAGGGGCGGATAAAACCCCTGTATAGAGTCAACAATTGTGCAGGGGTAAAGAAAGAGCGGAGTCGGCTTAGCACACCCAATCTCTTGGAAGCAGATTTTACAAGAGATGTAATATGATCTTTCCAAGATAAGTCCCGAGTAAATGAAACCCCAAGCATGTTCAAGGATGATGCAGGATTAAGCTGAATATTATTAAATATTAGTGGGTATACCTGTGGAAGATTTTGTTGGGTTGATAGGTGTAAGAACTGAGTCTTAGATGCATTAAAGACAACCACATTATTTTTACCCCAGTCAGAGATACGAGCCAAGTCAGACATTAGGTGTGCTATAGCCTCATCTCTTGTTTGTTGAAGTAACTGTTGAGATGGGCGTTGCGGGAACCGAATGGAAAGGTGAAGGGTGGAGTTATCAGCGTATGAGTGGATAAGGTTAGATGTACAGCTTAGAAGATCATTGATGAATAAAAGGAAGAGAGTTGGTGATAGGACAGAGCCCTGAGGAACACCACTGTTGACAAATCTAGGAGAAGAACGATGGCCGTCTACAACAGCAGCTATAGAACGACCAGAAAGGAAGCTAGCGATGAAGGCACAGATAGAAGGATAGAAACCGTACGAGGGCAGTTTGGAAATTAAAGATTTATGCCAGACTCGATCGAAAGCCTTTGAGATGTCAAGTGCAATGGCAAAGCTTTCGCCAAAGTCCCGAAAGGAGGATGACCAGGAGTCTGAAAGGTAGGTGAGAAGATCGCCAGTGGAGCGTCCCTGACGGAACCCATACTGACGATTGGAAAGAAGGTTGTGTTAGGAAAATGCCTTAAAATTTTTCTATTAAGAATTGACTCGAAAACTTTTGAAATACAGGACGTTAAAGCAATTGGACGGTAGTTGGAGGGTTGGGAGTGGTCACCCTTCTTTGGGACTGGCTGAATGAGAGCAATCTTCCAGCAAGAAGGAAAGGTACAAGTTGACAGACAAAGGCGAAAGAGTTTGCCTAGGCAGGGTGTAAGCACAGAAGCACAGTTCTTGAGAACAACAGGAGGGACCCCATCAGGCCCATATGCCTTGTTAGTACTGAGGCCAGTGATGGCAGAAAATACATCAACTGAAGAAATTTTAATGTCAGCCATGACGAAGTCAGAAGCAGGAAGTGATGGAGGAACAGCACCGGAATCGTCTAAGGTGGAATTGGAGGAGAAAGTCTGTGCAAAGAGATCTGCTTTATCAGTAGAAGAAATAGCTACAGAACCATCAGAGTAGAAAAGAGAAGGGAAGGATGATGAGGTAAAGTTGTTAGAAAGATTTTTGGGAAGGTGCCAGAAGGAGCGGGAAGAATTCGAGTCGGAGAGTTGAGAGCATTTAGTATGGATGAAATTATTTTTAGTAGAGCGAAGAACAGACTTAGCACGATTCTGGGCAGAAACGTAAAGATGATGTGATTCAGGGGTGGTTTGGCTCCGGTACCTTTTGTAGGCCTTCTCCTTGTTACGGACAGCATTAGAACAAGCGTGATTAAACCAAGGCTTTCTTGCGTTAGTCAAAGGATATGAGAAAGGAATGTATGCTTCCATGCCCGAGAGAATAACCTCCGTAATGCGCAAGGCACACTCAGATGGCTCACGGCCATGGAAGCAATAATCATTCCAGGGAAAATTAAAGAAGTACTGCCTGAGGGCCTCCCAGTCCGCGGCTCCAAAATGCCACAGACGACGTTTCCCTGGAGGGTCCACAGGCCGTACCGGAGAGATAGGACAGGTTAAGGTAATAAGGTTGTGATCGGAGGAGCCCAACAGAGAGGAAAGATTAACAGAGTAAGCAGAAGGATTAGTTGTGAGGAAGAGGTCAAGTATGTTGGAGCTCTCTCCAACGCGGTCAGGGATACGGGTAGGGTGCTGTACAAGCTGCTCTAGGTCAGTAAGGATAGAAAAGATGTAGGCTTGTTCACCAGGTGGATCAGTGAAAGGAGAGGAGAGCCGAAGGTGGTGGTGAACATTGAAATCTCCAAGAATGGAGATTTCAGAGAAAGGAGAAATGGATAGAATGTGTTCCATCGTAGAAGTAAGATAGTTGAAGAATTTTTGATAGTCAGTAGAATTAGGGGATAAGTAAACAGCACAGATATATTTAGTCAGAGAATGACAGGAAAGCCGAAGCAAGAGTGTGGAGAATTCAGAAGAATCAAGTTCAGGAACACGAGAGCAAGATAAGTCGTTGCGTATGTATACACAACAGCCACCTTTGGCTTTGAAATGAGTATAGAGAAAGTAGGAGGATACAGAAAAGGGTTTGCTGTCAGTTGCCTCAGACAGCTGAGTCTCCATTAGAAAAAGAAGGTGAGGTTTAGAGGAGGAGAGGTGGTGCTCAACAGAGCGAAAGTTAGAGGAAAGGCCGCGAATGTTGCAGAAATGAAGAAGAAGAGAGTCAGAAAGTGGTTCCAGGCACCTCGAGTCGTCATCGGGAGAGGGGCGGATGGTGGGGGCATTTATGGTCCCCCCCCTTGGGGACTCCGAGGCTTGATGAATCGACGCCATTTTTGGTGAATTTTGAATAGGAAGTGTAGTGTGTACTGTGCATGTAGTTTGGTGAAGATAGTTAGAGAAATTTGTACTGGAGAGCATGCTGGCCTACTCTCTGTGTAACTGAGACACTGAAAAAGTTCAGCAAAGGGGGATGGTCAGGAACTAGTCCTGAGGGCTGATGAAACGGGAGCTCCAGCACTCCCTGTCATCAGCTTTCTATCCACCTCGGGAGTACTGCCCTGCTCGGCTGGTGCTACAGCCTACTCCTTGCTAGTATATATCTACATATTTAAAATAGCAGCATTGTTTGTTTCACATTCAATCAGAGGAGAGATTGAGACAGTTGGTAGAGGAGTTTGGAAGGGTGTGTGAAAGGAGGAAATTGAAAGTAAATGAGAATAAGAGTAAAGTGATGAAGTGTACGAGGTTGGTAGATGGTAGAGGGATGAATATAGTTGTGAATGGTGAGTTGCTTGAGGAGGTAGAATGTTTTAAATATTTTGGGTCACATGTTGCTGTGGATGGAAAAATAGATCCAGAGGTGAAGTTCAGAATGAATGAAGTAGGAAAGGTGCTGGGAGGAATGAAAAAAGTGTTTAGATGCCGTTTGCTTAGAATGGATGTAAAGAGAAGGCTGTATGAGGGTGTTGTGGTACTGACTGCGTTATATGGGGCTGAAACATGGAATATGGGTGTAGCAGAGAGGAAAAGTTTGAATGTAATGGAGATGAGGTGTCTGAGGAGTATGTGTGGAGTGACGCGTATGGATCGAGTGCGAAATGATGAAGTGCGAAGGAGAACTGGAGTTGTTCGGGAGATGGCTGGTAGAGTTGAGCAGAGGGTGTTGCGATGGTTTGGGCATATGGAGAGAATGGATAATGAGCGATCGGTGAAAAAGATAACTAGATCTGATGTGAGAGGTGTAAGACTGAGAGGGAGACCACGAATAGGATGGATGGACAGTGTGAAGAGAGCGCTGGATGCAAGAGGGATGTCTGTTGAGCAAAGAAGAGTGGTTGTGCGTGACAGAAATAAATGGAGAGAAATTGTGAATGAATAAATGATGATGCAGCCCTGAGGAGATATTCTCCCACATTTGGTCTGATCAGCCAGTCAGGTCAGGTGCGGGTAAGGGGATGGGTCTATTATGATGTGGCAGGGGTAAACCAGCTCTGCTGTCGGGCCCTGCTGCGGATGTCACTGATTGCACTGCGCAGTTGACCATTGTGCGGTGTGATGTGGTGAGGATCTGTCCCTTCTCCCCTTTGGGGCTAAGATGCGAATGAATGTGTTTGAATGGATGAGTAAATGGGGAGTGTGTCGTCCTGTCTCGGCTATCTCCCTTTCCTTGGGGGAAGGAGCCTAGGTATATAGATAGACAGACATTCAGTCACGCTCAGACCAAGGGCCAAAGACTCCCAGACCTTTACATATTCTGCATCACGGTGGCCCAATGATGGTATAAAGTGTGTCAAAATTCAGATCTGGTTTATCTCAGGTCACTGGTACAGTGTTCGCTTTTTTTACCCGGGAAATGCCGGTACCTCTGCAGCCCAATTTTTAGCGTGGCATGACCTCCAGTTCAGACCTAGGCTGCGTGAGGTTGCCTTCTGAGGTCATTTGAGGTCACTGGTCAGAGGTCAGTTGAGGTAATCGGTAATACACACCTGAATGACTGGACCCAGCAGCCCAAGTTTTGGCATGGAGATTCACATGACCTCCAGTTCAGACGTAGGCTATGTGAGGTTGGCCTACAAGTTCATTTGAGAGGTCATCAGTTGGAGGACATTTGAGGTCACTGGTAATAGTAAACAAGCACGCACAAATACTGTGCGGTAGTCTGCGAAAGCTGAAACAGAAAGGTCCTGGACTTTTTATAATCACTCTTCAAGAGGATAAGAGGTAAATGGTTTTTCAGGAAAGACCGAACTAGAATAAATGGGATTAGAGTGTTCGCCTTCATTGCCTGGGCAACGCCAGGTACCCCTGCTAATATATACATGTAACAGGGCCGTAATCATAACTTGAAAACAGACGAGGAGAACGCAGCCCTACTTGGGGGGTCCAGGGGCATGCTTCCCCGGAAAATTTTTTTTAGTCCTAGCACCAAATAATGCAATTCCAGGTGAATTTGAAGAGATTTAATTTAACTCAGAAAATTTGAAAAATGTTGCCACAGTTGTATGTTCTGAGTTGGACTGATCCACTCCCCGATGACTCACCCACAAGCACCGCGGGTTGAGGATGGCAAGGATCAGTTTAAAGTTATGAATGCGATCACAACAAGTTCCTGGATTTTGGGGTGGGGGTGGCTTGAGCAGGCTGCTAACGGAGGGGAGGGGGAGAGGAGATGCCAGACGAGGCGGTTGCCTCCTCTGCCTCAAGGTGGTTACATATATATACATATATATATATATATATATATATATATATATATATATATATATATATATATATATATATATATATATATATATATATGAAAAGGGATTTTGTTGACCTGTCCCAAAATTTGCTATGAAAATTGAAAGAAAATGACTGATTTAAAAAAATGTAGGAAAACAAAGGAAACAGCATTAAATATGTTACGAAAACGACATAGTGAGAGACCACGTAATGTATACAAGGAGACTAGAAATGGCTCTTGAAATATACGAGTAGAAGAAAAAATGAAATATGAAAAGGATACAGTGGCTAAATTAAGAATGAACCAAAATCGTTCCACAAATTAGTAAATGGTAGATGGAAAGTTAGGACTATCACAGTGAGGCTGAAAGATGGAATGTGACGAATAATAAAGATGAGGTTATGAGTGGGATAATGAACAATAGGCTACATTCAGTATTTGTAAATGAAGCAAAATTTATGGAATCAGAAGATTGGAGTGTTCACCAGTTAGCCAAGATAGTAGTTGATTAGAATGAAATGTTACAATTGATGAAGAAATCATATGTAAGAAAGGCCATGGAGCCAGAAAGCAAAGCTGGATGGGTACTGTAGGAATGTGCAGAGCAACTATACCCTACTTGATTGACCTGTGCTCCTGGGATGTATGGGGCGATTAGGGTATGTCTGATTCGCAGCTGATGATTGGCCGCCGATGATGTCATCACAAAAGACATCAAATGATTGATAAATTTTTTAATATTTCCTTTTGAGTTCCTGGGAATAAATTACTCCACTGATCATCAAAAGCACGAAGAATATATTTAATCAGTTCCTTATCGGCCTGTATGCCTTAATATAAATAAGCAAAGTGTACTTGCCGTGACGAATAAATACTCACATCTTTATATGGATGGCAGCACTCAAATGGCCAGTGCGGGAAGCAGTGAACACGACTTCACTGTCTCCCTCTCTCTGCTATTCTTAATATTTTTTACTGTTTAATATGTGTGTGTGTGTGTGTGTGTGTGTGTGTGTGTGTGTGTGTGTGTGTGTGTTTAAGGGTGTGTGCACACATGTGCTCGAACAAGTGCTGGCAACATGTAAGCAACACAGTAACGAACACGCTGCAAACATGTTGGGAGCAGCAGCGTCCAGATCATGTTGGCAACATCATGATAAAGTCTCGCTGCCTGGTATGGACACACTTATCCCATCGCCTCTGCTGCCAATGTTCGAAGCTGCACTGAAACATGTTTGCATACATCTGTCCAAATACTGCTGCAAACATGTTCCTGAACATGTTGCCTGCCGTGTTGCCAACATATGTTCGAGAGCACGTGTGGATGCGGCCTTAATCTAAGACTGCTAATACGAAGTCAGATCACTTTCCATCAGCGCACAGGGAGGCGTGGCTTGTGTGTGACGTTAGTTGGCTTAAGTAACAGAAAATATGTAAAAGGGCAAACGCAAATTAAACATTTACAATAAGGGAAAACAAAGAAGGGGAAGAAGTGCGGACTCCTTTAACCCGATAATGGAGCAGTAGGTTCCCTCACACCCCTACACCTTCCATCACATCCACACACCTTCCCTCACACTCCACACCTTCCATCACACCCCCACACCTCCACACCTTCCTTCATATTCTCATATCCTCCATCACACCCCACACCTTCCCTCACACCCCCATATCCTCCCTCACACCCCCACACCTTCCCTCACACATTTCAGTCCCTTCTTTCACACCTCCACACCTTTCTTCACACCTTCATATCCTCCCTCACACCCCCACACCTTCCCTCACACATTTCAGTCCCTTCACTCATTTCTTCGAACTGAATATGCGCCATGATCTGATGAGTTGAGCAATCATTCACTCACCACCATGGTCAGAAGTCAACTGAACTGGGGTTTCGTGCCAGTCGACGTCACTCCGATTCTCCGCCCCCTGAGCCAGCTTGGCGCCGTTTTAGGAGGAAGTGATCCGACTTGGTGTTAGTAGACTTAGGCCTTAATGGCACGTCCATAGGTCCCTCGTTATCTCGCGCTAGATCTTTACTTTGCCCCTCCCCTCCCCCTTCTCTCTCTCTCTCTCTCTCTCTCTCTCTCTCTCTGAGATGCCTTTGATCGTTTGGTAATAAGATTACGGAAATAATAAAACAAATATCCCCAGGGCGTGGGAAACAAATGGAATGAGATTATCACTATAGCAAGGGAAAATGACATAGATATAAGGCAGAGCAGGTCAGAAAACAGATTTATTTTTCAGTTGGCAGAAAGCGTCACAAAATTAAGAGTAGGCTATATAGAGCAGGCCAAGGGTATTATCAGTTTTTCCACTATTGTTATTACAACTCCATAATATCATCATTGCTGTTTATTTTCACTTAATTCTTAAACAAGGTGTTCCCTTGCCTGTTTTTTTTTTTTTTTTTTTTTGTAGCCAACGCTGTCCGTTTCGTCTCCTGAGAATAAAATTCCTTTAATCTGCTGTCCATTACAACTTTTGCCTTTCATACAATAAATTTAAAAAATAGTTTATGTTTCTTCCTGTGAAAAAGAATATCCTGCAAACTACCTTTCTTTTCACTAAGCTAACATCTATCTTTCTATCTATTGCCAGAAGCCTCAAACCCATAAAGGGTGGCCACAAACAAATCGCCTCCATGTCGCCCTGTCCAATGTCTTTTTAGTGCCTTGCTTCCAGCTCACACTCTGCCCTCTCATATACCTCTCCACTCCATCCCTCCATATCATCCTCGGCCTCCCCCTCCCTCTCCCCCATCCACCTCACTTGCATACACTCTCCTCGATAGTCTCTCACTCTCCATCCTCCTCACATGGCCGAACCACCTCAGTGTATTCCTCCTAACACTTTCTATCACATACACATTCACAACAGAGTGCCTTTCACTTCCTCATTTGTCAGTCTGTCTCTCCATGAAACTCAACATGCTCCTCTCAAATAACTCATTTCCACTGCTCTCACACTTGCCTTGTGTCCTTCCAAAAAGGTCCAAGCTTCTTTTCCATACGTTAGAGTTGGTAGCACAATACTGTCTTGCTGTGACTTTTATACTTCCATGCTCACTTCCTTGTTCTTTATGTGCACTCACATTTTCCATTTCCTCATCATCCAGTCTCACTGTACATTCAGTAATTTCACTTCTCGCAAGGGCCATAACTTTACTCTTCCCTACATTCATCTTTGGATTCTGTTTCATATGCACACTCCTAAACTCATTCACCAAGCCTTGCAGTTCCCCTTCTTCTTCATTTAAATATACAGTATCATCTGCAAAAAACAGTACAGGAGTTTCCAAACACTGCCCACTCTTATAATGGTCGCTCCAACATTCACTGCTCTAATTTGTATCTCTTTTATAACCCCAGCCATATACAGATTGAACAACCATGGGGATATCAAACATCCCTGTTTCAATCTAACTTTCAGATAGAAGAAATCACTCAGTTCACTATCCACATGCACTGCACCGTTAGCACCCTCATACATACTCGTCATGGCGTTCAACAACTTTCCATTCACTCTACATATCCTTAATACTTTCCACATTCCTTGTCAATCCACTCTGTCATATTCTTTCTCCAAATCTATGAAGCCCACCTACAACTTCTTTCCCTCTTCTAGAAACATTTCCACTAAAGACCTAGGAATGAATATCTGATCTATGCAACCTCTTCCCTTCCTAAAACTTCCCTGTTCTTCCGCAACTAATTCCTCTGTCATTTCCCTAACTCGGTCAATAAGTATCCTACTATATAATTTTCCCATTCCAGTAAGAAGACAAATAACCCTATGGTTACCACACACTTCTTTTTTCCTTTTTCCTTTATATGGGGGAATAATATACCTGACTTCCAATCCTCCGGGACTCTACCTTCCTCCCAGGCCAATCTGCACGTCTTCCATATCCATTCTGCTACTATCTGTCCCCCAGGCTTCAGCATTTCACCACACACTTCATCAATTCCTGAGGTTTTCCCCATTTCGACTTTCATCATTGCTTTCACTACTTCCATCCTACTAATTCCTTCCTGTCTTTTCCCTTCCCTCCTCCTCCCAGCCATTCCCAGTCACTTATACTCACATAACTTTCATTTTCTATGTTCAGCAATTGCTTAAACTATTCTCTTCATCTGTTCACTTTTTCTCCTTTATCCACTAGCAATATACCATTTTTGTCTTTCACTTGCCGACTTACTTCTATATCACACTGTCTAACCCTCTTTACCTCTTTCCAGAACATTTTCTTACATTCCCTCCACTTTACACTCAAATTCTCATCCACTCTCTTTTTTCTCTTAATAATCTTGTCACCTCTCTCTTCCTCTCTACGTACAACTCTCTCTTCTGTCTCTCAACTTCCTCCACACCTTTAAGTTAACATACTGAATTATTTCCACTACTGCTAAAACATTTTCGAACAAGGGTTGCCACTCATTTTTCTCAGGCCAGTGAATGGTTATATCAGTCCTTGCAGTGTATACATGCATTACCACACGAATAAAGAAAGCTAACACAAACACTTCGTGATATAACGATAGATTAACCAAACTATTATTTTTGAGTGAGCATTTTTTCATCACGGCAAACACTCTTCGCTTATTTATGGTGATTAAAGCATACAGACTATTATCGTGTTTAACAGAAGAACAAATTAAGTATATTCTTCGTGTTTTATTATGAACAGCTGAGTATTTTATTCGCACAAACACAAGAAGAAAGTATTTAAGTCTTCATGAGCCGATGGGGTCCCTGCGGGCCAAAGCATGTTTTTAAAATGTTGCCATTAAGCCATTTTTTTTTTAATTTTCACATCCTGGACTTCCATGGCTTTTATTGTAAATGGTTATATCATATCCACATAAAATCTGAGCAAAAAATCTCACACCATTTAGGAGTGACATTGCAATAAATGTTAGTGGGGTCTGCCAGGACCCCACCTGGCCTTTTGTGTGACTTTTTTTTTTCATATATATTATTTTAAGATATTTCAGATTGTAGACATTGTGGATAATGTCAATACTAGTATCAAAGTTTTATTCCTCAATGGCAATAGCAGAAGGTGACCAAAAAGAATTTTATTCAGACACTGCTTTATCTGAATCCGAAGCTGATGATTATGAAGTGCTTGAACGATCGCACAGTGAAATTAGTGTGAGTAGTATTGAGACTCCTGTGAATGCTGATGATAATGATACTGATAATGCAAATGATGCTAGTAATACAGAAGATGCTGATCAAGAGAATAAAACAAAAATCTTTGTATCAAATTTGAACATTATAAGGCGAGTTTTATGTTCATGCTAATTAACTTTATAAAAGAACTTTTTATTGGGAACCTGTTCCAAGAATACTGACAATCAGACATTCAAATAAGTGTAGGATCAGAACCTTAATAAAACTCTGATAAAATGAAATAATTTTATTAAAATAATAATAATAAAAAAGGGGGGACACTTGGTGGGTTGCCTCCATGTGCTTTGTCCTGGGCAACATGTGTACAAAAGTTTAGTAGATATAATTTTATGCATATGGCAGAAATCCACCATTAAGTTTTGGGGTCCGCCAGGACCCCATCGGCCTTCTTTGTAACTTGGTAACCCCTGGCCCACGAAGGGTTAAAATGAATATACCGATCATCTGGCGTCTGGCTTGATATCATCGGCTGCAAATCAGCAGCCTCGAATCAAACACCCTGTTCGCCCCATACATCTCAGGTGCACAGGTCTATCAAATAGGGTATAAAACACCAAATTCATGATATAATTGAATATTCATTGAACAGAAGGAAGTTGCCAATATACTGGAAAAGGCAAATATAATGCCAACATATAAATTAATTCACGAAAGTAAACGTAAAATGAAGAGGTGGAAGCTGACGCCATGAGCCAATTCACCGCGGTGCTCACATCCGTAACTTAGACCTCTGAGCCAATGGCAGGTTTTCACCCACATTCCAGGGATACAAAGCAATTGTATCATCCAGGTTGCCATAGATGGCTAACCTAGTTGCTATTCAAGGTACTTATTTTACCTACCAACCAACCTAGGGTGGATGGACACCTGAGTCGTGACGTCAGCTACTCGCACCAGAATTCTAATCATGGCTGTAATTGGGCGACAGCTTCGCAGTCAGCGATACTAACCAACTGAATTATAGAACAGTATCCCTCCCAAGTGCTGCTTGCAAGTTGTGTGAAAAAAATTAGCAGAAGAGAATTGGATTAATTTCCAAGAAGAAAACAATTTGGATTCAGGAAAGGCTTATCATGTTTCACACTATTGCTGAACTTTTTGAGTATATTCGTGGATCTCGTACAGGAAAGAGAAGGCTAGGTACTGGGTAGGCTGTGTTTATCTGGATATGAAGAAGGCGTCTGCTAGGGTGCCGCATAAAAGGTTGCTTTGGGAATTAGTAACACATGAAAAGTGATTTGGAAATGGCTCAAACTGATTGAAAATAACTTGGTGGGAAGAAAAATGAGAACAATATTTAGAGACAAATATTTTCATTGGAAGAGTGTGAGTAGTGTAGTGTCGGAGGGCTTAATTTTGGCTCCAATTATTATTCTAATATGTGTAAATGATATGCCGGAAGACTTTAGTAGTTTAATAAATATGTTTGTGGATGATCCAAAACTTATGAAGGGAATCCAGAATGGTGACAGTTGTTTGGAGTTGCAAAAAGATTTCGATATATTGTACAGTTGGAGCCATACTTCGAAAATTGAGTTTAATGCAAAACATGCAATGCCCTAGAAATAGAAATACGGAGCAAAAGACCTAGTTATAAATATGAAGTGGAAAGAAAGAGGATCAGCAATACAAGAGTAGAGTAACATCTAGGAGTGCCCATACAGGATACTTTATCATCAGAAAAGCATAAGAAAAAGATCAATGGAAGGGCATTTAGAATGATGGCTAATATGAGAGTGACTTTTAGTTATCTGGATGAGAACATGTTGAGAAAGGTAATTGTGTCTATGATAAAACCGAAATTAGAATATGCGGCAGTGATATAGGCACCTAAGTTAGAGAATCATGTAAGAAAATTGTAAAATTTACGCAGGATGATGATAAGGATGCACTGGGTTTGAAGGAACTGTCTTATGAAGAATGTCTGAAGAACCTAAAGTTACCAAAGCTCAGTGAGTAAAGAGAGAGATGGGATGAGATTGCAATATTTAAT
>NC_137005.1:17538859-17743859 GCF_032717465.1 Coenobita brevimanus
GTAATGTCCTTGGTGTGGTGTGGGACGTGAGGGTGATTTTGTGTGGTATCGTGTGAATAATTGGTACAGTATGGTGTGGTGAGGTGTCGCACCGTGTGCTGTGGTGTGGCGTCGTTACATATGCTACGTGGATGAACCACCTCGAGACCGAAAATCATTACTGAGACAGCCGGACAGAACCTCTCATAGATATGCTCTCGCATCTAAAAATTCTCTTTCCTCTTTGTCAAAAATGATATATATCCATATCGTCTTTTTTTTTCTTCTCAGGTCATTCTTTACAACGACATAAAGTAAGTCTCCTCATTTTCCACCCGCTTCCTCAAAATTCTTTCCCGTACTAAACCTTCGTATCTATCCTTCGATCTATCACCCACACTTTCATTGCCCACCAGGAGTGTAGAAGTCAGGGGCGGCTACTCAGTCCCAGCATTTTAGGCAAAGTTTGCCATCTACCCTCCCCCTGCCACATTCACTATATTACAGTGGAATTGTAGAGGTGTTGGGAATAAATTACAAAATATAGCAAAATTGCATTCCATACACAGGCCAGACGTTGTTTGTTTACAGAAGACGCGCCTGGAGGATCATCCTGATCCTCCACAGTTCAAACACTACCACTCGTATAGAAGATATGAAGGTCACGGAGTTGCCATATACACCCACAAATCACACCCACAAACGGAAGTGATTCTAAATTCTACTCTGGAAGCTGTCGTGTGCAGAGCAAAATTTAAAAACACGTATCTGTCTATTTGCTCTCTGTAGTGTCCTCCACATGGCCTCATTGAAGTTAATGATGCTTTAAATTAACTATTTGAACATTTTCCTGGGAATAAGTTAGTGTCGGGCGATTTTAACGTCCATCACTATCAATGGGGTAGCTTGAGGATTGATGGTCGCGGGGAGCAAGTAGCCGACCTAATACTACAGTCCAACCTCTGTCTTCTGAACGATGGTAGAGCTACTCATGTAGATGATCGTACTGGTAACTTTGCGGCCATTGACTTATCTCTGGCCTCCCCTGGTATACATCACGATTTCTCATGGGACCCTTATGACGACTCCTTGGGAAGTGATCATCTAACCATCTGTCTTTCTTATACACGTGACATCGTTTCGGACCCTCCACCCCCAAAATTTAACTATAAGAAAGCAGACTGGGGATCCTTCTCAAGGATCGCCAATTTGGATATATCTGGGGAGACCACAGATGTGAAGGTTGAACATGTAACTAATTCCACAATACACGCGGCTGAGGCTGCTATTCCCAAGACTTTTACAGTTCATGCGAAGCATAGAGCACATGAGCACATTGGTGGACGCTGGATTGCCGACAAGCATTAAGGAAACGCAATAGGAGATACAGGATTTTTGATAGTCAGCCTGCTGAGGAAAATTTTATTGCATACAAACAGGCACGGGCTGAGGCAAGGAGAATAATAAGAAGGGCCAAACGTGACTCCTGGCGGTCCTTTGTGTCCACGGTGACTCGTGCAACACCATTAAGTAAAGTCTGGTCCACTATAAGAATATTAAATAAGAAAGGCCCATACTTCCCTGTGACCACCCTGCAGGTGAACAACACCATTTATGACGATCCCGTGGACGTTGTTAACATCCTCGCCAGGAGTTTTGCTCATGTAGGTAGCTCAGCCAATTATGACCAGCGTTTCCAATATGATAAATGCGCGGCTGAGCTACAGGTATTAGATTTTGCCCAGAAGACGTAGACTTCCCGTACAACCAAGAGTTTATGCTAGATGAAATGCTCCTTGCTCTTAAATCCTATAAAGACACCTGCCCTGGACCATACACCATCATGTATGGTATGATCCAGCATCTTAATCAGGACAACCTGATTAAGATGTTAGCATTGTACAATGAGATTTGGGAGTCTCGAACGTTCCCAAACTCATGGCACTTTGCCCACGTCATATCGATGCCCAAAGAGGCTGGTCGTCTTATGAATCCCACTTCATTTCGTCCTATTGTGCTGACTTCTTGTCTATGTAAGGTCATGGAACGAATGGTAAACAATAGGCTTTTTTTTTGTTTTAGAGTTGAAGAATTTGTTAAATGATCAACAATGTGGCTTCCGTTAATACGGAAGTTCACTAAATCATTTAATGAATTTGGAGCATTGTATTGCAGAGGCATCTGCCAATAAAGAATTCATGAGAGGAGTGTTCTTGGACATCCATAAGGCCTGTGACATGACCTGGCGACACGGTATACTAATGAAGCTCTATGCTTATGGTTTCAGAGGAAATATGCATATTTTTATTTCAAATTTCTTAAGGGCCAGGACTTTCTCTGTCAAATTGCCCCGTAATGTAACATGGGATATATTTATCCAGGAAAACGGGGTGCCGCAAGGAAGTGTGCTTAGTCCCACTTTATTTAGTATTATGATCAATGATACTCTGTCATCAGCTCCCATCCCGAGGAATCTTAAATACTCACTCTATGCTGACGATTGTGCAATATGGCATTCATCCCATGATGCACAATTTTCGGCTGGGCGAATTCAAGCAGCCCTTGACTCCGTCCACCAATGGGCCTTGCAGTGGGGATTTAAGTTTTCCGTCCCTAAGTGTGCCGTTGTAGTTTTTATTAATCGTAGCATACCTAATTTGTGCTTAACTTTGGATAATCAGGTGGTACCTTTTCAAAATTCTGTAAAGTTTTTGGGAATACATTTTGATCGTCGATTGAACTTGAAAATTCATGTTAATAATTTGCTTGGTCGTTGTGATAAACTGTTAAATGTCCTCAAGTACCTAGCGGGTGCTACATGGGGTGCCGACAGAAAATCTTTATTAACGGTGTATAAGTCCCTTATTCGATCGAAGCTAGATTACGGCGCACAGGTGTATGGCTCGGCATCCGATGGCATGTTGAAAGGATTGGATATATTGCAGAATAAATGTTTACGACTGTGTCTTGGAGCCATCCGGTGTACCAGTGTAGCTCGTATGGAAGTGGAGGCGAATGTGCATCCCCTCTGTATTCGCCGTAACCATCTGGCTATGTTATATGGAATACGAACATCAAGGAAAAGTAATATCAGCAATGTGGCCTGTACCCCCGTGCGTCAATACCACCACCTTATGCAGGGGGTGCGTTGGCCACTTGCCGTTCACCTCCACTTACTAACCCAGGAGCTTGGTGTGGACCTCAGTGACTGTGACAAGTTGGTGATTACAAATATAGCGCCTTGGGAGCCACCTGGCTTCACTGTTGATGTGTTGTGGCTCCCAGCACCAAAGGCCAAGGTGCCGGAGGTGGAGGTCCACCACTTGTTTTGTAACATCATCGTTCGTCACTTGGAATCCCACCAATTGTACACCGATGGCTCCGAGTCGAGTGAATGTGTGGGTGCAAGTGTATGGTCGACTGAATGTGCCGTTAGGTATCGGCTGCCGATTCATACATCTGTGTTTACCTCTGAACTCTTTGCTACTGACAAAACCATTGACTATGCTCTAAATTCTAGGCATGACTTATTTGTCATATTTTCAGATTCAAAATCAGCCCTTCAGGCAATTGCTTCTTGCACTACGGATTCTAATGAGATCCAGGGTCGCATTGTTAATAAACTGCATTCATGCAACAAGTCATTCATGCTGATCTGAGTGCCTGGTCATTGTCGTATCTACGGCAATGAGCAGGCTGACTTACTTGCAAAGTCGGCTGTAGAGCTCGAGGAGACTTGAGACGTTCTTCGCGATCTACGATCGAGTCTCTCTCTCTCAGAAAGAAATCAGTATATCTTCTGTGGCAAGGTCAGTGGACCAGACTAAATATTCCAACCTGCAAGCCGTACCTGGGCGACTGGGACACTGCCAACTGTCCCAGTCACCTGGAAGAAAAAATGTTGGCTCGTTTGCGGCTTAATGCCACCATACTGATGCATACGAATCCTTATATTCCACCGCACTGTGACATCTGTGATACGGTGTTATCTATCAGTCATATCATCCCGCGCTGTCGGCGATTTATTCATGAACGCGCTTCACTTATAAATCACTGTGGCGCAGCAGACGTCCCCTTCACCCTTTCCACCATCCTGGGTGATGAGGACATTGTTTTCACTGATAAACTGATGGCTTTCTTGAGAGAGACCGGACTGATCAGAGTGATGTGACTTTTTTACTGTATGGTTATGGTTTCTCGACTGTAAATATGTATATATTGTACTATTAATTAGGGTTGACAGTTGACATATTTGAAATAGTTCCTCCTTCCCACTGATCTGTTTCTAATATTGATGTCCCCTACATTAAACCCCGTTCCTCGCCTGACAGTCACCAGCTGATGAGTGCAAGCGTGCAATAGAGAAAGGTATTGGGCACTTGCAGTCGATGGTGGTCTGCTGGGCGAGGTTCTTCACTTTTTGTACATATTATGTAAATATATTATATCATCTTGCTTAAGTTATTCTAATTAGGGCCGACAGCTGACGTATATGAAAATGTTCCTGACTTGTCTGGTTCTCTTTCATATATTGATGTCCCCTATTTTAGGTAGTGCCTCGACTGACAGTCAGCAGGTGATAAGTGCAGGTACGTAATGTAGAAAGGCATTACATATCTGCAGTCGATGGTGTTCTCTTGGTCGAGGTATTTTTATTTTAATCATTACTGTAGATTTAGCTATTTGTCTTTTTAGGATTTAGTATAAGTTAGTGATTTGTCTGTTAGGTGATTAGTTTTAGGGTCTTTAGATTAGGTATTTTTGTGTATAATTAATGTAAGGTCAAAAAAAAATAATAAAAAAAAAATAAAGAAAATAAAAATGATTATATATATATATATATATATATATATATATATATATATATATATATATATATATATATATATATATATATATATATATATATATATATATATATATGTACGTGTGCATGAAAATGTGTTTGTTTATATGCACGGATGTGTGTGTATATATATATATATATATATATATATATATATATATATGGCCTTAATGACCAGGGGCTTCGGCCCCAAAGGTCGATAGGCAAAAAAAAGAAAAAAAAAAAAACCACCCCCCTCCTCCCCAAGCGGCAGTATGTGAACAATAAACCGCAAACAGCTCTTGAATGTAAAACCGCAAACAGCTCTTGAATGTAAAACCGCAAACAGCTCTAGAATGTAAAACTTTACAGACTGCATCTGCTTAGATCGCCTTAACCCACTAAATAACCAGGCGACCATTTGGTACTTCGTCTTACAATGCGATTTGTACGTCAATCCCTTCTAAGTTTTCTTTCTCATTCTTTTCCATACCCCCCCTCCTCCCTCTCTCTCTCTCTCTCTCTCTTCGCAAGTTCGAGCCTCGCCCGGGCTACCGTTGCCGGGAGGGGTAGCGTCCTCCTGTAACCCCAGCGGGGCTATTTGGCCTTAGTTGCCTAGCTCGGGGAATTCATTTCTTAATTTCTCTCTCTCTCTCTCTCTCTCTCTCTCTCTCTCTCTCTCTCTCTCTCTCTCTGCATGAGATACAAAAGATCTTTCCTATATTACATCTCCTTTCTCTAAAACCCTCCCGTTACTTCCGGCAAAACTGTATAAGGTGTCCTGCGACAAATATAAGAAACTTCAGGATGTTGTTGTTAGGCTAATATTGAATAGGATAATGTTATATCAGCACGAGTCCAATCATAAATCCCAACTGAACTACGATTACCGATGACCTTATGGGTGAATTGTGAGACTACTTTCGTTCATAAGGTCATCAGTATTCATAGCTCAGTAACGCTTTGAAATTGGACTCATGTTGATAAACCATTCTTCACCCAGAATTTGCCAGACGAAGTTTCTGACGTATCTTGTGGGTCGCCTTACCTGTACAGTATGCTTTATACCTGTACTGTAGATACATTCCTAGTAATGATTCTTTTTCTCCTATCTCCTTCCTCTTCTGCTCCAGTTCTACACAGATATTGTCCTCTATTCCCATCCCTTTTCTTCAGAGCCTTCCTTCCCTCCCTATACCCTTCATATCTTCTTAGCTTCTGACCATATTCCCTCTTCTCCTCTTATTCTTCCCTATTGTTGCCTCTCACGACAACCATTTCCCTCGTGTCTCCCCTCTCCTCCTCTTGCTCCACTTCTCTTTTTTCTTTACACTTCCTTCTCATCCCTATGTTCTCTTCCAGTTGCTCTTCATCCCTCTTGTTTCCACACTTCCTCCTCTTTTCTCTGTTTTTTTCCTCCTGTTCCTCTCCCTCTTGGTTCCACACTTACTCCTCTTCCCTTTTGTTTCTTCCTCCAGCACCTCTTCTTTCTTGTTTCCACATTTCCTGTGCTTCCCTCTGTTTTCTTCCTCCTGCTCCTCTTCCCTCTTGTTACCACACTTCCTCCTCTTCCTCTGTTTTCCTTCTAGTCCTCATCTTCCCTCTCCTCTCTCTTTTCCTGCTCCTCTTCCCTCTATTTCCCTTTTCTGCTTCTCTTCTCTTGTGTTTTAGCTTCCTTACTTCTCCCTCCACCTCCTCTTCTCTCAGTTTTCTCCCTCCCTTTTCCTCCTGCACGCAATAACTCTTTCCTCCCCCCCCCCCTTACCAGCCCTTCCAAACCTTTTACTTATCCATTTACCTTTCAGATTATTACGGTTTTTCACTATCTTCCCTCTATTGCTCTCCCCCTTTCTCTCCTCCACTTCTTTTCTCCTACACAAAATGTTTCCTTAACCTACTCTTCCCCCAAGCCATTCCCCTCGCCTATAGCTTCCGACTGTAAATTCAACATTTCATCACCTTTCCTCTTCTACTTCTGTTCCTTCTTCACTTCTGTCTTTTCCCTTGCTTTAACAGTCCATAAGATTGGAAAACCTTGTATTACGTGTCTCACTGCAATACTTCCGAACACTTATATTTATTTTTATATCTTCGATTGTTCAAGTTTTAAAACAGTTCATTTTGCTCCTGTTACTGACACGCTTATGTTGCCCTTTTTTACAAATATTTCAGTAAACAAAATGTCGATTAAGAAAAAATATGTATTTTTACGGTGTTGTAAAGACATATAATTATGGGGAACTCGCTTTGCAACTCCTTCTAGTCAGCTCCTCCTTCCCGCCCACACAGTCCGTCTTACAAGGCCTGTTCAAGGAGGGGGCGCCACAGTTGATCATTAAGCAAGGCAGCGGGAATGTCAGAGGCCATGGGTGGTATCACCAGGATCTGGCATTACAGAGGCGTCTCACCTCCCTTTGTAAACTAGCGATCCGCAGCAACACTTGGACACGGAAATTAATTGACACGCGTAGCAGAGCTTCACAGTGGTAGTAAGGCGGCTGTGGGTCTGCCTTCTGAGATCTTGTTCACTTATATCCTCCTAATTAGAAATCAGAATTAACTGCCCAGCAAGTACAGGGTGCTCCATATGTTATGGATTAATATTCTCGTCTGTTCCAGGGACGATTCAGTCATCGTTACCCACTTCCACTCTGCTTCAGTTTCTGTTTCCCTTAACTTGTATTATGCTTTGTTCTATTTGCTTTTATACGTCCACTGACTCCATACGTGATTAGAAATGTCATGAAGCAGCCAAAGTATCTGAGGTCCTCACACCGGTTGATTGCGCCGTCCTCGAAACTCACTGAAACTGGGATATGTATATTTAAATCATCTTGCATACACAGTATATCTTAACAACTTCCTTTCTGAAAGTAATACAGAGATTTCTTCTTCAGCAATTTTGAGTTCACCAGGAATCTCCAGTGCAGAAGAAAGTATCGATAATAAGAGATGATGTTTTCTGTTGTATCAGTTAATCCATTGTAGGGTTTTGCATCTGTTACAGGGTGGTGGTGGTGGTGGAGTGAGTAGAGCTGTGAAATAGGGATTGCGTGGTCGCAGGTTTATTCCCAGTTCTAGCAAAGAACTGTTTTTTAACTCCAAAGTCAACATCACTATGTTCTCTTCCGTAATTATTCTCGTATGGCATGTGAAGGCTGCCAGGGATCAGACCCTGCTGGTGTGCTGCTGTTGTCTACTCAGCGACAGGAATTGTTTTATTTTAAGCTTCATCCAAAGTCTGAAGCATATTAAAGGTTATTTTTCTCTAGATAAAACCAGACATCATGACTGAGCTACTGAGCTGAGAGAGAGAGAGAGAGAGAGAGAGAGAGAGAGAGAATCCCTAGGTATCAGAGTAATAAAAAAAACTCACTTTACCTCTTCAGGTCACGGATGTACTTTTTGGTTTATTCTGGGTACGAAAAGATAATTAGTTTCTAATAACCCATATAATTTATTGACTCATTGCTTCACTTTCTTTTCTTCAGACGATTTTTTTTTTCCGACTGTGATAAACATTCCGAACTGGCGTGGTTAGATATAGCCTTAATATACTCCCTTATTACAAGAGGCCCTTTTTTAGGTTAAGTAAAATAATTTCTGGGGGCCATGAGTTCGAAAGAAATAAAACCATAGGGGAAAAAAGAAATAAAGAAGAGAAAAAAGCTAAAGCAACAAGATTAAGACTGACACAAGGAAAACTGAAAAAGGAAACAAACATAAGGAAAATAACGAACAGAGTAGAAACCAACATTAAGGGACTGTTGCAATAGGTCAGTGTGAGGATGGTCTTGTTTTTTATGATCACAGGGGCAACAGGTTTAGGTGTATCAAATAAGGCGAACCCAGGGATTTACGGGGGTTTTAGTGAGGGTGTTTGAGGTCACATGGGATTTATGAACAGGCAAGGAAGGGGAAGGGCCGAGATTATGGTAAGGAGGAGATGGAAGGTTGAAGAGGGGAGGGGAAGGAGGGAAGATTAGTTTGAGTCAGGACTGGGAGAGGGAGACAGCAGTGAGGTGAGGGGAACATAACTGTGTGAGCGATGGAGAGGATGAGAATAAAGACTGAATGGTGAGATTGGGAAAACTTGGAGTAAGTGGGACGTGGGTTAATGGAGAACTGGAAGAGGAAGAAAAGAAGATATAAAGGAGAGGGATAGGAGGGGTAGTACGATGGAGAGAGATGGGGGAAGGAGGGGAACGTGGAGAGGGGATTGGGGTAACAGGATTTTTGGATGGTTGAAGTGGAAGGAAGACTGAAGGGAGAGAAGATGCGGATGATAGAGAACGAGAGGAGAGCACAGGAAGTATAGAGAGGAGAAGGTAGGAAGGAGTACATGAATGGGGAGAGGAAAAGGGGAACAACAAGAAAGGGAGCGAAAAGAGGAGGAGGAGGAGGAGGAGGATGCAATGTGTTGGGAAAGATAGGATAGGGAAGAAAGGAAACAGAAAAGAATATCAGGAAATCAGATGATGAAGAAACAGATGAAGGAGAGGAGAAAATTTCAAAAGGGCATATGACTGAAAAGAAAGGTAGGAGAGAAAAAGCAATGAAGAGAAGTAGAAAAGGGTTAGGAAGAAATTAGGAAAGGAAGAAAAAAAAAAAGGAGAAGGGAGATGTTGGTGGCAAATCGTCTGGGATGTGAAATGAATGAAGAGAAGAATGGTGGTGATGATGACGATGATGATAATGATGCTGAAGGGCTGAGTGAAGGGTAGGATAGGAGGACAAGAAGGATAATTGGGAAAATAAAGGAAGGTAAGAAAGGGAGAAGCAAAGGAGAATAAGAAAAATTGGATAAGGAAGGAGGATAAAGAAGGATAATGAGAATAAATAAGAAAGATAAGGCAAAATGATAATGAAAGAGGATGAGGGAGGAAAACGTAGGAGGATAAGGAAGGATAAGGATGACACAGAAGGCTAAGGAGTATAAGGTATACGGGCAAGGAAGTGTAAGGTGTGTAGGATATTACGAGATAGATGGCTGATTAATCTAATAATTACCTGGCCAGTTTACACCTATTACCTACTCCCACACCTCACCTGGCATAAACACACACACACACACACACACACACACACACACACACACACACACACATATATATATATATATATATATATATATATATATATATATATACACTATACACAAATATGGGAGCATAAGGACTCAGTGGCAGAGCCTGACTCGAGACCGAAGAGCCGTGAGTTCGCGCCATGCACGGGCTAGCTGCCCTGCCATGGGTGATAGAGCTCTCCCGTCACCTAGCTGGTTGCAGCAGCCGTGGCTCAGTGGATTAGAGCGCTTCGACCGAAGGGTCGGAGGTTCGAGTCCACCCAAGGGTCATTTTGTTGACCTCAGGAAGGGCATCCGGTCATAAAGTGGTACTGGCTCCAAAACCAAAGTCCTCTACCCAGTGGCAACGCCTTAACCTTTATCGAAAAAAGGGGACATGGCGTAAAACTATATATATATATATATATATATATATATATATATATATATATATATATATATATATATATATATATATATATATATATCATCATCATCAGCCGTTTGAGTATCCACTATAGGACCGGCCTATCCCGACCGAAGTCCGGACGATACAGCCAATGTTTCTCAACCAAGTGGCTTAGGCTGTCTGTAGAAATTGTATGTAGGGTGAGAAGTGCTTGTAAGTGTATTTGTAGTGTTGGAGTGGCTTTGGATATGTGTGTAGTCTGTGAAACAAGTGTAATCGGCCCACGGAAGCCGACTGGGTGCAAGCATACTTTACAGCAAGCGACACTGGTTCAACAGCACCCCTTGTGTCCGCCAATGCAGTATATATATATATATATATATATATATATATATATATATATATATATATATATATATATATATATATATATACAGAGAGAGAGAGAGAGAGAGAGATTAAAAACACACACACACACACACATATATATATATATATATATATATATATATATATATATATATATATATATATATATATAATCCCCGAAACAACTGCCATGATTAAGTGATTTTAGATAGGGGAATCTTGGGGATACTTACCCTGGCCAAAAACCCCTGCTATATGGTTACCACCCAGCATAGTAAATGGTTTCCTGGGTACAGGAAACCATTTGGCTTGTCAATCAGTGCAGAGACCATAAGGCATCCTTACATAGAGTGAGTGGATGATGGGCGCCCCCATGTGCAGTCAGGGAAAGTTCCGCATTACCCACTATTTGGAGCATTGGTGGTCGACGAATAGTCACGAAGCAGCAGCCAGACCCCACATGTCTGATAAATCTGAGTAAGCGGAAGGGTGGCCGGGGGTGGGAGGGTTTGAAGAATTGCTCACGTCACAGTATCAATAGCCAATGATAATGCATCCGACGCTTTCTCAAAGTGTAAAAGCGAATGCAGTTTGTATGGCATCACACTGTTCTCTGAGTATTACATAATACATGTTTACTGCCAAACGTACTGTATGCTTCTTTTTCTTCATTTTGGAATGTTCGATTGGAATGATAGTTACAGACATTGATCTCATCATTAGGACATCCAATGTCATTCTGTGTAAAGGGAAACGAAGTCTGTCAAACGCTCATATAGATTTTTTTTTTTTCATTATTATTATTATACAGTACCCGAGACTCTAAGTTCGACATGAATAATTGCCAGAATAACAGTGGAAAAGTTTGCCAGCAGATATTTATAGTGGGATGACAGGATAAATAATTAAACAAATTTATAAGAATATATATATACAGTATATATATATATATATATATATATATATATATATATATATATATATATATATATATATATATATATATATATATATATATATCTATATATAATTTCCTGTGGCACCCTCGGGGATGCATAGGGCCTCGATGAACTCACACCACCACATCCTATCTTGTGCTAACTCCTCAAGATCTCCCCAACACTCATCTCCAGCTTCCTGTCTCATTGTCCTCACCCACGTCTCTTTTGGCCTTCCTCTACCTCTCCTACCAAGTGCCACCCACCCTGGTGTACCTCGTACTATTCCCTGTCTCCTATACACATGTCCTAGCCACTTCCATCGTGAGAATCTAACATATTCATCGATCGGCTGCACTCCCGTTATTTCTCTAATTCTACTATTTGGTATCCTTTCCCACCACTTAACTCCTAATATTCTTCTAAGTGCTTTATTTTCAAACACCAAGAATTTATTTTCCATAGTCACTGTGCTGTACCAAGACTCGTGTCCATAAATTAAGATACTCCTAACCATTACCTTATAAAGTTTGATTTTTGTATGCACAGAAAAATTGTTATTATTCCAAATATTTTTAAGCATTCCCATTGCCTGATTAGCCTTCTTTAACCTTTCCTCGAATTCAAAGTTCAAAGAACCATCCTTGGCTAAATAAGTACCTAAATATTTAAACCTATCAACTTGCTTTACAATCATACCTCCAATTACACATTCCTGCGCATTTTCCATATTCATATTGATTATTTTAGTTTTTCCACAATTAATAACCAAACCCACCTTGCGACCTTCACTCACCAAACAGTCCAACACTCTCTGCATCTCTTCTGGCCCATCACAAATCAAAACTATATCATCTGCATAATCTAAATCCAAAAGTTTCCTGTTCTCTCCCCAAAGTATACCTGCACCGGTTTCTGTTCCAACGCGTTTCATAATGTAATCAATGACCAATATAAATAGTAAAGGCGATAGAACACCACCTTGAATTACTCCGGACTTGACTTCAAACGAATCACTCAGACAACCATCAACCATCACTTTACAAAATGTGTCCTCATGCATGTTCATAATGATCCTTACAAACTCCTCTGGTATTCCATAATGTCTCATGATCTTCCCCATAGTCTCTCTCGAAACACTATCAAAAGCCTTTTCAAAATTACGAGTAACAAAACAAAGACTTAACGGTACTATCATTTCATTAACTTGCTGCATCAAATGCCTAACTATAAAGATCTGATCATTGCAACCACGTCCCTTTCTAAAACCAGCCTGTTCATCCCTCAGAATACCCTCAACCACCGGCTCCAACCTATTTAACAACACTCTACTGAAAACTTTCAAAGCTATCAGTGACAAAGAGATTCCCCTCCAATTACCACATTCACTCAGGTCTCCCTTCTTCGGAACTTTAACAATTACACCATTCTTCCAAACTGATGGTAGTAACCCCGTCACCCATATCTTATTGAATAGCTTGGTCAAGATCATTATTGATCTATCCCCCTCCACTTTAAACATTTCCGGAAATAAACCATCCTCCCCTGGTGCCTTATTATTCCTTAACTGTTTTACTGCTTTCTCCACTTCTGCAAGCCTCAACTCTCCTGTTTCTATATTTAAATCTTGCTGAGCAGACGGTATATCCTCTTCTGGTGGTATTGGTCTATTAAGAACTGTCTTAAAATGCTCTTTCCATCTATTTTTAATATCTCCATCTTTGGTCAATAAATTTCCTTCCCTGTCTCTAACTGGTATTTCCTTGCGTTTACCTGCATTACCACTCAGTTCTCTAATCGATTCATATGCTATTCTTTGACTCTGTCCATCATTTTTGTTTATTAGGATTTCAGTCTCTGTAACCTTTTCATCCACACATCTTCTTTTATCTCTCCTAGCTAACCTTCTTACTTCTGAATTCAAACTCCAGTACGCAGCTCTTGCTAATTCAATCTCTCGTTCATCAACGCATTGCATCTCACTCCTCAATTTAGCCTCACCTCTCTTTTTTATCATATCCCACGTTTCCTCTGATATCCATTTCTTTCTCCTGAATCTATGTCTCCTTCCAATCGTACAATCAGCAGTCTCATGCAAAACATTGTTCACATCCTCCCACATCTCATCTACTCTTCTCTCCCCCTCTTCCAACGTTTCCAACACCAAAAACCTATTTCTGCATTCTAATCTGAATTCCTTCTTTTCTTCTCCTTCCCTTCTAAGCTTAACAATATCGTATCTACCAACACCAGACTTTTCCTTCTTCTGATTTTTAAGTTTAAACCTTATTTTTGCAATGCTGAGTTGATGGTCACTACCAATATCCGCTCCCTGTTTAACATGAACATCTAGCAGAGAACTTCTATGCCTCCTACTGATAGCGATGTGATCAATCTGATTTTTATATTTTCCACACGGCGACACCCAAGTTGTCTTGTGTATATTGCAATGCTGAAAGAGTGTGCCCCCGATGACTAAGTCATTTGCTAGACAGAAGCTTCCAAACCTCACTCCGTTTTCACTCATCCTACTACCAACTCCCATCTTACCCATACATGCCTCAAATCCCTCATTTGAACAGCCCATTACTGCATTAAAGTCTCCAACGCAGATCAAAACATCATGTCTAGGTACCCTTCCTACTCCTTCTTGCAACTTTTCATAAAATGTGTCTTTCCTTTCATCGAGTGCATCATTAGTAGGTGCATAACACACAAACAGACTGATGTTGCCATGATTTGATTTAAACCGTGCGTATAACAATCGCTCATCTATAGGATCCCACTCACATAAAGCCTTATTTGCCTTACAACCCAGCAACAATCCTACTCCCTGATAATGCATTCCGTCCTGTCGGCCAGATATCAATAAACGTATACCATCCTCCAAATCCAACTTATCGACTCCAGTTAATCTAGTTTCTGTCAGAGCACAAATATCAAGTCCGTAATTTTGAAAAACCTTCACTAACTCATCGATTTTACCGTCATGATTTAGCGTTCTCACATTCCAGTTACCAATTTTAATTGTATTTTTTGCATTAACAAAGGAATTAGATTGTAATTGAGGCAACCGTGAGATTCTTAGCATCCCCTGCCCATTTAAGGGCTGCACGGGACTGGAGGCCATTATTGTTCTTTCAGAGTCCATCAAGGTTTCTTTGGCTAACTTCCTGAACACCTCGCCATTGTGTTGCAGTCGCAGTAGGCAGCTAACTTGCCTGATTGCCCACACCCGAAAGACCCAGCTATGCTGTAGCCAGTCACGTGCCGGCATGCTTCCCAGCCATTTCACTCTCAAGGAGTTCCTCTGCCTGAGAAAGCAACCACCCCCCTGCTCCCGAGGGCTTTTGATCTGTGTAGGTAGAGGGCGATCACTCCCTCACTAGCCATATACAGTGTATATACAGTGTATAGGCTACACTCACCAATATATATATATATATATATATATATATATATATATATATATATATATATATATATATATATAATATATATATATATATATATATATATATATATATATATATATATATACATATATATATATATAATAATTATGTTCTGGTGCCAACATCATTTCCACATGAAGTCATGTCTCACGCTACTTATACATATTTTATATAAATGTGTTTATTCATATTTAGAGAAAATGTATTGTAGTGTTGAGATGAAGACACAACTACAACTTTACTGCAAGTGTGGCGAGGGAACGAGATGAGGGCCAGACGTGCAAATGCCAGCATTTTCGGACTTACATAGTGAAAGTGAAGGAAGGTGAGAGAAGGATATAAATTCTGCACATGTTTAAGTCTTGGGAAAATATATATATATGTGTTAAATACACTAACTGCAATTAATACTGCCTTATTGAGATGTTTAATGTTCATGGTAGAGTTGGAACTCACACCTATTCATGTACATGTATCTCTATGTGAGAGATATGGCATCTCTAAATGTCACTGACCTGTCCTGGTTCCCAGAGTGGCATAGAGGCAGCAGCAGAATACTCATAGCATTCGCTGGAGGGAGACATACTACTCCATTGCTCACTCTCTCTTGTCGCAGCTGTAATCTTTATTCTGTGGCATAATAGAGAGAAAAACACATCTGCTCAAGTTTTCTTCTAATTCAGCTGCATGCTACGTTACTTCTAACTCACAGGATTACCACCTCCATTCTCGGGGGCATCGTGGCAGCCAAAAACTCAGCTGCAGGATTTAGTGACCAGCTACAGAACTCAGTGTAGTCTAAACGAGCTGGTACATTAAAATTGGTGGCAGCGGTGGGATACGAAAAGGTGCCGAGAAGGACACTCAGGTGAAGCGAAAACCTTTGGAACTGCTCATGTTATATCTTAAATTCAGGTGAATGACAGAAAATCCTAATTCCACTTGTGCAAAGGGACTAATTGCAGAGTAAGATAAAGGATAAAACAGTGTGAGTAGAACAAATCTGAGTAGTGAGCTTGTTCTTTCAGATTATCTCTGTCCCCGAGTGAGAACTGGCGAGATATTTCTCTGTGGAGAGTCGAGATCGAGGCCAATGGAGAGAGGAGTGGCATCATCCAAGGGCATCTGGCAACCCTGGCAAAGCGCAAGGAAGAGCAAGCAAGACTAGTCACCTCGAGGTGAGCGGCGAGGCAACATCACCGTGTGGCTTGAGGGACGAGACCTGGCGGGTGTGTGGAGTTACAATATGGATCTACCTGGATTTCAGCATCATCTGCATACACCTAGGTTAGTGTACAGTCACGCGTACTAATTTCTGCTCAGGGGTTACCCCTTCCTTCCCCCCTCTACCCTGGACAGAGGGAAGGGGGGAATCATGAACAAGTCTACCCCGCCTTCTGCCCCCAACTCCCCCACCCTCCACGTCCAGCTGCCAGTTACTGATTAGACGCAAATTTTCTCATGTCCTGTAAATATGACTAAACTGCCGTCACACACGCTTTCAATGGCCAAGATTTGGACTATATTTTTAGAATAAATTATTACCGTATTGAACTGCATTCTCAAAATGAAAATATTCACCATCATTGTAATCCAGTGTCGTCCGCTGCACAATTCTGGGTTCCAGTGCTTACCTTTTCACTTCCCCCAGCTGTCTCTCTCTCTCTCTCTCTCTCTGAATTTACTTTTCCCACTCTTTCTTTTTAATTTATATAACTTTCTCTTTGCTTCTCTCCCCCTCTTACCCTTCTCTCTCGTTCTTTGTCTTAAGTCTACCCCGCCTCTCACCCCTCCCCTCCCCCCATCTTAGGCCTGATCAGCAGTCAGTTATACCGTCACCGGTTATTGAATGAGGAGTTTGACTGGGACAGGGAAGGTTTGGAGCCAGCAGATCCAGTTGTTAGTGTCACGAATCAGTTCGCGACATTTCCCTTTTGTGAGAAGCCACGAACTATTAGTGGAAAACTCACTGTGTATCGCTCAGCTAACCGTTTCTCCCTCCATTTCGGAGTATACTTTTCAAATCATTCGTCACCGTTTTCAAAAGTGACCGATTTAATGCTCGTCACTAAGTGCTGTACTGAGCGATACTATTGTTTTTTATTGTTCGCCCCTGCTCATTCGACCGTTAAAAAAATGCGGCCGAGTGCTCCGCTTTTCTTTCCCACGACTTGGTCAGTCTGGTGTTTGTTGTGACGGAGGAAGGTCCTGTGCCGCAGTGTGAGAGGTCAGCTAGTACCCAAACTCCACTTCACAGTTAATCCAGTCCTCCCACCCCTCGGATGATACATAGCATTCATCGACCGGTATTTCTTTTTTGTATTTCCTAGTTTTAAGAGTTTAGTTAAGGTGTTTTTCCTAGGCGTAAGTATTTAGCTTTTGTGAGAGTGAGTGAGTGCGTCTCATTGATTTGAAATGTAACGTTAAATTTATTTTTTTGTAATCAATAAATTTAACAGTTCGATTTCTTGAGCTTCAATGTAAAGTAAAATCTTGTTTCATTTAATCCAAATTAAGCTTATTTTCCATATAGCTCCTAGCTTGCATAAACGTTTGCTTTCATAACTGGTACTTAGACCAGTCTTGTATTAACTTAAAATCCGTTGTGCCAGGAGTTAATGCATCAGCAAGAACCTGATGTTATTATTATTAGTATTAGTTATTTATTGTCAGGGGTGATGTAACTTTCTCCAGAGGCTAACAGTACAGTAATTCAGCAATTGTGAGTAATTAGTCTCTGCTGTGTACTGTTGAGAAAGTTTATAAATTCTCGTTCTCAGAGAATCGTGCTAAGCCAGCGTAAAGTAATCGTTGCTTGATGTAGCAAGACAATCATTGTCTCTGCTCTTCAATATTGTTGAATATTGTTATCAATTTAAATAATATTGAACTATATATTTCAAAATTACCCAGATAGTATAAAAACCCCGTGACAATTGGCGACCTCATTCCAGGATATTAACTCCTAGCTCTAAAGCTGTTCACTAGATAGTACTCACTCATTCATATTTAGGTATTTATCATTAAAGTTTATAGACACAAGTTTACTGGTGTTTACCGTTAATTTAGCAAGTGAATTTTGCTTTATCAATCCATAGAGTACTTAACTCTAGTTTATTTTTGGTAACGCCAGACGATTTTATTCGCTCCTGGGAAGTCACCGTACCCATTGTGTTTATTATTGACAATAGTCTTCCCAGTCATTTACATTTTTGATTTATTCTTTGCCAGTTAACTGGATAAGACTGGTCACCACTCTTTACTTGTGTTTATTAGCATTCGTTTGCGAAGCAGCAATCAGTACCGAGTCGCTAGTTATTTAGATTGAGTTAGCGACATGGCTACCACCATATTTTTACAGGAAGCCAAAGATATGGGTCTTACAGACCCAACTGAAATTAAAGAATACATACTCTCACGGTTCAATTACGAGCAAGAACGTGAGAAAGATGCTCGTGAAGAGCGTAGAATTCAGCGCGAATACGAGCGAGAACAGCGTGAACACGAGCAAAAACAGCGCGAACTCGACTTAGAACACGTGCGGGAACAACGTGAATATGAACGTGCCGAACGTGAAGCACGCGAGAAACATGAACTTGAAGTGCTGAAGCTCAAGCGAGATTCCTTGGGTTCAGACACATCTGGTGCAGTTGGTTCAAGCTCCACGAGCGCTCTCCCTGCACATGTTATGGAGACCCCACACATCAAGCTTCCCCCATACAAAGATGGCGAGCGAATCGAGCCATACATAGCTCGATTTGAAGACATGGCTCAGCTTTATCAGCTCAATGATGCAGCTAAGCGGCTTCAGTTTCTTAGCCTGTTTGAGGGCCCTGCCCTCGATATTCTCCACAGAATTCGTGGAGACAATCTCACGTATGAAGTGATGAAAGCTGCACTCATTAAGGCGTATGGTCTCACAGTAGACGACGCCAAAGCTCAGTTCATGCGAGCTCGTCTCCAAGACAAGGAGACAGCTGTTCAGTTCCTCGACCGTCTTACTGCTTACCTAGGTGAGTGGATGGAGAAAGATGAAACTCCTTCCACGCGTGAGGGAATAATTGACCTTATGCTGCGTACACAGCTAGAGAGGTCGTGGCCTGCTGAGCTCATAGCACAGCTTAAGATCTGCCAGGTGAAAGATGCCAGCCAAATGGTAGAGAAGGCTGACGCATTCTTTACTGCATACGGGTATCAAGCTCGTAAGCAAAACACCTGGAGCAGAAAGGATACTGCCAAGTCTGGGAAGCCGTCTCAGACTGAATCCCAGCACCAAGGCCGTTCTCAGAGTAATGGCCAAGGTCCAAAACCGCAGTGGAAGGACCAGGAGCAAAACACTCAGAAACCTGAGTGGAAGAGGTACAACAAGTACCCTAACCAGCAGCAGTATCAGCCACGCAACCGACCGTCGGGACAAAGTTTTTCACCACCAGCTCAAAAGAGGCAGGAAGCGAATGCAGCCTTCATTCCTCAGCAGCAGCACGGTGGTCACGTCCCTACCAGTGTGGGTACTTCCCCACAGTTCACTAGTCCCACAGTGACAGTGAACCCCCCTCAACAGATGGCCAATGTTCCATCTTCCCAATAACCCTCAAGGCACAATGTTCGCCGCATCAGTTCAGCAGCCTCATGAGTGGCTAGCTGCTTCCTCCACAGACCCTCCCACAGGTGAAAGTACCTTCCTTGTTCAGCCAGGGTTTGTGGGAGGCATTCCTGTGAAGGTCCTGAGAGACAATGGTTCCTCAGGTTGCTCTGTTAAGCAGAGTTTAGTTCGACCTGAGCAGTATACAGGTCGACATATCCATGCAAAGCTTATTGATGGATCAGTGAGATTGTTCCCTGAGGCATGTATCCAGGTGGCATCTCCATTTTATACTGGTACAACACTTGCAGTTGTCATGCCAGAGCCTCTATTTGACTTTATAGTAGGCAATATTAATGGAGTCAAGGATAGTTGCTCCGATGACGCTACTCAGACTTTGGCTGCTGCGGTAACACGAGCCATGGCTGAGGCTCCAGACTGTGTCACCCCAGTGATCATTGAATCGCCGCAAGATCTGATGTGTAGTCAACTTGTTGTACAAGAACAACATTCTGACCCGACACTTGCTGCCGTGCGGAACAAACAAAAGGGTCGAGTGATTAAGTATTCACGGGGAGGTCGAGCCAAGTTCCTTCGTAAACAAGGACGGCTCTACCGTGAGTCACGAACACCCGAGGGCGAGGTTCGACTGCAGTTTGTCGTTCCCGCCAAGTACCGCCTAGCAATGTTAGAATGGGGTCATTGTTCAGCCTCAGGAGGTCACATGGGCAAAAGGAAGACCCAGGGCCGTATCCGAGCTGACTTTTTCTGGCCAGGGATGGGACGAGACATAGATAGTTTTGTCCGTTCCTGCAGTGTGTGTCAAAGTAACACCACTAATCAGGGACATGTCCTTCCTGTGCCATTTGAAACCACACCTGTAATCTCTGAGTCAGATGAGAGACAGGATAGTGGTAATGTGGGTGTAGAACTGATGTCTCACCTACTAACTGCATACTAACTAGCAACTGTTGTATGTTGGGTTCCGTAAGATAGGCATCCTAAGCGATTTGAGTAATCCAAGGACCAGCCTGGTTCCCAGTTAAAAGTGTAGACCAGACGTCTCACTCGTCGGCCCTACAGGACACAGTATATCCAGGGCTTGTACATACATGTATATCATAAGTTAAGAGGGAAGTTTGAGAACCTTGCAGAGACAGTCCGAGGCTGTGTATGAATTACCTTGTGGAATGTCTCGAGCTGTGGGCCTGTCTGAGGATTCCCGGAGAATGCACGTTACCCACATGAGTGTTCACACCCACGGTGGGTGTTAAAACGTGACCTGCCCGAGATTGCGTAGCGATTTTCAGCTTCCTGTATTACTCGTAAGTGTAGAGTTAGGTTAACCAGTAAACCGCCCGTTCTAAGCAATTTGTGAATTCAAGAACTGGCACGTTTCCTGGTTAATAATGTTAGGTTAACTAGTAAACTGCCCGTTCTAAGAGATTTGAGTAATTCAAGAATTGGCACATTTCCTAGTTAATAAGCGTTAACCAGTAAGCTATAAGGGTTCTAAGCAATTTGTGAATTCAAGAATTACGTTTCCTGGTTAATAATGACATAAGTACTGATTGCTAGGCAGAGAGAGAGAGAGACAGAAATAACAGTTTTGATGCTCCACCTTAATTCCTTTCGCAGGTGTAGCTGGTGGGTGCAGCATTGCCGTGCAGATCAGCTGGCCGTTCCTGTTGCATGCTGCCGCCCTTCTCTTCTGCCTCGTCATCATTATTTTACTATAAATTTGTATTACTGTGTCATTTTACACGTAGGTACAGTTACACTACAACTGTCACACCTACACCGTGTATTACATACACTACACTACATAACAATTAGTTGTTAATGTAAATGTAGCGAACTTTCGCTCAGTTTGAACTGAGTACAGGATTTTCACAGTCGTCACGGAGTTTTTCCCTCAAGCTTGTTTCTATTAACGTAAATACGAGGTTTTTTCGCTCACTGGCGACTGCGACTTTCTCCTGTAGCAGGATAGCACACACACCACAGTGTGAATCTTGTGCGAATGACTTAGGATGTGTACATATATATATATATATATCCATAAATTTTTTCCCATAAGGAAAAAATTTAACTTTGTAAGGGCGTAATGTCACGAATCAGTTCGCGACATTTCCCTTTTGTGAGAAGCCACGAACTATTAGTGGAAAACTCACTGTGTATCGCTCAGCTAACCGTTTCTCCCTCCATTTCGGAGTATACTTTTCAAATCATTCGTCACCGTTTTCAAAAGTGACCGATTTAATGCACGTCACTAAGTGCTGTACTGAGCGATACTATTGTTTTTTATTGTTCGCCCCTGCTCATTCGACCGTTAAAAAAATGCGGCCGAGTGCTCCGCTTTTCTTTCCCACGACTTGGTCAGTCTGGTGTTTGTTGTGACGGAGGAAGGTCCTGTGTCGCAGTGTGAGAGGTCAGCTAGTACCCAAACTCCACTTCACAGTTAATCCAGTCCTCCCACCCCTCGGGTGATACATAGCATTCATCGACCGGTATTTCTTTTTTGTATTTCCTAGTTTTAAGAGTTTAGTTAAGGTGTTCTTCCTAGGCGTAAGTATTTAGCTTTTGTGAGAGTGAGTGAGTGCGTCTCATTGATTTGAAATGTAACGTTAAATTTATTTTTTTGTAATCAATAAATTTAACAGTTCGATTTCTTGAGCTTCAATGTAAAGTAAAATCTTGTTTCATTTAATCCAAATTAAGCTTATTTTCCATATAGCTCCTAGCTTGCATAAACGTTTGCTTTCATAACTGGTACTTAGACCAGTCTTGTATTAACTTAAAATCCGTTGTGCCAGGAGTTAATGCATCAGAAAGAACCTGATGTTATTATTATTAGTATTAGTTATTTATTGTCAGGGGTGATGTAACTTTCTCCAGAGGCTAACAGTACAGTAATTCAGCAATTGTGAGTAATTAGTCTCTGCTGTGTACTGTTGAGAAAGTTTATAAATTCTCGTTCTCAGAGAATCGTGCTAAGCCAGCGTAAAGTAATCGTTGCTTGATGTAGCAAGACAATCATTGTCTCTGCTCTTCAATATTGTTGAATATTGTTATCAGTTTAAATAATATTGAACCATTTATATCAAAATTATTCTGATAGTATAAAAACCCCGTGACAGTTAGAATGACTATATTTGTAGTCGCCACGCTCTCAGTGCAAAATTTAAGTCGTGTGTGTGTGTGTGTGTGTGTGTGTGTGTGTGTGTGTGTGTGTGCAGTTTATAAGCCCAGCTACCCAGCTATGTGAAGTGGAACGGTCACTCTAATAAAAATTACGAATATTGGTCTGGTGTTCTCTATTTTATCTTGGCACATAATGAGAAATACAATTATATATAGAAAAAAATATTAGCTTTCCATACATCTGACCTAAGTGTGTGATAAATGTTGCCTGCACACGATATACGAAGGAGCGGTGACGTTATAACCGACTGCTGATCAGGCCTAAGGTGGGGGGAGGGGAGGGGTGAGAGGCGGGGAAGACTTAAGACAAAGAACGAAAGAGAAGGGGGAGAGAAGCAAAGAGAAAGTTATATAAATTTAAAAAGAAAGAGTGAGTGGGAAAAGTAAATTCAGAGATAGACAGACAGACAGACAGACAGACAGCTGGGGGAAGTGAAAAGGTAAGCACTGGAACCCAGAATTGTGCAGCGGACGACACTGGATTATAGTGATGGTGAATATTTTCAATTTGCGAATGCAGTTCAATATGGTAATACTTTATTCTAAAAATATAGTCCAAATCTTGGCCGTTGAAAGCGTGTGCGACGACAGTTTAGTCATGTTTACAGGACATGAGAAAATTTGCGTCTAATCAGTAACTGGCAGCTGGAGGTGGAGGGTGGGGGAGTTGGGGGCACAAGGCAGGGTAGACTTGTTGGCGATTCCCCCCTTCCCTCTTCCCAGGGTAGAGGGGGGAAGGAAGGGGTAACCCCTGAGCAGAAATTAGTATGCGTGACTGTACATGCATATCATTCCACAAGACATACACTCTCCGATCCATGCATGGTAGTTAGGGAATGTGTGAAAAATTCAAGGTTTCTCAGTCCCCCCTTTAAATTGTTATATTCTATGTACCTCTGTCGGTGTCCTGTTCTCTACTGCTAAGCCATAACTAAGATATTTGTGTTTGTCTAAATTTCCTGTGAATGGGATGGGAATAGTTGCTGAGAGGGATTAGATGGATCAGCTGAAGAAGTGAGGAAGAAAGATTAACCCTTAGCCGCTGGGGGGTTCCCAGCCACTGCACACTCCTCCCTATGGGCGATTTCCGAGATTTTGGAAAAAATACCCTTACTTCAAACCCTTATATCTGACAAATTATAATAGCTAGAGAATTCAGTGAAATTTCATAAGACTCACCAACTCATCCTCTTTCCAGTGAAGATATCTCGGGTCTCTAGGTGGTCCCATCGATGAGTAAGGATGAGTTGAAGACGGGTGTTTTTTCACGTTTTGGCGTTCGGCTCCGAGCATGTGCCACTGACAAAGGCCTTGGCCCAGCCGGCTAGTGTTGGCAGCACTGACTGGAGTGGTGATTGTAACACTGCCCGTGCATCCTTGGAATGCGGAATATTTCACTCGTTTCTTCTACTCCTTCCTTCTCACCGCCGTGAAAATGAGTCATCACCCGGTTCATGTGGCTCACCCAAGGATTTACCGCCCACACCACCATGCCGCTATTCCTTGAAGGTGTGTGGGAATGGAAATATCTCGTCGTTATTCTGTACTCAGTTCTTCTGTAAATAATCATATTTCACCTTTACTAAGACACTTAGAACTGCACTTTACATCACGATTACGGGTAATTGCACTCTGACAAGTAAGTGCTGTTACCCTTTCACACATGACTGTAGAGTATGAGGTAATTATTTGTACTGTAAATCAGACTGCTTTGTACTAATCAGGGTTATAGTGAAAATCATACAAATGTTTTACACAGCTAACATTATTTGTACTTCACATCACAGATACACTGATGCTCATATTTGGCACAATTCCCCTGAGTATTAAGTGAAATAATTTAGGTATAGCGAAGCAAGTATTGTTCATTGTGGCTCGCTCACAAGTGGTTTTCTTTCAGGTAACAGGTAGGCAAACTCAAGGTATATCCAATAATTTTCTACCCAATATCCAATAAACAGTATCAACTCCTGTATTGCACTTACTATAAATCACTTGTATGCACTTGTAGACCTTATAAAAGACTTATATCTTAGCACTTTATATAATTCACTTATAATATCACACATTTCACTCATTTATGAAAATACACAAGCTTCTGCACTACTGTACACTATTTACATTTCCCCACACACCTGTTCAGTACTCATACCACTCCCGAAGGGCCTGGTTGTGGAGATTCTGCCCTTGAAGTGGTAGGCTGAGGTGTGGGAAAGCCTGAAGGAAGATAGGTCGGCAAGCAGGCGGCGAGAGTGTGGGGGAAACAGCTCTGCGGCATTTTTTTTTTCAGATGACCGCCAGGTCCGCAGTCACTTTCCCGATGTCCTGGGTCATCTTGCGCCTCCTCATCGCCGAAATCATCACTCTCGAAGACTGTCCCTTCCTCCTGGAGAAGTTGGAGAGCCCTCTCTGATATCGGAGGGCGAGTAGGGGTTGGAGGGTGAGAGAGCTCATTCTCCACATTATAGCTTTTATTTCTCCTCAGAGGACGTACTCTAGCTGGGTGTACGAGAGGAGACAGTATCGTCAAGAACACGTCCTATGGCACAATCACTAAGCCTTTTACCTGGCACTAAGGGCTGAATTTTCACAGGGGTGGATGAGGCAATTGGCCCTTCATGCGGTGGGACGGAATCAGATGATGTCATGGAAGATGACATGGCTCCTCTCGCTACCACTGCCGAGCACAAACTGAACCGTGCAACTGCGGGGTACCTGGGCGTCCTACCTACCCCGTAGGTATCACAGAAAATGGTCTCACTCTCAAACAATGGTGGGAAGGTGAGTGCGGTATATCAAGTCAACCGGCGATCCTTTGTGCCCTGAATCACGTCATGCTTACATGTCAGCCAGCAGATAGGGGTTAAAGGAGATACGAAATTACCAACAACTGAGGAAGGAGCTATTACTCTAGAACAGTCAGAATTGGAGTCTAGTGAATCAGACTTAGAATTACATGAGTGGATAGAGATGCTGGACAAAAGTGTCCAAATTTTAGATGATATGAGTGAAGCGAATCTTGGGAATCTTGAAGATACCCAGGACAGTTCTAGGCAACTGGATAGTGAAGAGGACTTGAACACTTTGCAATTGCTTTCTGGTCATGTCTATCAGACAGTGCCTGACCGTCAAATTACGTCCGAAATGGCCACTAGTCTTACTGATGAAGGCATACCTAGTGCAGAGGAGACTGTGAACGTTGATGAACAGGTTGTAACAACACCCTTGGACACTCTGTCTAACCCCCAAGGTCCACTAATCTCTGATATTTCCACTAACGTACCCATTTATACCTCAGTCATGTTCATTACCCCACAAACTTTTGGACAGCAAGGACAATACCATTTATTTCCTAATGCTCATTTTCCTAATCTTTGGGGCCTGAATACTAACAGTGTTGGCTTGCAAACCCAGGTGAACCCTCCTCCTGTGTGGAATGTACCTATGGCGACTCCTAACCTTACAACTGCTAGTTTACCTCAACTTTACCTCCTGTAGTGCCGATTAGGCAATCTCAAGAACCTTTCACTGCTCAGTCACCCTTAAACTCAGACTATATAAAGGTGTTACCCATGGCACAACTGACTATTGTGGGGAGGATGAATGTATAGGTTCCTAAGAGACAGTGAGGCCCAGATACATAGGCTAAAGCTTGCTAGTGATGGGGAGAAGATTTGGCATGTCAAAGCACATATTAAGCCAAACTCCCAAGCAGCTGAGATGCTTGAGGCCTCTCATTTCCAAACCAGTCCTACTGCTCATGAATATGAGAAGTTTAAGGAAGCCCTAATCAACACTTTTGGAAGTGACTGTCATGTATCAGATGCTTGGGTGTTTAGGTTAGTAAATTGGGTGCAGCAATATCCAAACTGTATCGAAGGCCAAGCCATTACGAAGGTGGGCAGGTGTTATGCAAAAGCTAACAAAGCCTTGCCAAATTCAGGCTGGGGAGACATGGCTGGAGGACTGTCTTTTGAGAGAGTAGCTCAGTTCCTAGAGTACCTCCAGTGCTTGCTTTGTTTGGCCCCTGCTAGGCAGGATAAGGTCCTTAGGCAGACAAAAAGACCTCCTGAAATAGCCCTTCATGACTTGAATTTCAAGTTCAAGGCTAAGGCAGAAGGAGAGGGCAGTAGAACTGTCCTAGCCATACACTCAGATAAAAACCCTGATGATAAATTCTGTACTGCGTGCAAGAAGGCTGGTCATACAGATAAGAAGTGTTGGCAGGCTCGAAAGGCAGCACGTCAGGCAGCCAAGGCCAACCCGACTGCCACGTCTGGGCCTAGTACCGAAAAGCAGTCAGGCAACAACAACCAAGTATTAGTCCACCACAGCATGACCAAGCCAAAGCTACAAAGCCAAAGGTACAAAGATGGTGTGTTATACTTGGGCAGTGTCTTCATTCATTGGACCATTGTCCCATTGTTCTTGCCAATAGGGAACAACTGAGTAACAAGGGTAATTCGCGGGAAGCTCAGAGCCACACGCAGAAGTAACACGAAGAATCATACAATCCACCGATGCATGTGTGGCAGCTATAAAGAAGGTGAATCTACTGTCCATTCATTGGATTATAGGCAAGGGTCAGGTGTCTTTGATAGTTGACATCGCGGCATGTGCAAATATTATTTCTAGTAAAGTGCTGGAAAGACTACTACATCTGATGCCCCATACAAAATGGAGGCTATCAGCACCCGATGTCATTTTGACAGGTGTGACAGGGAGTAAAATGAAGATCATAAGCCAGGTACCGTTGATCCTGAGGGTAGGTAAACGGTCTCCTGTATTAAGTGCTACATTCTATGTGGTTGAGGACTGCCCTCTGCCTGCTGATGGGTTATTAGGCCTTGAGTCCATGGAGGAGTATAATGTGATTATACACCCTCAGAGACATTCCATTTCCTTTAATGGGAAGGAGTTTGTGGGCCTTGTTCCCTCAGCAACCAAAGCTGGAGTTAGTGGCATCCAACAAGGAGCCATTCAACCAGTTGTAACCCCGACAAGTGAAGCGTCTATGGAATCACCAGACGAACATGAAAGGGAGGGTGTGGGCTGGAAGCAGGTCAAGGCTATAGTAAGTGGGAATCACCACTTGCCCAATCAGACTGTCTGCAAAATTCCTGTCCGAGTACCTGACATGTCAGTGGGAACTGATGTGGCATGCTTATCAGAGACCATAAAACATGAGGTATTGTCGCTGGAGTCCACCCTGAGCAGTGTCGGACAAGATCAGAAGACGCCCCTCTTCATTGCAAATATGAGTAGTTGTGCAGTTAAGCTCAGAGATGGTTGTTATATAGGCGACTTGATGTGCTATGATGTCCCCATAAAGGAAGTCGATGATGTACCAGTTATCTCTCCAGCAGTTACATCACAAACAACAACTCGGTCAGAATCTACACATCTTGGGAGAGGATATTTGCTAGGACAGTACATGAAGGTAACAGACAATGTTAACCATAAATTGCGATTGCTAGTACTTCTTAAAGAATTCTCTGACGTAGTGGCACTTCCAGGAGAACCGCTTGGTAGAACAGACAAAGTGAAGCAACATATTGGTTTGTGCCTTGGTTCAAATCCGATATATGTGCCTGCATACTGTCTACCGCACAGCCAAGAGAGAGCAGTGGAAGAGGAAGTTGAAAAGGTGCTTCATGATGGAGTCATTCAGCCTTCTTCCTCATGTTGGAATGCACCGCTCTTCCTGGTGTCTAAAAAGGACGTTGGTGTGAGACCTGTTGTGGATTTCTGGCAGGTGAACAAGATAACCGTACCAGATCGTTATCCGATTCTGTATCTTAGAGACTGACTACAGTCCCTTGGTAAGGGAAATACCGTTTTCACCTGCCTGGATCTAGCATCAGGGTATTGGCAGGTGGAACTGACTAAAGAGTCTCGTCCCATCACTGCCTTTAGCACTCACCGTGGGCACTTTGAATTTCTCCAGATGTCTTTTGGACTGAGTAATGCTCCTTGGACATTTCAGAGGATGATAAATCAGTTGTTTGGTGACATGTTAGGGCAGGGCGTCTTGGCGTATCTAGATGACTTGATAATTGTGAGCAAGGACATGGACACTCACTTTAATAAGTTAAAACGAGTGATGGAAACCTTATGGTCCGCAGGTCCGAAAATAAAGCTGTCGAAGTGTGAATTCCTGAAGTCATGTGTTAGATTTCTGGGGCACTCAGTTGACGGTGATGCCATTAAGGCTCTTCCAGATAAGGTTACTGCCATGATAAACTTCCATACACCCAAGTCCAAGGATGACGTTCACTCGTTTCTAGGGCTCACTGGCTTTTATAGGAGCTTTGTCCACAAATATGGTGCTATCACATCACCGTTAACGGCGCTACTCAAGAAGGTTGCTGCATGGAAATGGGGACCATCGAAAGAGAAAATTTTCAACGACCTCAAGAAAGCCATGACTGAAGCACCTGTGTTAGCATTTCCTGATTATATTCAACCTTTGTACTTGTGCATGGATGCCTTAGGTTCGGATCTGGGAGCGGTGTTACAGGAGAAGGATGAGCAAGGCAAACTGCACACCACTGCATATGCTAGTAGGGCACTAAAAGCCCAGAATGGAATTGCTCAGTGACCCGTTTGGAGACATTAGTAGTTGTGTGGGTGTTAGAACATTTCCGGGATGTCATCATCGGCTACCGGATAATTGTTTTAACTGACTATGCACCCATACGTGACTTGTTCAAGGAGAAGAATTTGCATGGTAAGGTCACACATTGGTACAGCAAGGTAATGGAGTTTGACCCTGAAGTCAAACATTTACCAAGCCGTCAAAATGTTGTTGCCAATGCACTGAGTAGAAACATTGCTGCCGCCATATCTGCGGATATCCCTCTCACTTGGTATTCCCCAGACACGGTAAAGGCAGACCAACATAAAGATGTGATGTGGTGTCAAGTCATCTATGCCTTTGTGTCTGGTGACGAGACTTGTCTACCTGAACTTCCAGTACCGATGACTCACTTCCACCTTCAACAAAGTCTCTTGTATAAGAAACCACCGGGGAAGTGCAATGTGTATCAGTTGGTTGTTCCTGCTACTCTACAGCAAGCCGTGTTACAGTTGGTTCATGATGTGCCTAAAGAGGGTCATCCCGGATGGGACAGATGCATATGTGAGGCAAGAAAGATGTACTATTGGCCGACCATGAGGAATTACATAGAAGCCCACGTTAGGCAATGTGTCAAGTGTTCGGAAATACAAGGAATGACTGGACCTCCGACTCCCATTTTGGAGTATCCCCTACCGGAAAAACCTTGGGATCTGTTGGCATGCCAAAAAGGCATCAAGGCTCAAGCTATGTATTGGTGGCAGTGGATCATTTTTCATGATTCACTGTTTTAGCACCTTTACAGACGAAAACTGCTGAGAAGGTGACACACGCATTTGTAACCTCAGTGATTTGTCCATACTCTACATCCAAGTTATTGCTCAGCGATAATGGCAGTGAATTTCATAACCAGGTGTTAGAGGAAATCTGTGTACACATGGGGTAAAGCAAGTCTTTGTTACGCCTTACAGTCCCAAGAGCAATGGCCTTGTGGAGAGGACAAATATGAAGATATTGGAAGTCTTGAGACCAGTGATCAACTCGATGGAGAATAACTGGCATGACTGGTTACCACACGTAGCAGTGGCCATAAACTCCTCAGACAATTCATCAACCAGGAAATTTCTTCATTACATCCTTTATGGAGAATAGAAAGTGTTACCCTATGATTTGCTAACTGGACCTCCTACTCCGGTGTACAATGCCAAGGACTACAACAAGATCCAACTTGCAAAGTTTCAATGCATACATAGTGAAGTACGGAAACAATTAAAAGACTCAAGAGCAGAGATGATGGCGAAACAACACAAAGGTAGTCAAGAAAAGACATTGGAGATAGGTCAGAAGGTGATGATCCACAACCCTGAGAGAACTTCCAAGCTCAACCCTAAGTTCTGCGGACCATGTACCATTATGGAAAGAGTGCGTGGACACACTTATAGAATAAGGAATGATGCTAATGGACTGCAGGAAATAGGACATGCTGACAGGATCAAGCCAGTAAGTCAAGAGCTAGGCCTAACTAATCAATCGTCTGATGTGTTGTCCCCTCTGTCTTCGTCACAGTCTATGTCGTCGTCTGTTCTTGTCCCTAACCAAGAGTATCGTAGCAAGCCACGATCCCACAGCAAGGGTGATTAAGGGAGTATCTTCTCGTGCAGAAATGTGGCTGTGGCTTGTACTCCTCTTGCATTGCTTGGGGTGGTCTTACGGAGCGACAATAGACACGATTGTATTAATGCCAGGAGTACTGAAGAGCCCACTAGGAGAAGTCATGGTGGTAGAGGATGCAGTCTGCATTCACTACCCTATGGAGGATTATCTCCGAGCTCCGGACACTGTTAAAGGTGCTTTTGAGGGACTGTTTCACCTAAAACACCAAGTGTTGGAGATGGGGACTTCACACGACTTGAAACAGCAGCTAATGGAAATAGGGAAACCACTTGACCTGAAACAGCAGCTGATGGACTTGAACAGTGAAGCCTTCCTACAAGCCTTACATGGTTTACTCAGACTTCAGGCTGAACATCTAGGTAGGCTCTTAGCCAGGCTTGCTAACTTGCATGTCGCTTTACCTAACGCAGATTCTCACCTTTCCCAGCATGTCCATGCACGTACCAAGAAGGGACTTGTGGACTTTCTAGGTATCCTGTCTCAGAAGCTCTTTGGTATGGCGTTAGACAAGGATGTAGTGCAATTGGGCAAACAAATGCATGATTTGGCATTGGCGGCTAAGGCAGATAACAGGCTAATCATACGCACATATGAACAGTTAGGTGAGTTCACTAACAAGGCTAACGAGATAATTGTGACTACCAACCATCTCATAGGAATTGTGATCAATATCCAAACGAACCTACCAAACCTAACTAACTTAGTTATAATCGCTGAATATCTACATGCTCTCAATGAGTCAGTCACCGCTTTGGAGTTGCATGCAGCCAATATGGTAGAGAGCTTAGTCGATGCAAGTTTAAGTAGGGTTAATGCTTTATTGCTTCCAACTCATGTTTTAATCAATGATCTTGACGTACCTATGGTGAAGAATGGACTTACGCCACTTTTTGGTATGAGGCAATTGGAGTATTATTATCCATTATTGGAGACCCAGTTGACCCATGGTGGCATCCTGATATTGGTACCTATGAGGGGTGCTATAACATACCATGCATGGCGGTTCATTCATTTCCCTTTTCGTACTACTAACAACACACTTGTTATTCTAAATGAGGATCCAGAGGTGTTAGTTGTGTTTGATGACAAAAGGTATATAGCAGAAATGACTGTGGGTGAGTTTGAGAAGTGTAAGGCTTTCTTTCTTGATCTCCATGTATATCCTGCTTTCCATTTTGTCTTTATACCATCAGAGGTAAAGGAGTGTAAAATGGCCTTGTTGGACACGAACACTTCCTCAACACTGCAACGTTGCACTTTCCAACCCATTCAACTCAAGTCAGTTTTCTATGCTCATGTACATGCAAAACAATACTTCTTCTTTCCTGAGACAGGACGTAACACTGACGAGTGTCTCACAACACCACTTTCTTACGGTAACCGGCTATTATGTAGCACCCGATCTTGGGGAGCTGCAGAGTAAAGAGATGGTAATTCTACCTAATATGCAACATCTAGCTTTGTCGGTGAATTTCTGGTCCCAGTTACGACCGTTTCTACGTTCTTTCACTGTTTCTCTGTTGAATGTGAACAGACTGTCTCATGTGTTAAACTGAGTAGAATTTGTCTCCTACCTGAACATGACTAATATAAAACCATACGTACCGTCCTATCTTCCTTCATACCTTTCTCCTTCCTATTTTGGTCCTGGCATTGGTCTTCTACTTCTTGTGGTCTTGTCCTGTGATTGTGTTTGGGGCTGTTATCTGAAAGGCCATAAAATGGGAAACCCACTAAAACCACGGGTCCGTTCTCGCCGGCTGCAAGTGGACTTGCCTGAATAGTTAGCTACCCTACACACTGGTTAGGCTACACAGTAGTTAGGACTACAATGTCAACAGGGACGTCGACCGAGCAATGTTCTGGTGCCGACATCATTTCCACATGAAGTCATGTCTCATGCTACTTATACATATTATATATAAGTGTGTTTATTCATATTTAGAGGAAATGTATTGTAGTGTTGAGATGAAGATCCAAATACAACTTCACTGTAAGTGTGGCGTGGGAACGAGATGAGGGCCAGACGTGCAAACGCCAGCTTTTTCGGACATACACAGTGAGAGTGAAGGAAGGTGAGAGAAGGATATAAATTCTGCATATGTTGAAGTCTTGGGGAAATATATATATGTGTTAAATACACTAACTGCAAATAATGCTGCCTTATTGAGATGTTTAATGTACATGGTAGAGTTGGAACTCACACCTATTCATGTACATGTATCTCTATGTGAGAGATATGGCATCTCTAAATATCGCTGACCTGTCCTGGTTCCCAGAGTGGCACAGAGGCAGCAGCAGAATACTCTTAGCATTCACGGGAGGGAGACGTGCTACTCCATTGCTCACTCTCTCTTGTCACAGCTGTAATCTTTATTCTGTGGCATAATAGAGAGAAAAACACATATGTTCAAGTTTTCTTCTGATTCACCTGCATGCTACGTTACTTCTAACTCACAGGATTACCACCTCCATTCTCGGGGCCATTGTGGCAGCCAAAAACTCAGCCGCGGGAATTAGTGACTAGCTGCAGAACTCAGTGCAGTCTAAACGAGCTGGTATATATATATATATATATATATATATATATATATATAGCGGCTTTGTTTTCGAGTCAACACAAAATATATGTTCTATCATTTGAATAGCTCCTGGGGAAACGTCTGATGTTAATGTCGAGAGGGAATGAAAACATTCCAACCTTTACCCAAACCCAGCAACCTTCCATAACTTTCCTGACAACACTAGCTCTACAGACATCTACGTAATTTTTAAAATAAAATACTAGCATCATACTGTCATTTATCCTTACTAAATTAACTCAAACACACCATCCAAGTCATACATTGCAGTCTTAAAATTGATTCCTAACCCTCCTCTACCCCCAGTCCCTCGCCTCCCCCTCCTTCACACTCACAGTTATCAGGCACATGAGGTCTGGCTGCCGCTTCACATTCACCCACCTCACACCAGTGCTTTGAGAGGTGGATAATGCGGAACTTTCCCTGACTGTACCATATATATATATATATATATATATATATATATATATATATATATATATATATATATATATATATATATATATATATATATCAGCCGTTTGAGTGTCCACTGCAGGACCGGCCTATCGCTACTGAAGTGGGGATGATACAGCCTATGTATCTCTACCAAGTGGCTTGGGCTGTCTGGTAGATATTGTATATAGGGTGAGAAGTGCGCGAAAGTGTGACTGTAGTGTTGGAGTGGCTTTGAATGTGTGTGTAGTCTGTGAACCAAGTGTAATCGGCCCATACAAGCCGATTGGGTGCAAGCATACTTTATAGTACACGCCACCGATTCAACCACAGCACCCCTTATGTTCTCCAAAGCATTACATGGCTCGAAGAACGTTCCAAAAGTTTATTACCCTGGCGGGACGCAATCTCTCGTTCTCCCATGTGTCAGGACTGCAATTATTACAATTATGTAACAGTTGCATTAACAAGATGTAACTTTTATGTAACTTTAACTACAATTATGTAACTACAAACAATATGTAACAATTATGTAACAGTTGCATTAACAAGATGTAACTTTTATGTAACTTTAACTGCAATTATGTAACTACAAACAATATGTAACAATTATGTAACAGTTGCATTAACAAGATGTAACTTTTATGTAACTTTAACTACAATTATGTAACTACAAACAATATGTAACAATTATGTAACAGTTGCATTAACAAGATGTAACTTTTATGTAACTTTAACTACAATTATAAGGCCAACACAATTATGCATTACCACAATATTATGTAACAATTATGTATTACTACAATGTAACAATTACTATACGATTATGTAACAATTCACAGTTACAGTTATGTATTACCACAATGTTACAATATTATAAGTCATACAATTATACCACAATTCTGTATTACCAGAATCATCGTACAAGTTAGGTGAAATATTGGACATTACTAAGGGGATGGCTCAATATGTAATGTGTAACCTAGCAGTATTGCCATTGCACAATTATATGCGTATGTCTGTTGTACATGCACGTCTTACAAAGTGTCATACAACAACCATTGCATTTGTTCAATTATGTATACAACTTGTTTAAAATGTAATATCTTGATCATTGCAATTTACTATGAATATTATATGTATATAGTATTATAATCAATATTATATACTAATAGATTTGCATGTGTCAATGATAATTGCTGTCGGAGGACCTTCAGCTGCTCGGCCGAGCATATGTTAGGACTCCATATTATAATTACATCATAATAGATAAAAAGATAAATAGATAGATAGAGAGACAGATAGAAGCAGGAAGTCAGATGATGAGAAGGTATTGTGTCTGCGAGAATCGAGCAATGCTAAACATGCTTACACACTCTTAACTCAAGGAATGCTTTATAGGCACACGACAGCGCCTCGTGACCATACACACACATACACACATACTCACACACAGGCTTCTAGAACTTTCCAACCACAGTGTAACACACGACCCCTGCTACACCAGAATTTAGGAAGCAAGAGGTCAGAAGGAAGCTAGCCATTGAACAGGCAGGTAGTAGGGAGAAAGGCTTAGCAACTTGGAAGAGAGAGAGAGAGCGAGACAGGGAGGTAGCAGGCGGGACTCTACTTATACTTCACTCGTGTGTGAGAGACTTTGTTAAGATTCCAAGACAAATAAAAATAGTCTCATACTATTCTTTACTTCTATCATTGAATGACAAAAGGGAACCAAGATTTTCTACTTACAAAACTACTCAAGTATAACAACCGCTCGTCCACAAGTCCACAAGTCAAATAAATATATAACTTCTCCGGTCATGCTGCGGTCGATGATATGATGTGCCATGCCATTAGCTTGTGGAGACAACAATTTGCTTTTTTGTTTGTAGTTTATGTGGTATTTTGGCATTTGTAGTAACACTTACAGTTATTTTCATTTGTTTGTTATGTGATCTTACTCTATTTTTTTTAAATTGATTTTCTATAGTTTGATTTTCTTCGTTTGTCTACGATTTTTCGGTGTTGCTCATGGTTGCATAATTGCTGGTTAAATCCCTTGGGACCCTTTTTTAAGGTTTAGTTTATCTTGTACAGATATTACTGAAAATGATATTATATAGTCCCATATTTTGTTATTTTATATAAAAAAATATATATACACTATATACTGTATTAACTAGATACACTGACTTGTTCTTCACTTGTACCTATCGTGGGCAATATATGTGTCAGCACTGTGTGGAAATCTTTGTCTTCACGATTGTGTTGAAGATGTTCATTCTTGCTAACGTCATTTGTGTTGGCCATTTTTTTTTTCTGGTTTTCCTTGTAACTTAATTTATCTGTTTCCACTAGGTAGCTTTAATTAATAAATGTTTAATACAGTCTTTTTTTAATCGCTCATTGAGTAACTGTGATGGTATATTTTCTTTATTACTTTGTAGATATAATAATGTATAGCTGTATGTATGAAACACGTATTTTATGTAGATATAAATGGTAACACTCGTTGGTAGTAAATAAATGCTATAATAAATGAATGAATATATACAGTGTAGAATATTTATTGTTGGTGCAAGTATTTAATGATTGAATTATGATGATAATTGAAGTAGGTATATGTATTTAAGTTGTAATTATACAATACAGCAGGTTTTATATGTTTGTGCAAAATGTGTTGTCTATCAGTGTGTATCGTATAAATGAAGTAACTATGTAACTCACTAATTTTTACCGTGGTGGGAATGGTGTGAGTGGGGTTGCACGTGGTGATAGCGTTGTCCTTCACGGGGTGATTGACGTGTTGTGGGGTGTCAGACACACGGCTTGTTGTCGTCTCAGCACACGTATGGTGACGTCGCCTTCCCACACTGGTAGCTGTGGTGAGTAAATGAGTAACAATGAGTAACTTGAGTGAGTAAGATGAGTTGTGAATATGGACTTGGTATTTGCTTCGTCGTCTTGACCTCTTCACTCCTGCGTCAGCGGTGGAGGTTGGGTGGATGTAGCAGAGAGACGAGGCTGAGGTCTGGTGGTTGTGAGTTGTGAGTCGTGTCTCACTCTTCGTTTGTTTGTTTTGTTTTCCTTTCTTGATGTTTTCTCGGTCCTTTTCTCTTGTGATTTACTCGTTGTAGGATGAAGGCTGCCGCTACTTGTAGGAGCGTGTAGAAGATTATACAGACGCATCGTAGAGTTGTTACTTGTAGTTGATTGTTGATGGTTGTAGTTTGTTGGTTCGTCGTAGAAATTGCAAGATTGTTTGTGTCAGTACTTTGTTAAACTACTGGCAAGGCGTCGTGTGATCTCTTCACCTCTACATCAGCGTGATGATCGGGGAGACGGAGGGGGCTGGTTGGAGAGAATACTGTCAGGAGCTGGTTGTGAGTTGTTGGTTGTGAGAGGTATTTTTTGTTTTCAATCTTGATATTTTGTAGGAATTCACTGTTGATTCGTAGACGAAGTTCATATACGTTCGCTGCTACCAAATGTCACAAAAAGGACTTTGTATTTACTTGTGGAGAAGTTATATATATATTTGGCTTGTGGACGAGCGGTTGTTATACTTGAGTAGTTTTGTAAGTAGAAAATCTTGGTTCCCTTTTGTCATTCAATGACAGGAGAGGTAAAGAATAGTATGGGACTATTTTTTATTTGTCTTGGAATATTAACAAAGTCTCTCACACACGAGTGAAGTATAAGTAGAGTCCCACCTGCTACCTCCCTGTCTCGCACTCGCTCTCTCTCTCTCTTTTCCAAGTTGCTAAGCCTTTCTCCCTACTACCTGCCTGTTCTATGGCTAGCTTCCTTCTGACCTCTTGCTTCCTAAATTCTGGTGTAGCAGGGGTCGTGTGTTACACTGTGGTTGGAAAGTTCTAGAAGCCTGTGTGTGAGTATGTGTGTATGTGTGTGTATGGTCATGAGGCGCTGTCGTGTGCCTATAAAGCATTCCTTGAGTTAAGAGTGTGTAAGCATGTTTAGCATTGCTCGATTCTCGCAGACACAATACCTTCTCATCATCTGACTTCCTGCCTCTATCTGTCTCTCAATCTATCTATTTATCTATTATGATTTGTAATTATAATATGGAGTCCTGACACATGTACGAAAACGCACACTGTACCACAGAGACTCTATATATATATATATATATATATATATATATATATATATATATATATATATATATATATATATATATATATATATATATATATATATATATATATATATATATATATATATATATATATATATATATATATATATATATGTATATATACCATCATCATCATCAGCCATTATAAGTCCATTGGTGAACAAAGGCCTCCCCCAACCTTCTCCACGAATTCCTTGGCTGAGCCAATCTTTGCCACGTTTTCCCTGCAAATTTCTCTATCTCATCTCTCCACCTCCTGTCTGGCCTTTTTATGCTACGCCTACCATCTCTTGGTGTCCAGTCAGTCAACCTCATGCTCCATCGATTATCCCTTATTCTTGCTACATGGCCTGCCCATTTCCATTTTTGTTCTTTTATAACTTCTATAATATCTTTGACTTTAATCTGCTCTCACCCAAGTTGATCTTTTCCTGTCTCTTAAAGATATTCCCAACATTTACCATTCCATTGCTCTCTGAGAACGAATTAATTTTTTTCCATCGATTTTGTCAGTTTCCAAGTCTCACAACCATACGTCATAGCTGGAATTATACATTCGTTATATACTTTTCGTTTCATACAAACTGGCAAGCTACACCTCATAATGTCTCTATATTTACCGGAAGCTGTCGATCCAATTGTAATGCGTCTTTTTATTTCGCTAACATTATCTTTCGTTAATTTTAGTATTTGTCATAGGTAATTGTACTCCTCAACTTCTTCATGAATTTCTCCACTTATTCTTATGACGCTTTTTGGTGTTTGAAGATTAAACATTACTTTAGTTTTACTCCGGTTCATCTTTAGCCCCACATTGAGACTTTCTCTGTTCAGGTCATTTAACATTTCTTGCAATGTCTCTGCTTTTTCTGAGATTAGGACAGTGTCATCTGCAAATCTTAAATGGTTTAGCTTTTCTCCATCTATATTTACTCCTTTGTTTTCGCAGTCTACCTTTCTGAAAATACTTTCTAGGCATGCTGTAAATAACTTTGGTGAAATTGCATCTCCCTGACGCACGCCCTTCTCAATCTTAATTTTCTCTGAGTCCTTATGTAATTTAACTGTAGCAGTTCCCTCTTTATATATGTTTTCGAGCAGTTTTACAATGTTCTCATTCACTCCTTGTTCTCGCGATGAATTTATAATTGCTATGTGCTCCACTGAGTCGAAAGCCTTTTCGTAATCAACAAAACCTAAGCACAGTGGTTTATTATATTCTGTAGTTTTCTCAATTAGCTGATTCATTGTGTGCAGATGATCAGTGGTCGAATACCCGCATGGGAATCCTGCCTGTTCACGAGGTTGGTTTTCGTCCAAATTTGTAGCTATTCTGTTTGAAAGGACTTTATTGAAAAGTTTGTAAATGACTGATAGCAAGCTAATGGGTCGATAGTTACTAAGGTCTTTTGAGTCGCCTTTTTTATAAAGTAGAATAACAATTGCATTACACCATGTTTTGGTAATTTTCTTCTGTTTTATACATTGGGTAAATAAGTGAGCAAGCCTATTTTGTACTTCTGCTCCTGCATCCAACAGTAAATCTGCTACTATTCCATCTTCTCCCGGAGCCTTCCCTCTTGTCATATTTTTAAGAGAAATATTTACTTCGTCTGGTGTTATCTCAAGTATTTCACTTGTGTCAACAGAAAAGTTAGCTATTGGTACTACTGTCTTTGATGCATACAGCTCTTTGTACAATTCTTCAACTCGCTTCAGCATCATATCTCTGCATTTAATGGCTTCACCGTTTTTGTCTTGTAGTGATGTAATTTGTTGCTTTCCAAGTGCCATTTTATTTCGGACCTGTTTCAGACTTTTTCCTTTTTTGATGGTTTCTTTGATTTGATCCATGTTTCTCTTTCTTTTTTTTTCTCTTTGTCTTTTGTTGATAAGCATATTTAATTCCGCTCGTTCTGTTTCATCTTCCTTTGTTTTTACTTTTATTACCTTTCTTTTTTTCATAAGCTCAAGTATCTTCTCTGAATACTTCCCGGCTTTGGTTGTATTAGGTTTTCCTACTACCACCGCTGATTATTTTAGGACTTTTGTTAGTCTGTCATTCAACTCATCAGTGTCACATTCAGCATAACTGCGAGGCTGAAATCTGTTCCTCATTTCCAACTGAAAAGCTGCTTTGTTTTCACTGACTTTTATTGGGCATATCTTTTTGTCTTTAATCATCTTCTTTCTTTCACTTTTGAAACTGAATCATGCTGTGCAACCCACCATTCTATGGTCACTTCGAATATTTACTTTGTTGATAACTGTGACGTTTGTGATTGTGTTATTCTTATTTGCTATAATGAAGTCGATTTCATTCTTTGTTTCTCCATTTGGGCTTCTCCAGGTCCACTTTCTCCCTGTTCTTTTGTGAAAGAATGTGTTCATTATTCTCATGTTAAACATTTCTGCAAATTTTACTAACATTTCTCCTCTTTCGTTCCTTTCTCCCACTCCAAATTTTCCCATACATGTTTCTCCATTTTCTGATTTTCCAACTTTTGCATTGAAGTCTCCCATGAGTATAGTATAGGTGGTCCTTTCTTCTTCCATAATCTGGGAGATGTCATCATAGAATGTTTCAATTTCTTCATCTGAGCTCTGGGAAGTTGGTGCATATACTTGTATCACTTTCAGGGTATATTTTTTGCACAGTCTAATTACAACCACTGCTGCTCTGTCAGATGCACTGCTGAATTTAACAATGTTGTCTGCAATATTTCTGTTAATTAGAAATCCTACACCACTAACTCTTTCATTTTCCCTTCTTCTGTGGTAAAATAGGTGGCCTCTGTTATTTAGCTGAATTACTTTTTCTTCTTTTCTGTGGGCACACTGCCCATAAGCACAGAACCGTATATATATATATATATATATATATATATATATATATATATATATATATATATATATATATATATATATATATATATATATATATATATATATATATATATCTGTACATGGATGGGGTAATAAAAGAGGTACAAGGTAGGGTAGTGGATGTTGGAGTGGCCCTGGTGAGAGAGGATAGTGTTTGGAAACTCCCTGTACTGTTGTTTGCAGATGATACTGTGTTGTTGAGTGAAGACGAAGGGGAGCTGCAAGGCTTGGTGGATGAGTTTGGGAGAGTGTGTAAGAAACGGAATCTAAAGGTGAATGTAGCGAAGAGTAAAGTGATGGTCTTTGAGAGAGGTGAAGTCAGTGAATGGACAGCGAGGTTGGATGGTGAGGAATTGGAAAATGTGAGTACGTTTAAGTACTTGGGTACTGTGATGAGTAAGGATGGAGGTTTGGAGGGTGAAGTGCTTGAAAGGGTACAGCAGGGAAGAAAGGTTGCTGGTTCTTTGAAAGCAGTGATAAGAAACAGGGAAGTGAGCATGGAAGTGAAAAAGTTACTACATGACAGTATTGTGATACCAACTCTAACGTACGGAAGTGAAGCTTGGACGTTGTTGGAAGGACATAGGTCAAGAGTGAGAGCAGTGGAAATGAGTTATTTAAGAGGAGCCTGTGGAGTCACATGGAGAGACAGGCTGACAAATGAGGATATAAAGGAGCGTTGTGGTGTGGATGTGATAGGAAGCGTTATGAGGAACACACTGAGGTGGTTTGGCCATGTGGAGAGGATGGAGGATGAAAGACTGACGAAGAGAGTGTATGTGAGTGAGGTGGAGGGGGGAAGAGGGAGGGGGAGGCCGAGGATGAGATGGAGGGATGGGGTGGAGAGGTATATGAGAGAGGGGTGTGTGAGTTGGGAGCAGGGCAGTGAAATGGCGGGGGACAGGGCTACTTGGAGGCGATTTGTTTGTGGCCTCCCCAAACGGGATTGAGGCGTCTGACAATATATATATATATATATATATATATATATATATATATATATATATATATATATATATATATAGGTATGTATATGTGTGTGTGTGTGTGTGTGTGTGTGTGTGTGTGTGTGTGTGTGTGTGTGCAGTTCAGAATCTATGCACAGGTAGAAGTGGAGGCGGCGATGGTGCTGTTGGTAGTGGTCTTGACACTAATGAAGGTGGTTGGACCATGGGAGGTAGTGGGAGAGGTGTTGTCATGTTCCCTTGAAAACCACTTCAGATTCCGGATCAGGCTGCGTACTCTTCACATTATTTCCAGAATTAACACATTTCACGTTTTTTTTTTTTTTTTCCTGACCTAACTCAGTAGCAGTCCTAATTTCATGGGTCTTTTTTCCATACATCTGACACGAGAGTGAACAAGGACTGTCGTGAGCAAGAATCCTATATAGGTGAATGCGATAGGAAGGTGCACAAAATGAGGGATCAAGAAAGAATGATGGGGGAAATGAGACATACGAACATTGATGAAGTCAGAACTGTATAGGAAATCAATCGTATCCAGCTGAAAAGGAGTAATACATTATAAATGTGAAAAGTGGGAAAATATTTTAATTGGCACAAATATTTCGAAATTATGGAAACGAATGGCATAATATTGACACGTTGGGTATGTAGAAAAAAAATGAATTGATGAAACAACAATCTGGAGCAACGTAAGAACCAGAAGCTTCCAATGACCTGAGAGGGACATTAGGATATGTAACACTAACAAATAATGGATCACGAAAATAAAAGTATGCACATGGTCTAAGGGTCATTTGGAACACGGGTATGTTTGGAGCAGGTGCGAAGGAATGAATAGTCTTGACTGAAAGAGAAAAGACTAGAGCTTTTGCGCAGCAAGCAGGCGTGATAGAGAGAACACCAACGAGGAACACAGGGCAAAGATGAGGGGACTGTGCAGTTGACGAACACGAATGTCAAACGGGACAAGAGTAACGGACATCATGACCGTGAGACAGGAGAGAAAGTTCAGAGTACAGAGATGCAGTGTATATGGAACCGTTAAAGAGCAGAGGAAAAGGAATTAGTTACGAGGGATAAAAGATGACTGAGGAACGAAGTGGAACATGGACCATTTGAGTCGTGGAAAGGATGCTAGCCTCTGATACAGGATGGTTTAATTATAACGTTGAGAAAGAGAAAATAGGATCAAGACTGAAGTTAGTGTGAGTCCATTCCAAGACCAAAACAATATTTGACGGTGAAACAAGGTCTAGAGTAACATAAGTAACAGCATTTGCTAAAAGGTGAACAAAATCCTCAACTTACAATATTAATGACTGGGGAGATAGATACCGTTAAGTCAAGATGGAAGGTGATATACAATATCTCTGTGACAATATTAATTTTATCATCCAGTTTCATTAAAGATATCAGATGAACAGAGGAAGGAAAAACAAATTAAACTAGAGCCCCCACCCCCCAAGGGAATCACACCAGCGGCAAGCCTGTACATTTCTAGCGCGGCTAGGAATATGACCATGATCTTGACCTACTTTCACCAATTTCGAACTCGTAAAAGATTTTCACACCTACTACACACCTGTAAAATGTTGTGATAATATCTAGAGCGGTTGCGAAGTTATCGTGTTAACAGACACACAGACAGACAGACAAACTGAAAACAATACTCATAGGAGATTTTTATTTCTACTACACACCTGTAAAATTTTGTGATGATATCTTGAACGGTTGCGAAGTTTTTGTGTCAACAGATAATGAACTACTCAATGACCTGAGCGCTGACAATACCAATATTTAGTTCTGCTCTGAGATCTGGCATGGCCATGAGAGGACCTAGCTTGGGACATGGGTCATACACGCAAGATGGACGGTGAACGTTTCATTGCGCGATCATTTTGTTAGTTGGGTGGGTGTGAAACGTGTCTCCGACTCTGAGACTGGTAGGCAGATACATAAGTGGGTAAACCACACGGACAGGCTGTGTTGGTGGAAAACAAAGTTTCTTTTCTATCTAAGGTTAAGTCATCACCAGGAGAAAACTCAGTTTCTAACTCGGGCTCCAGTTCTTCTTTACTATGGCGAATTAGGTCCCACAGGTAGCTGGATAGCAGTGCAACATTTTCCAAAGGTAGACTGGTTTTACTATTTTTTATATCTACCCACTGGCTATTACGCAGGGCATCATTGAGCTCAGTGCCTGTGACAGCAGCTGCAGCTGCTGCTTTGAACAAGTTATTTCCCTCTGAAGGGGCGTAGCTCACTAATCCTGCTGCATATTTTACAACAATCTGCTAGTGCTCATCAGACAAGCAGTTTTATTGAGGGTATGAAAGAACTCTATAAATTTGTCACAGGATTAATCAATCGTCGCAAATTTATCCAGAATCTCACAAGAGAACCTACTTTTCAACTGCCCTTATCTAGTTTCCTTCTGAGGTACGCTATCGTAGCACTTTCGTAAGTCTGTTGTTACCTCGCCCGGACGGAGTCCGATGAGGTAATGTTTTTGGTTGAGTTTGTTTCTTTGTAAGCAACATTACGGAAAAACGGCTGAATGAAATTACATAAAACTTTCAGAACATGTGGGCACCAGTTCTGAAAGGAAGTGATGAAATTTTGGAGGTAATCAAGTGAACCTTAAAGGTCAAAATCAAGGTCACGGATTTTCAGAGGGCTATAACTTGAAAATGTTTTAAGATGGAGATATTTTCTGTTGGAGCATACAGGAACTAGTAATATGGGCTTTCATTTGGCGCCAAGACCTTTGACCTTGAATGACCCTGAAAGGTTAAATTCAAGGTCACGGATATTCAGGGGGCTATAACTCGAAACTGGTTGAAGATATAATTATTACTTTTAATATAGAGGAAATCCCATATGGGTTTTTAATTGGTACCTTGACCTTTCACCGTGTCTCCTTGAAAGGCCAAACTCAGGGTCACGGATATTCAGGGGGCTATAACACGAAACTCGTTCACTCGTTGAAGGTAGGGATATTTTCTATTACCAAGATATAGGAAGTCTCATATGGGCTCTCATTTACCAGCATGACCTTTGACCTTGGGTGGCCTTCAGTGGTCAAACGCAAGATCACGAGTTTTCAGATAATGTAATTTGAACACATTTGTGCCATTACCTTAGACTTTAACCTATTAACTCCAAGGGTTATAAGAGAGATAAAACGTGGGGCAGTGAATGTTGGAGCCACCCTCATGAGATAGGGCAGTGTATGGAAACTCCCTGCACTGTTTGCAGATGATTCTGTGTTGTTAAGTGAAGACGAAGGGGAGCTGCAAGGCTTAGTGGATGAGTTTGGGAGAGTGTGTAAGAAACGGTATTTCAAGGTAAATGTAAGGAAGAGTAAGGTTATGGTCTTTTAGAGAAATGAACTCACTGAATGTACGGTGATGCTCAATGAGGAGGAAATGGAAAATGTGAGTGCGTTTAAGCACTTGGTAGTGTGATAAGTAAGGATGGAAGTTTAGAGGGTGAAGTGCTTGAAAAGGTATAACAAGGAAGAAAAGATGCTGGTTCCCTGAAAGCAGTGCTAAGAAACAGGCAAGTGAGCATGGAAGTGAAAACGCTATAGCGTGACCGAACTGTGATACCAACGTATGGAAGCGAAGCTTGGACCTTGTTGGAGGGACACAAGTCAAGAGTGAGGGCAGTGGAAATGAGTTATTTGAGCGGAGCATGAGGTGTCACATGAAGAGACAGATTGACAAGTGAGGAAGTGAAGCAGCGTTGTGATGTGGATGTGGATGTGATAGGAAGCGTTAGGAGAAACATATTAAGGTGGTTTGGCCATGTGGAGAAGATGGAGAACGAGAGACTGAAGAGGAGAGTGTATGTGAGTGAGGTGGAGGGGTTAGAGGGAGGGGAAGGCCAAGGATGAGATGGAGGGATGGAGTGGAGTGGTATATGAGAGAGGGGGGTGTGAGTTGAGAGCAGGGCAGTGAAATAGTGGGGGACAGGGCAATATGGAGGCGATTTGTTTGTGGCCACACCTTACGGGATTAGGGCGTCTGGCAATAGATAAATAGATAGTTCCTCTGTGTGTACTAAGCGTACTGCCCTCTGACTAGTCGCGACACACACACACACACACACACACACACACACATATATATATATATATATATATATATATATATATATTTATATATATATATATATATATATATATATATATATATATATTTATATATATATTTATGAGCCTCTGTGGTACAGTGGTAGAGTGTGCTTCTCGCGTGCTGTTGGACGAGGGTTCGCATCCCGCCAGAATTGTAAAAATTCTGGGAAGCGTTCACCAAGCTACTTACTACTTTGGCGGATATAAGGGATGCTGTGGTTGAACCAGTGTCACATACTATAGTCGTGGCGCGCTACTCTGAGAGAGTTATCATGCCCTGGCAACCCACATTCAAAAGTGCGTCTGATTTCGTGTAAAATATGAGACGCATGTGATTCGTGTATATTATGTTCGTGTATGATAATATTCGTGTATAATATATTCGTGCATAATAATATGATTCGTGTATAATACGATACGAAATCGGACGTACTTTTGAATGATAAGTTGCCAGAGTACGATAATGACAACCTCAGAGTCGCGTGCCGCGACTATAGTATGCTTGCACCCAATCGGCTTATGACGGGCCAGTTACACTTGGTTCACACACTTCAAACATCCAAAGCCACTACAACACTACAATCACACTCACAAGCACTTCTCACCCTGCAGTACATACAGTTTCTACCAGACAACCTAAACCACTAGGTAGAGATACATTGGCTGTATCGTCCCTGCTTCAGTAGGGATGGGCCAGACCGGCAGTAAACGTCAGTGGTTGATGATATATATATATATATATATATATATATATATATATATATATATATATATATATATATATATATATATATATATTGTTACGGAACAGAGAAAGATAATGTACACTTTAAGTGAGAATACTAAAAATCACTACTGTCCAGTAAAGTTCCAGGTTCAAAACAAAAGAGTTAGGTAAAATTACAAGTTAAAGTTTAATGCTCAAACTAACAACAAAACATTCAGGACTCATAAGGATAATGTAATGGCAAAAAACAGGTTAAATATATGGTTAACTGCAATAGCCTCTATTAACACGAAATTAGCAAGAGTAAATTTATCTAAGTCAGCCCTGATAAAATGAGACTACACTGGATAATCCTCAGTTAATGCAAGATAAATTATTACAGATACAAAATATTATCAAAAATGACTGACCTAAAAACACATGAATCACAAAAACCTCACTAGGCCTACAAATCAACACCTTATGCTATACAGTACAAGAAAAAAATGCAGTAACACTTATACTCAAATTACACAGCTGCTAGATGGTTGGAGACTTCCTGAGCACTCACAATAATAACTGTACAGGGGAGGACAGAGATGTGAACAAAATGAGGAATAGATCTAAGTGGCAATTAATGCAGAGACTGAGCTCACTATATAGGGGCCGGCAGAGCTTGATACAACTTGTAAGAAGGACGCGCAAATGAAGCCATGGGGACAAAGAGTTGACAATCCTGCTCTGAACAACAGAAAGAACGACTTACTCTACTATAAGGGAGGAGGGGGGGAGTGAGGTTGAACACGCTCGTGATCAAACATGCAGCATACTGTACGTTAGAATTACGCAAAGGATGATGAAATCATAGACTATGTAACAATATATATATATATATATATTTATATATATATATATATATATATATATATATATATATATATATATATACAGAATAGCACAAATAGAGTTTATATGAACGGGAAGGCAAGGAAGGAGAAAAATGCAGTTACTGGGAAAGATGTTTTATGTACAGTGATGCAAGAAACTGTATTGATATACTTTTAAAAAAATGCACAAGAATTATTATTAGTCCCGAGATAAAACTGGCTTGGGGTATAAATAAGTTCTGCACTGATTAAATTCATTCACCATAAAATCTTACAGAAGATGGTACTGCCCTCAGGCAGTACTTCTTTGATTTTCCCTCGAATGATTCCATCTGAGTGTGCCTTGCACATTACAGGGGTTATCCTCTCGGGCATGGAAGCATACATTCCGTTTTCTTATCCTGTAATTAATGCAAAAATATCTTCGTTTAATTAAGATTGTTCTTATGCTGTCCACAGCAAGGAGGGGGCCTGCAAAAGGTGTCAGAGCCAACCCATCCCTCTACCTCGTTTCTTTTACATTTCTTCCCGGAATCGTGCTAAGTCTGTTCCTTGTTCTGCTAAAAATAACTTCACTCGCAGTAAATGCTCGGAACTCTCCAACTCAAATTCGTCTCGCTCCTTCTGGCACCTTGCCAAGAACCTTTCTAACAACTTTACCTCATCATCCTTCCTTCCTTTTTTTCAATTCTGATGGCTCTGTAGCTGTTTTTTTCTATTGATAAAGCAGAATTCTTTGCTCAGACATTCTTTTCCAATTCCACTTCAGACGATTCCGGCGCTGTGCCGACATCACTTTCCCCTTATGACTTCCTCATGATTGACAGTAAAAGTTCTTCAATTGATGTATTTTCTGCCATCACGGGCCTCAATACTAACAAGGCATATGGACCTCATGGGGTCCTTCCTGCTGTCCTCAAGAACTGTGCTTCTGAGCTTGCACCCTGCATAGGCAAACTCTTTTGCCTTGTCTGTCAATTTCTACATTTCCCTCTTATTGGAAGTTTGCTCGCAATCAGCCAGTCCCAAAGAAGGGTGACCATTCCCAGTCCTCTAATTATTGTCCAGTTATTATAATATCTCGTATTTCTAAAGTTTTTGAATCTATTCTTTTACAAAATCAAAGCACCTTTCCTATCACTACCTTCTTTCCAATCGACAGTTTGGTTCTGCCAGGAACGTCCCACTGGCAGTTTTCTTGCTTGCCTTCCAGACTCACGTCCATTCTCATTTTGGAACTTCGGCGGTTGCTTTGCCTTTGCACATGACATCTCAAAGGCTTTCGATGGAGTCGGGCATAAATCTTCAATTTCCAAACTGCCCACTTACGGTTTCTATCCTTCTATCTGTGCCATCATCTCTAGCTTCCATTCCATCTTTCAATAGCCGCTGTTGTAGACTGCCACTAAACATTTCCTAGTGAAATAAATAGCGGTGTTCCTCAGGGTTCTGTCCTATCACCAACTCTCTCATATTCATCAATGCCCTAGGCTGTAGATCTAACCCTGTCCATTCATACATTGATGGCTCAACCCTACACGATTCCATTTGCATCCCACAGCATCCACCTCAGCAGTTACTTCAACAAACTACGGATGAGACTATGACACACCTAATGTCTGACCTGGGGCACATCTCTGATTGGGGTAAAAGGAATCTTGTTTTTAATACTTTAAAAACTCTGTTCTTACATCTTTCAACCTGACAAAATCTTGTGCAGGAGTATCCTCTAATATTAAACAATATCCAGCTCAATTCAACATCATCTTTAAACATGCTTGGGGATTCAGTTTCTCATGATTTATCTTAGAAAGATCATATTTCCTCTTGTAAAATCTGCTTCCAAGAGATCAGGTGTGCTAAGCCGACTCCGTGCCTTCTTTACCCCTGCACAGTTCTTTATACACGAATCTTATTCTCCCATGTGTAGAGTACAACTCTCACATGTGGTGTGGCTCCCTGCATACAGCTCCTCTCAACAAGGTGGAGTCAAAGGCTTTTCATTTCATTAACTCTTCTCCTCTTACTGGCTCCCTTCAACCTGTCTCTTTGCCTCATTGTTGCATCTTTATCGTTTTTCTGTCACTACTTCAATGGTTATTGCTCCTCTAAACTGTCTGCTTGCATCCCTCCACCACTATAATGGGCGGATAGCATCCGTCTTGAAACAAACTCTCCTCCCTTTTCTGTCCAGCTATCTCTTGGAAGAGATAACCGTTACTCCCTGTCCTTCATGTATGCAACAGGCCAACTCTGGAACTGTCTACCTTTGTCTGTGTTTCCTACTGCCTATGGCCCCTAGTCTTTCAAATCCAGTTTGCCCAGGCATCTCGAAATTATCAGAGATTGAATTTGACACTCTGTTATTTTGTTTTTATTTTTTCATGGAGGGAACAATATTACTGGCTTCTGGCGTTTGGTTCCTTCCTCCCTGAATTAAAATAAAAAAATCCCATAACAAGATCACAATGGATGCAGAGCAGGAAATACAGTGGCGACTCGGTGTGTAGATACCTCTACACGCTGATCTGATGCAATCATTACATATACACACAACCGCATATACACTGTTGTACACGCACCATTGATGGGCTGGCTCAGGGTTGGTTAACACACGTACGCACACGAGGCTGCGAGCTAAAGCTGGCCTCGGGTTGAGGGGGCACTGTCGTGGCAACACACACAATCACACACATCTTGGACTGTGAACCACCACCGGTTCTCGGAATGAAGAGGTGGTGTCACGTTGCTGGACAGTGCTGAGTGTGCCAGGGGTGACATCACGGCTCCATCACCACACGTCATAAGGAGCTACTCTGACTGGGTGAAAGTGATTGGGAGGAGGGACTGTGATAAAGTGTTTAAATGGCTACGAGAAAATGGATAATAGTCGGTACCAGCTCAAAGAATACTACAATGACCACGTAATGCCAGGATATGCGATGACAAATCGTAAAAGAGAGTCCCAGGAGTGCCATGACGTGGCACTCACGGAGAGGGTTGTTGGAGTGGCAGAGTACGTAAGGATGTAATTACCTTGCCAGAATGTATTAATGAATTCGTTTTCGTTCTCCACTGCCGCCATTTTATAACAGAAATAGGCAGATGAAGCAGGTGCAGGTGCTGAAACAAAACTCAGTTGTTGGTAGTTTCTTGATTTACTGAGCTGAATGTTACAAGTGTGTGTGTGTGTGTGTGTGTGTGTGTGTGTGTGTGTGTGTGTTTGGTGTGTGTGTGTGTGTGAGAGAGAGAGAGAGAGAGAGAGAGAGAGAGAGAGAGAGAGAGAGATTGCAAATACTCTTATCTAGCCAAACCAAATTCCAAACAGCTATATTGTGCATTCGTCTAATTACAACATACTGTACAGCTAACTGTTCGTTAAGGATATACGGAAATGGTCCACCACATCTGTACAGATTGAAAAACTGCGCGCCGCTTGGGGCTGAAGGCCAAGGGCCAAACAACACTACGAAACTACAAAGCACTCAGAGAGTGCATACCACCACCAATACCACTGCCATTAAAAAGGATCCTGATTCGGATCCGGATCTGTGGATATAGGATCCGGATCCAGCCTCAAATTTTATCAATCCTTTCTTGGTCCATGGCACACCTTTCCACAAAATTTCATCTAAATTCATTGAGCACTTTTTGGAGATATCGTGCGGGATACTCCGGATCCGGATGCGGATCCGACCCCAAATTTAATCATTTCTTCCTTAGCCCATGGCCCGCCCTTCCACAAAATTTCGTTAAAATCCCTTCATAACTTTTTGAGTAATCCTGCTAACAGATCCGTGGATATAGGATCCTGATTGGGATCCGCCCCAAAATTTAATCATTTCTTCCTTAGCCCATGGCCCACCCATCCACAAAATTTCATCAAAATCCGTTCATAACATTTTGAGTAAAGCTGCTGACAGACAGACAGACAAACAAATAAACACCGGCAAAAACATATCCTCCTTGGCCAAAGTAATAAAAAACAGAGACAACACAGACAGTACAAATGAAACAAGGGCCCTCGCCGTAAAATGCAGTTACAATAGAAACAGGCAACCATCAGCACATGGTTAGAGACAGAAGCAATTGGTGCTCAGCAAGTAGAGGCTGCAGATCGCAGCTACAGATTTTGACAGTGGGTAGGGCAGTGAGGGAATGGCCTGTCCTGCCGACACTTGGGTCTAATAGGGTGAGCACGTTAGGGGTAAAGGAGTAGGAGTAAGGGGGGTAATACACGCGTTGCATTTGCCAGCTTTGCCAATGTTTTAGCGGGATTCTATTAGTGCGAAATTGAGGCAAACTCCTGCTGCATCATGCAGAATGGAAGGAACCTACCCCACGGCTAGATAAACGCGAATTCCTTATCATTCCTTTTGATTTCTATCTTTCCTCAATTCCTTCTTTCAATCGCGTTTAATGTTCTTTTCTGTCATCTTTCTTTTGGTTTTCTATTCCATTCCACTTCACTGTTCGAAATATCTCATCCGTTTTGCATTTCCCTTTATCTCTTAATGCATTTTACCTGTTGTATGATCCCTCCTTCGATTTTACCTTCTCTCTCTCTCTCTCTCTCTCTCTCTCTCTCTCTCTCTCTCTCTCTCTCTCTCTTCTCAACATCTCACCTCTAAGAAATATATAGCATTCAAAGCCTGTCACATTTTTTCTCCGCTACATATTCCTTTCTCCTTTTTTCTTTATCAATCTGTGTCATCTCTCCTCGTGCATCAGCTATACTAGCTCCAAATCTTTCTCATCCAGCCAGCCACCAGGCATTACTGACATTTCACCTTCCCTGTCCTCTGACCTGCAAAGGTGAAGACGCGCTCGGAACACTCCCAAGTCCCCGTTAAAATGGTGCCTACCCAATGATTCTTTTGACGCGTTTGTTCAAAAGAATTTTACGAGGCTGCAGAGTGAGAGAGGAAGGTGAGTATACGTGCTGTTTGTTTTGCGGGTTAGCACATGGACTTAGTTTAGAAATTAGGAAAAAGAGTGAAGCAAACGACGCATTAAGTGACATGTTAAAAGGTTGGGAGAATGAGGTTGGAATGATGAGTACCATGGCAGTGGATGTAGAGGAAGTGGACGCAGATGTGTTAGACAAGGCAGATAATTTTGAAACTATGCTAATTAAGGCTAAGACAAGGCTAGATGATACTAATGACTTTCAGCCTGTAAAGGGAGAGTGGAAGTAACACTGATAGGTGTGTATTTGTTAGGAATAGGTTTCAGGTTCTAGAAGATTAAATGCAGGAAGAGCATAGCCTCATACTTGTCGAGGATTCGTTGATCAAGCATCAGGAGAAGGAAATTTTTAGTAAAGCTTCTTGGAGGAAGCGTTTTTGCTTTTCTGAATGTAGGATACAGCATGTGACTGAGGGAGTTGATGACTTAGTCAACAATAGTTCAGAGTATATGGTCTTTGATACTGTGGCAAGGACTAACGATGTAAGTTCAGGCAGGTTAGAGGAAATACTTAGGAAGTATACAGACCGTATCAGGAGGTTCAGCGGTGGCTGAATCGGTAGAGAGGAGGCCTGCAGTCCTGATGGACCCAGGTTCGAATCCTGGCTAGGGCAGGGAACAGTTTAAGGATTTGAATTTCATAGAAGCAGACTTTCCTGATCTACCAGAAGACCCGCCGACATGTCATAAAAGTACCCCCGCTAATACCAATACACCAGTCCTGTATGAGACAGCCCTAGCATGTATTCAATATGGACGGTGGGTGTTAGCGCCGAAGTGGTGACATGTGGAGAGGTGTATGGTATGTAGGAGGACTACTGGGCCTTGAGAGCAGGCTGTGAAGCCTATGCTCAGAGTCGGACACATAAAAAAAAAAAAAAATGAAGTCAGTTGCTTGTGGTTTATCACCAAAATTTGACGTTGGTTTTGTAATTCTCAGTAGAATTATAAAAGTCAATAGTAGGCAAGGTCTGTGTAGAAAGAAGGGTGTGATGTTTGCTGATGCTTGAGACAAATTAAGTCATGACAGGAATTTGTATGACAGGGGCGACCTTCGCCTCAATAGGGTGAGAAAGACTAGGCTGGGTAGAGCTCTAGATAACAGTGCTGGACATGCATTAGGAAGTGATAGAGAGGTGAAAAGAGGGACAGTAAATGGTGTAGTTATTAAAAATCCAATCTCTGAGGCCAATGGAGGTGGGGTAAGTGAGGCGAGATCAGCTCACCAAGAGAGTTTGGTGGATTTGACCTCACCTCAGATGCAGGTAGACAATCAGGGTATTAGTGGGGAAGGAGGGAGTGCTAGGTCAACGGCTCATAGTTGTGCTGCCACATCGACTGAGGATTTAAATGATTTTATAGTGCAAAATTCAGTGTGTCTCACAGTCTTACAAGATCCAACTGTACAATGAATATTATGTATATGAATGAGAAAAGCATTATTTCAAATCAAGACAAGATTATTTAGTTATACAACCGCCGAAAATCCCAGCATAATTTTGATTGCTGATTCATTATCAAACCTTCAAGATAAACACCTCATTGGCGAAGCATCACTAAAAAACTATAAAATATCTTACACGTCGCGGCTGCACAAAAGCAGCAGGAGAGTTCTAATATACAGTAAGAACCATACAAATGCCATACAGCGCGATAAACAAGATGATAAAAAATACTATTCTTTGTATGTCAATACTTTCATATAGAGTAATAAACACGTTCTATTCGGTTTAAATATAAAAACCGCCCAAATTTGACAAGGAAAGTGATATAATGATGCAGGATGAAGTAAGATCAGTAAGAGAGAGGGAAAAAAAAGCGTTATTCTGGGGGACATTAGTAATCTGAATGCTGATTGGAAAAATTCGTGTGCACACAAAGAACGGAGTAAATTGTTAAAACTAATAAACAATGTATTTCTAAGTCAGGCAGTGAATAAACAGACCCGAGGTAATAGTATTCTCGATCTTGCACAAGCAACAAGCAGTTTTCTAATAAAACTGTGTGATGTCGGTGGAAATTATAGCAATAACGATCATAATCATTATTCTTGAAGTTAAGATCGCTCGGAAGACCAGAATAAAATAAGTCTTTTAGGTCTTTACTTAAAAAAAAAAAAACAATATGAGAAAGGAAATTGCCAACATCAACCGAATTAAGTAACTACAGGTGGATAATGTCGAAGAGATGCGGGAAACATTCATTAATCGATTGACGTCTCTCGAACAAAAAAAAATATATATATACCGAGAATTTCCCTAAGAAATAAACTCCCCAATAAACCTGCCTAGATATCTAAGAATACTGAAGTAATATATATATATATATATATATATCTCCCATTGGATTCCAGAGTTGCTGGGCGAGGCGTTGCACTGGGAGGGTACTAAGCGTGCCGTCCTCCGCCTATCAGCTCATAGCCGCGAAGATCATAGGTCCCTACCCGGGGGTTCCCTGCTTTATTAAGATTTGGAAATTCCCAGTTCTGTCCAGCACTGAGGACACTGGGCTCCAATGGGATATATATATATATATATATATATATATATATATATATATATATATATATATATATATATATATATATATATATATATATATATATATATATATATATATATATATATATATATATATAGAGAGAGAGAGAGAGAGAGAGAGAGAGAGAGAGAGAGAGGTAGATAGATAGACACAGATATATATATATATATATATCTATATATATATATATATATATATATATATATATATATATATATATAAATATATATATATACACGAGTATGTATGTATACACACCCGCACGTACAGGAAATGATGACGATACCGAATATTTTTATTTACAGCGTCAATGTACACAAATTTTTGGGAAAACTAAATGAGACCTCGGGGAGAAATGTTTTCGTGAAGCATAAAGAAATCATGTTATTTTTCAACTTATGAGGAGTATGAAAATTTAAAAGAAAACATAGACCCTCTACTACGCTCGGAAGGCGAACTAGTCCAAAATAACCACAGAACAAAAAACGATATTGAACGACTCATGTCAAAGCGTTTTTACAAAAGAACATGATGTAAACATTCCCATTCCACAATCGGTTTTCCCAGGACCAGAAGAATATAATATACCATCCAAGGAAGCGAAGGGACACAAAGTGTTCAATTATCTTCAGGAAATCGACCAAAGTAAACCAACTGGCCCAGACCAGATATCTCCTCGCGCTGTGTGAGTGTTACAAACAGTTAGCATTCCCTGTAACTGAAATATTCGATATATCAGTAACTGAATGTAGAGTACCTAATCAAAGGAAACTAGCCAATATATCACCTATCGTCTAAAAAGGGCGATAAAATACGCCCCACATATGACCACCAATAGTTCTATGTAAAATTTTTTGAGGGAAAATGTTGGACACAGTATTATTATGCTCCTTAATTTCTGTCATCTTTTCACAGAAAATACGTCGGATGTCATTTACCTAGATTTCCAGAAAGCGTTTGATGAGGTTCCCTGCTAAAACTTCTAGGAGAACTAAAATCCTACGGCTTCTCTAACAAATTAAATCTTGTATCGCAAGCAGCGTGTAGCCTAATGATAAGTGGCTAATCATCAGAATGGGCAGAAGTAAAACCAGAGTTTCCCAATGGTCAGTTCCCGGATCAGTTCTTTTCACCATTTATGTTAATGATCTGCATAAAGGATTATAGTCTATCTGATTTACCTGTGCACCTGAGATGTAGGCTATGGGGCAAGTAGGATGAGTTTGATTCGTGGCTGCTGATTGGCAGCCGATGATGTCGTTGAGGTAAATGCAGGCATGTATTATAGTGACACATGCGGACGTAGGTGCACACAGTGGGTGGATGCAGTGCAACACTTGGACGTGGGTGTGCACCACTGCACCGTGGGTGGATAATTTACTTCAAACGTCACGCATCGTTTTATAAAACTTTATAATCAATTTTAATTTTCTGTGATAACAGTAAACTTTTAAAGCTTATTTTGACTTCTTTAGCTTCGGAAATTATTCCACATTTAAATTGGCTGCTTATATTGCGGGCAATTTAAGCACACAAATATGTATGTGTTAAAGTAAGAAGAGCTGTAGATTTGCACCATCAGCGGCCAATCAGCAGCCGCGAGTCACACACACCCTACTCGCCCCATATATCTCAGCTGCAAAGGTCAATCAAATAGGGTATAGTAGCGAAATTTGCGAATGACACGAAAATTGAAGTCAAAGCAATGACGAAAACGGACTGTGAATCGATTCGAAATGGACAGGAAAATCTAATAAAACGGAATGAAAAACGACGGATTTACGAAACAATAGTTATGAATAGCGTATGTTCAATACCCAACGGAAGTAAAGGACAACAAGAATTTAGGAGCTATTATGAGCAACAGACTCAAAAACTCAAAACAACGTATAGCAGCTAGGAATAATGCAAACTAAATTCTCGGCTTCATATCAAGGAGCTTTGATCATTAAACGCCCGATGTAATTTCTAAGCTTTATTCCTCGTCCGTTAGATCGCATTTTTTTTTTTTTTTTATGCGAGGAAGAAGGAACCAAAGGCCTTGAGCCCGCAGTAACAGTTCCCTCCAAGAGAAAAACAAAATACAATATAGAGCCAAATTCAAGATCCGATCATTTTGAGATGCCTGGACACACTGCGTTTGAAAGACTGGAGATCATAGGCAGCAGGAAATACAGACAGAGGGAGACAGTTCCAGAGTTGACCTGTTGCATAAATGAAAGACTGGGAGTAACGGTTAATTCTTGCATTAGAGAGTTGGACAGAAAAAGGATGAGAGTCTGCTGCCAGACGGGTGCTACGCGCCCGTCGTAGAGGTGGAGGAATGCAAGCAGACAGTTCAGAGGAGCAGTGACCATTAAAGTAGCGATAGAAAAGAGATAAAGATGCAACAGTGTGGCGAAGAGACAGAGGTTGAAGGGAGTCAGTAAGAGGAGGAGAGTTAATGAGACGAAAAGCCTTTGACTCCACCCTATTGAGAAGAGCTGTATGAGGGGAGCCTCCCCACACATGAGAGTTGTACTCCACACAGGGGCGGATAAAACCCCTGTATAGAGTCAACAATTGCGCAGGGGTAAAGAAAGAGCGGAGTCGGCTTAGCACACCCAATCTCTTGGAAGCAGATTTTACAAGAGATGTAATATGATCTTTCCAAGATAAGTCCCGAGTAAATGAAACCCCAAGCATGTTCAATGACGATGCAGGATTAAGCTGAATATTATTAAACATTAGTGGGTATACCTGTGGAAGATTTTGTCGGGTTGAAAGGTGTAAGAACTGAGTCTTAGATGCATTAAAGACAACCATATTATTTTTACCCCAGTCAGAGATACGAGCCAAGTCAGACATCAGGTGTGCCATAGCCTCATCCCTTGTTTGTTGAAGTAACTGTTGAGATGGGCGTTGCGGGAACCTAATGGAAAGGTGAAGGGTGGAGTCATCAGCGTATGAGTGGATAGGGTTAGAAGTACAGCTTAGAAGATCATTGATGAATAAAAGGAAGAGAGTTGGTGATAGGACAGAGCCCTGAGGAACACCACTGTTGATAGATCTAGGAGAAGAACGATGGCCGTCTATAACAGCGGCTATAGAACGACCAGAGGAAGCTAGCGATGAAGGCACAGATAGAAGGATAGAAACCATAGGAGGGCAGTTTGGAAATTAAAGATTTATGCCAGACTCGATCGAAAGCCTTTGAGATGTCAAGTGCAATGGCAAAGATTTCGCCAAAGTCTCGAAAGGAGGATGACCAGGAGTCTGAAAGGTAGGTGAGAAGATCGCCAGTGGAGCGTCCCTGACGGAACCCATACTGACGATCGGAAAGAAGGTTGTGATAGGAAAGATGCCTTAAAATTTTTCTATTAAGAATTGACTCGAAAACTTTTGAAATACAGGACGTTAAAGCAATTGGACGATAGTTGGAGGGTTGGGAGTGGTCACCCTTCTTTGGGACTGGCTGAATGAGAGCAAACTTCCAGCAAGAAGGAAAGGTACAAGTTGACAGACAAAGACGAAAGAGTTTGCCTAGGCAGGGTGTAAGCACAGAAGCACAGTTCTTGAGAACAACAGGAGGGACCCCATCAGGCCCATATGCCTTGTTAGTACTGAGGCCAGTGATGGCAGAAAATATATCAACTGAAGAAATTTTAATGTCAGCCATGAGGAAGTCAGAGGGGGGAAGTGATGGAGGAACAGCACCGGAATCGTCTAAGGTAGAATTGGAGGAGAAAGTCTGTGCGAAGAGATCTGCTTTATCAGTAGAAGAAATAGCTACAGAACCATCAGAGTAGAAAAGAGGAGGGAAGGATGATGAGGTAAAGTTGTTAGAAAGATTTTTGGCAAGATGCCAGAAGGAGCGGGAAGAATTCGAGTTGGAGAGTTGAGAGCATTTACTATGGATGAAATTATTTTTAGTAGAGCGAAGAACAGACTTAGCACGATTCCGGGCAGAAACGTAAAGATGATATGATTCAGGGGTGGGTTGGCTCCGGTACCTTTTGTAGGCCCTCTCCTTGTTGCGGACAGCATTAGAACAAGCGTGATTAAACCAAGGCTTTCTTGCATTAGTCAAAGGAAATGAGAAAGGAATGTATGCTTCCATGCCCGAGAGAATAACCTCCGTAATGCGCAAGGCACACTCAGATGGCTCACGGCCATGGAAGCAATAATCATTCCAGGGAAAATCAAAGAAGTACTGCCTGAGGGCCTCCCAGTCTGCGGCTCCAAAATGCCACTGACGACGTTTCCCTGGAGGGTCCACAGGCCGTACCGGAGTGATAGGACAGGTTAAGGTAATAAGGTTGTGATCGGAGGAGCCCAACGGAGAGAAAAGATTAACAGAGTAAGCAGAAGGATTAGTTGTGAGGAAGAGGTCAAGTATGTTGGAGCTCTCTCCAAGGCGGTCAGGGATACGGGTAGGGTGCTGTACAAGCTGCTCTAGGTCATTAAGGATAGAAAAGATGTAGGCTTGTTCACCAGGTGGATCCGTGAAAGGAGAGGAGAGCCAAAGGTGGTGGTGAACATTGAAATCTCCAAGAATGGAGATTTCAGAGAAAGGAGAAATGGATAGAATGTGTTCCATCGTAGAAGTAAGATAGTCGAAGAATTTTTGATAGTCATTAGAATTAGGGGATAAGTAAACAGCACAGATATATTTAGTCTAGAATGCTCTGTGTATCAGCGGTTCTCGAATCTTATTATATACGAAGTCATCCTTGAGAGAGTGCAGCGCAAAGCCTAAAAAATGACCCTATCGCTGAGAAATGTACCCTACAAAGAGCGACCAAATAAATTTAGTATATTTTCTCTGGAAAAATGACGACTCAGAAGGGATCTTTTTTTTTTTTTTTTTTTAAGCAAGAATTAAGGAACTAAAGGCTAGGAGCCAGTAAGATTGTTCCCTCAATGAAAAATAAAACACAAGATAACAGAGAGCCAATTTCAAGATCCGTTCATTTCGAAATCCCTGTACACACTGCGTTCGAAAGACTGGAGATCATGGGCAGTACGAAATACATACAAAGGGAGACAGTTCCAGCGTTGACCTGTTGCATAAATGAAGAACTGGGATCAACGTTATCTCATGCATTAGAGAGATGGGCAGAAAAAGGGTGAGAGTTTGTTGCTAGACGGGTGCTACGCGCCTGCCGTAGTGGTGGAGACATGTAAGCGGACAGTTCAGAGGAGCAGTGACCACTGAAGTAGCGATAGAAAAGAGATAAAGATGCATAGTGCGGCAAAGAGACAGAGGTTGAAGGGAGCCAGTAACCGGAGAGTTAATGAGACGAAAAGTCTTTGACTCCACCTTCTTAAGAAGAACTGTATGTGGGAAGCCTCCCCAGACATGAGAGTTGTACTCCTCACAGCGGAGAATAAAACCCGTTTGTAAAGTCAACAACTGAGCAGGACTAAAAAAGGCACGGAGTCGGCTTAGCATACCTAATCTCTTGGAAGCATATTTTATAAGAGAGGTAATATGATCTTTCCTAGATAAATCCCCGGAGGATTAAACCCGAAATTTGTTTAAAGATGATGCGGGAATGAGATGGATATTGTTAAAAGTTTGAGGATAGGCCTACTCCTACCGAACTGAAATATGTACGAACTGAGTTTCTGATGCATTAAAATATGTATCGGGTTGAAGTATGTACGAACTGAGTTTCTGATGCATTAAAAACAAGATTACTTTTACCTCAATCAGAGATATCAGCCAAGTTAGACATTAGGTGTGCCATAGCCTCATCCTTTGTTTTTTGAAGTAACTGTTGAAATGGGCACTGAGGGAAGCGAATAGAAAAGGGAAGGATGGAGTCTTCAGCGTATGAGTGGATACGATTAGATGTACAGCTTAGGAGGTCGTTGATGAATAGAAGGAAGAGAGTTGGTGATAGGAGAGAGCCCTGAGGAACTCCACTATTGATAGCTGTATGAGAAGAACGGTAGCTGTCTACAACAGCAGCTACAGAGCGACCAGAAAGGAAGCTATAAACGAAAGCACAGGCAGAAAGATAGAAACCGTAAGAGAGCAGTTTGAAAATTAAAAATTTGTGCCAGACTCGATCGAGAGCCTTTGAGAGATGAGGTGCAACGGCAAAGCTTTCGCCAAAGTCCCAAAAGGAGGATGATCAGGAGTCTGAAAGGTAGGTAAGAAAATCGCCAGTGGAGCGTCCCTGGTGGAAACCATACTGATGATCTGAAAGAAGGTTGTGATGGGTAAATTGCTTTAAATACAAGTTTTAAAAATTCTTATTATATTGGACGATGTTAGATATGATACTATGTTCGAAATACATAATGATGACGTGACTAGAAATAATGGGATAAAACTCAAAAGCAAGAGATGCAACACTAATATAGAGAAAACTTGTTTTAATATTCGCGTAAAGGAACAGTGGAATAGGCTACGAACAATAGTTGTTCGTGCAAACACTTTTCATGCGTTTAAAATCTGGCTAGACATTTTGTGACTACTGACCATAACTTACTGCTGCTTATTTCCAGGTTGAGGGATGCAGACAACTGTGAGACATTTCCATTTAAGCGAGAACATTCGGCAATAGGGTTTGCTATTCTTTTACAGATCTGTAGAGCAGAGATTAAATAGTGCTTGGTTGTTCCCCTTCTACCTCTCCTATAAAATTTCCATGCGTGTTCCCACTAACAAACATAGCGTTTTTTATTTTTTTCATCTTTTATCCTGCCAGTGGATGGGGTAGAGCCTTCCTGTATCCTATCCTTTTCTCTTACACGTTGGTTAGATTTTAGTAGAATTAGCATTTTTTCCAGCAGATAACCTCCTCATGGGCCAGAAAACCTCTTGTTATCTGTACTTCCTGTGTACTCATATGTGCTCTGTCTGTCTGTCTCTCTGTCTGTCTGTCTGTCTGTCTGTCTCTCTCTCTCTCTCTCTCTCCCCCTGCGTCCTGCTTCCTGCACATAAAATTCTCCCGTAATTCTCCGCCCTTACTTAAAATTCCTTCCTCTCTTCGTCTGACAGAATATATGGTTCTCCTCTTTTCTCTCGACTTCTTTCTTTTACCCGTTTTTCTCTCTTTCTCTCTTAAAGTATTGTCCCATCTTTTTCTTCCTTCTACACAATTTTCCTTTCTCATTTTGGGTGCCAAACCATATATAGGTGATCTCTTATTTTTATTTGAGGAAGCATCTCCGCGAGCAGATCTTTCCGTCTGTCTTTTACTGTTTTCAGAATCGAGGTGTTTCACTCCTGTAGAATTTAGCCAGTTTATCAGCACACTACTCCACACCATACCACAAAACATAGCATATCATCCTTTCACACCACACTACACCACTCCACATCACAAAAAAATTATCCGTTCACACCAGTGAGGCATTAAACGAAAGGCCATGAAGCTTCTGCATCAACTACAGTACACTTGTATTTGTTCATTCTTCGTCTTCTGTTTCCCAGTCATCTGGCTTTTATCCACGTCTTCCCTCCTGTAGACAAAGCCTCCCTTATTTTACTTCCCCCTGATCAGCTTCTCTTCCCTCTTGGTCTAGCGAAATACATTGCATAATTCATATCTTAACAAGCAGCGATAGCGAAGCTGGTACTATTTTCAATTTGTATGTGTGTGTGTGTGTGTGTGATGGCGGTCAGAGGTAAACAACAGGCTGACTGAGCTCAAGATTTTTCGCCATTCTGTGGACTTCTGAAGGCTCCCGGAGACACCAGACCGCAACCTTCGGTACATGAATGCAGTAAGGCCATAACGATCCACTTAATTCACTTTGGAGCGATTGTAGAAGATAGAAATAGTCTTAAGAATAAGGCGACCACTGGAAAAATTCTCCCTCAAATCGCCAAATCCTCTCCGCGCATGCGCATTAGAGGTCAGACGTCACAGCGTCACCATGGCAACCAAGCAGCTGTCAGATCTACGTAAACTTCAGCGTAACCAGCTGGCCAAGATCAACAAGGATGATTTAATTGACTCCATTTTATCATCTAACACAGAGGATGGTGAACTGTCGAAGATTAATAAGAGACTTGACGATGTTATGAATGAGGTGAAACTACTGAGAGACATGATTACCTCCCCTGATAGCATACTGAACAAAAACTACACTGAACTCAAGGCTCGGGTCGACAGGCAGGCTGAGATAATGGTGAAACAACAGCAGTTCTTAGAAGCACTGGACCGAAAAGAGAGAGAGTCGAACATCGTTATTCTCGGCGTGCCTGATGAAAACGAAGCATTGGACGGTGCCACGACAGATGAGGACAAAATCGGCAAGATTTGGTCCCAAATTGGTGTAGCAGGTGTGGGTGGAACACATCGTCGGCTGGGAAACAACGCTTCATCTGGCACCAGACGCCGCCTTATTTTGTTCACTTTGGCTGATAAGAATCAACGCAGTCTCATCTTGGACAATGCCAGCTGCCTTAAAACCTCTGGGAGTGATTTCAACAGGATTTACGTCAAGAGGGATGTCCACCCGAGTGTCAGGCCAGAGTGGAAGCGACTTCGTGAAGCAGAGATGACAGAGAAGGCTCGACTGGAGAATGCAGGATGCACGATTCCTCTTGATACTCGAGAACGGAAGCTGTATAGGGATGCAGATGTAATTGATAGCTGGAACCCTCAGTTTTTTTTGGATCACCACAGCAAGTAAGGAAAATAAGCGTAATGTCGTGGAATATAGGTGGAGTGCGCACAAAGTTAGAAAAAATACATGTGCAGCAGATGCTACATAATTATGATGTGATTAGTATTAATGAGGTTAAGACGTCTATGTCAGTGTCATTCCCCGGATATGTGACTTATAGGAGTAAGGTAGTTGGTTCTGCGGAACAGGGTGGAACGGTTGTCTGTATTAAGAACTGGTTATCTACGTTGGTATTTGATGTCGACACAAGCATTGGAGATCAAGTCTGGATGCAGTTTCGTATAATTGAGGGTGTGTTGTTTGGCTTCTGTTATATTCCTCCATGTGACTCCCCGTATTACTCCCACGACTTATTTGCCTCAATCCAAGTAAAAGTAAATTCTAGGTACACATATAAAGGATACATCATAATTGGTGACATGAATGCTAGATTTGGGAAAAGTGTGAGGCAATTATTGTCGATAGCGGAGATACCTAATGTAAATGATATGTTATACCCAGCGATTCACGATGTACATATGTAAACAGGGCTAACGATAACGCTGAATTGTTGTGTACTATATGTATTGATAACAGATTGGTTGTCATTAATAACCTCATGTATGCTGACAAACATTTTCCTGGTGATAAAACATATCGGAGACGCGGCACCTGGGTTTCGGAGGTGGATACATGTGTGGCGTCACCGTCTCTGATAGACTATATGAGTGATTTTTCTGTGTTAAGGCGGGGTGACCTCCCTTCCGATCATGCCCCCATTACAGTAACAGTTACGTGTTCAGGCGTAGATTTGGACAGTCTCATGACGAGGGCGGGGTCGCTAGGGGATCACGCAGCCCTTCATGGAAATGCTGGCAAGACTTGTTTAATGAGAAAGTCACTCAGATTTAACAGAATCAACAAAGAAGCATTTGTGAATAATATTATGCAAAGAGTACCTAATGAAGATTATGTAAATGTTGAAGCTTTTGAGAAGCGCATCACTGACGCTTTATACTCCTGTGCGGAGGACAATGTAGGCAAGGTAGACAGAGCAGTAGAGATAGGTGGCAGCAATTGTCACGGAGTTTTTATAATATCGCGGTAATTTTGGAATAAATGGTTAAATATTATTTAATTTGATAATAATATTCAATAATATTGAAGAGCAAAGACAATGATTGTCTTGCTACATCAAGCAACGATTACTTTACGCTGACTTGCTAAGATTCTCAAGAACGAGAATTTATAAACTTTCTCAACAGTACACAGCAGAGACTAATTACTCACAATTGCTGAATTACTGTACTGTTAGCCTCTGGAGAAAGTTACATCACCCCTGACAATAAATAACTAATACTAATAATAATAACATCAGGTTCTTGCTGATGCATTAACTCCTGGCACAACGGATTTTAAGTTAATACAAGACTGGTCTAAGTACCAGTTATGAGAGCAAACGTTTATGCAAGCTAGGAGCTATATGGAAAATAAGCTTAATTATGGAAAAATGAAACAAGATTTTACTTTACATTGAAGCTCAAGAAATAGAACTGTTAAATTTATTAATTACAAAAAATATAAATTTAACGTTACATTTCAAATCAATGAGACGCACTCACTCACTCTCACACGAGCTAAATACTTACGTCTAAAAAAAAAACACCTTAATTAAACTCTTATAACTAGAGAATACACAAAAGAAATACTATAATCGATGAATGCTGCGTATCACCAGATGGGTGGGAAGACTGGACTAACTGTGAAGTGGAGTTTGGGTACTAGCTGACCTCTCACACTGCGGCACAAGACCTTCCTCCGCCACAACAAACACAAGACTGACTAAGTCGTGGGAAAGCGGAGCACTCGGCCGCATTTTTTTAACGGTCGAATGAGGAAGCAGAGGCGAACAATAAAAAACAATAGTATCGCTCAGTACAGCACTTAGTGACGTGCATTAAATCGGTCACTCTTTGAAAACGGTGACGAATTATTTGAAAAGTATACTCCGATAATGGAGGGAGAAACGGTTAGCTGAGCGATACACAGTGAGTTTTCCACTAATAGTTCGTGGTTTCTCACAAAGAGGAAATGTCGCGAATTGATTCGTGACATTACGCCCCTTGAAAATTAAATCTTTCTTCCTTCAGAAGAAAGATTTCAATATACATACATATACATCCTAACTCAGTCACACAAGATTCACACTGTGGTGTGTGTCCTATCCTGCTACAGGAGTATGTCGCAGTCGCCAGTGAGCGAAAAAACCTCGTATTTACGTTAATAGAAACAAGCTTGAGGGAAAAACTCCGTGACGACTGTGAAAATCCTGTACTCAGGTCAAACTGAGCGAAAGTTCGCTACATTTACATTAACAACTAATTGTTATGTGGCGTTGTGTGTGTAATACATGGTGTAGGTGTGACAGTTGTAGTGTAACTGTACCTACGTGTAAAATGACACAGTAATACAAATTTATAGTAAAATAATGATGACGAGGCAGAAGAGAAGGGGCGGCAGCATGCAACAGGAACGGCCAGCTGATCTGTACGGCAATGCTGCACCCACCAGCTACACCTGCGAAAGGAATTAAGGTGGAGCATCAAAACTGTTATTTCTGTCTCTCTCTCTGCCTAGCAATCAGTACTTGTCATTATTAACCAGGAAACGTAATTCTTGAATTCACAAATTGCTTAGAACCCTTATAGCTTACTGGTTAACGCTTTCATTATTAACCAGGAAACGTGCCAGTTCTTGAATTCACAAATTGCTTAGAACGGGCAGTTTACTGGTTAACCTAACATTATTAACCAGGAAACGTGCCAGTTCTTGAATTCACAAATTGCTTAGAACGGGCAGTTTACTGGTTAACCTAACTCTACACTTACGAGTAATACAGGAAGCTGAAAATCGCTACGCAATCTCGGGCAGGTCACGTTTTAACACCCACCGTGGGTGTGAACACTCATGTGGGTAATGTGCATTCTCCGGGAATCCTCAGAGAGGCCCACAGCTCGAGACATTCCACAAGGTAATTCATACACAGCCTCGGACTGTCTCTGCAAGGTTCTCAAACTTCCCCCTTAACTTATGGTATACATGTATGTACAAGCCCTGGATATACTGTGTCCTGTAGGGCCAACGAGTGAGACGTCTGGTCTACACTTTTAACTGGGAACCAGGCTGGTCCTTGGATTACTCAAATCGCTTAGGATGCCTATTACGGAACCCAACATACAACAGTTGCTAGTTAGTAAGCAGCTAGTAGGTGAGACATCAGGTCTACACCCACATTACCACTATCCTGTCTCTCAACTGACTCAGAGATTACAGGTGTGGTTAGAAACGGCACAGGAAGGGCATGTCCCTGATTAGTGGTGTTACTTTGACACACACTGCAGGAACGGACAAAACTATCTATGTCTCGTCCCATCCCTGGCCAGAAAAAGTCAGCTCGGATACGGCCCTGGGTCTTCCTTTTGCCCATGTGACCTCCTGAGGCTGAACAATGACCCCATTGTAACACTGCTAGGCGGTACTTGGCGGGAACGACAAACTGCAATCGAACCTCGCCCTCGGGTGTTCGTGACTCACGGTAGAGCCGTCCTTGTCTGCGAAGGAACTTGGCTCGACCTCCCCGTGAATACTTAATCACTCGACCCTTTTGTTTGTTCCGCACGGTAGCAAGTGTCGGGTCAGAATGATGTTCTTGCACAACAAGTTGACTGCACATCAGATCTTGCGGCGATTCAATGATCACTGGGGTGACACAGTCTGGAGCCTCAGTCATGGCTCGTGTTACCGCAGCAGCCGAAGTCTGAGTAGCGTCATCGGAGCAACTATCCTTGACTCCTTGAATATTTCCAATGATGAGTTCAAATAAAGGTTCTGGCATGACAACTGCAAGTGTCATACCAGTATAAAATGGAGATGCCACCTGGATACATGCCTCAGGGAACAATCTCACTGATCCATCAATAAGGCTTGCATGGATCTGTCGACCTGTATACTGCTCAGGCCGAACTAAACTCTGCTTGACAGAGCAACCTGAGGAACCATTGTCTCTCAGGACCTTCACAGGAATGCCTCCCACAAACCCTGGCTGTACAAGGAAGGTACTGTCACCTGTGGGAGGGCCTGTGGAGGAAGCAGCTAGCCACTCATAAGGCTGCTGAATTGATGTGGCAAACATTGTGCCTTGTGAGTTATAAGATGGAACATTGGCCATCTGTGGAGGGGAGTTCACTGTCACTGTGGGACTAGTGAACTGTGGGGAAGTACCCACACTGGTAGGGACGTGACCACCAGGCTGCTGCTGAGGAATGAAGGCTGCATTCGCTTCTTGCCTCTTTTGAGCTGGTGGTGAAAAAGTTTGTCCCGACGGTCGGTTGCGTGGCTGATACTGCTGCTGGTTAGGGTACTTGTTGTACCTCTTCCACTCAGGTTTCTGAGTGTTTTGCCCCTGGTCCTTCCACTGCGGTTTTGGACCTTGGCCATTATTCTGAGAATGGCCTTGTTGCTGGGGTTCAGTCTGAGACGGCTTCCCAGACTTGTCAGGTTTTCTGTTCCAGGTGTTTTGCTGCTTGCGAGCTTGATACCCGTATGCAGTAAAGAATGCGTCAGCCTTCTCTGCCATTTGGCTGGCATCTTTCACCTGGCAGATCTTAAGCTGTGCTATGAGCTCAGCAGGCCACGACCTCTCTAGCTGTGTACGCAGCATAAGGTCAATTATCCCCTCACGCGTGGAAGGAGTTTCATCTTTCTCCATCCACTCATTTAAGTAAGCTGTGAGACGATCAAGGAACTGAACAGCTGTCTCCTTGTCTTGGAGACGAGCTCGCATGAACTGAACTTTGGCGTCGTCTACTGTGAGACCATACGCCTTAATGAGTGCAGCTTTCATCATCTCATATGTGAGATTGTCTCCACGAATTCTGTGGAGAATATCGAGGGCAGGGCCCTCAAATAGGCTAAGAAACTGAAGCCGCTTAGCTGCCTCATCCAGTTGATATAAGTCTGCCATGTCCTCAAAACGAGCTATGTACGGCTCGATTCGCTCGCTTTCCTTGTATGAAGGAAGCTTGATGCGTGGGGTCGCCAGGACATGTGCAGGGAGAACGCTCGTGGAGCTTTGACCAACTGCACCAGACGTGTCTGAAGCCAAGGAATCTCGCTTGAGCTTCAGCACTTCAAGTTCATGTTCTCGTTCTTTGTCTCGTTGTTCACGCTCGTATTCGCGCTGTTCTCGCTCGCATTCGCGCTGAATCTTACGCTCATCACGGGCATCATTCTCGCGCTGCTGTTCCTGATTATGCCGTGAGAGTATATACTCTTTAATTTCGGTTGGGTCCGAAAGACCCATATCTTTGGCTTCCTGTATAAATATGTTGGTAGCCATGTCGCTAACTCAATCTAAATAACTAGCGACTCAGTACTGATTGCTGCTTCGCAAACGAATGCTAATAAACAAATAAAGAATACAGACACAAGCTAGTGGTGACCAGTCTTATCTAGTTAACTGGCAAAAATTAAAGCAAAAATGCAAATGACTGGGAAGACTCAATAATAAACACAATGGGTACACTGACTTCCCATAAGCGAATAAAATCGTCTGGCGTTACCAAGAATAAACTAGAGTTAAGTACTCTATTGATTAATAAAGCAAAATTCACTTGCTAAATTAACGGTAAACACCAGTAAGCTTGTGTCTGTAAACTTTAATGATAAATACCTAAATACGAATGAGTGAGCACTATCTCGTGAATAGCTTTAGAGCTAGGAGTTAATATCCTGGAATGAGGTCGCCAATTGTCACGGTGTTTTTATCATATCACGGTAATCTTGGAATAAATGGTTAAATATTATTTAATTTGATAATAATATTCAATAATATTGAAGAGCAAAGACAATGATTGTCTTGCTACATCAAGCAACGATTACTTTACGCTGACTTGCTAAGATTCTCAAGAACGAGAATTTATAAACTTTCTCAACAGTACACAGCAGAGACTAATTACTCACAATTGCTGAATTACTGTACTGTTAGCCTCTGGAGAAAGTTACATCACCCCTGACAATAAATAACTAATACTAATAATAATAACATCAGGTTCTTGCTGATGCATTAACTCCTGGCACAACGGATTTTAAGTTAATACAAGACTGGTCTAAGTACCAGTTATGAGAGCAAACGTTTATGCAAGCTAGGAGCTATATGGAAAATAAGCTTAATTATGGAAAAATGAAACAAGATTTTACTTTACATTGAAGCTCAAGAAATAGAACTGTTAAATTTATTAATTACAAAAAAATAAATTTAACGTTACATTTCAAATCAATGAGACGCACTCACTCACTCTCACACGAGCTAAATACTTACGTCTAAAAAAAAACACCTTAATTAAACTCTTATAACTAGAGAATACACAAAAGAAATACTATAATCGATGAATGCTGCGTATCACCAGATGGGTGGGAAGACTGGACTAACTGTGAAGTGGAGTTTGGGTACTAGCTGACCTCTCACACTGCGGCACAAGACCTTCCTCCGCCACAACAAACACAAGACTGACTAAGTCGTGGGAAAGCGGAGCACTCGGCCGCATTTTTTTAACGGTCGAATGAGGAAGCAGAGGCGAACAATAAAAAAACAATAGTATCGCTCAGTACAGCACTTAGTGACGTGCATTAAATCGGTCACTCTTTGAAAACGGTGACGAATTATTTGAAAAGTATACTCCGATAATGGAGGGAGAAACGGTTAGCTGAGCGATACACAGTGAGTTTTCCACTAATAGTTCGTGGTTTCTCACAAAGAGGAAATGTCGCGAATTGATTCGTGACAGCAATCTTGGTAGGTGGGAGAGGCTGCTGGATGACGCTGATGACGCAAGAGTGTGGAGAGCAATTGATTGGAAAGGAGACTTTAACATGGACAGACCTGATGAAATCTTGTGCCCCAGTGATGAGGATTTTAAATTCCATTTTGAGTCTGTGCTGAACAGAGAGGATGTGAACAATGAGTTTGTAGATGAGGTGACAACTGATGTCACTATCCCCGTACTGGATGAGCCCATCTCGCCCGCACAGGTGCACCAACAAGTAAAGAAAATAAAGCGTGTGGGCCAGACGGTCTCCCCCCGGGTGTGTTGACTCTACTCCCAGCACAGTGGATACTTGCTATTATAACGTTATTTAACAATGTGTTTTTCTCTGGTTTGTATCCTAGCTCATGGAAGAGGGCAAAAATGTTCACTATTTTTAAGAAGGGAAACAGAGGAGACCCTAATAATTATAGGGGAATCAGTGTAATAAATTGCATAGCTAAACAATATGACATGGTGTTATGTGAGCGGTTAGGAAGATGGTTTACTCCTTTCAGGGAACAGGCAAGAGCGCAAAAGAACCGCGGTTGTACGGAGCATATAGTTACTTTGTGCCTCCTTATTGATACTGCAAAGAGAAAGAAACTAAAACTTTTTGTAACATTTATAGATTTTTCTAAAGCGTATGATTTAGTTCCGAGACGAAAGTTGTTTTCAGTTCTAAAGAGGTTAGGTTGTGGCGTGGTGATGCTAGCAGCAATAGCAGCGATGTACCGGGTAACGGAGAGTATTGTGGGCGCTGCCGTCATGACTGCTACAGTAGGTGTTAGGCAAGGATCTCCGACCTCATGCCTCTTATTTGTACTCTGTCAATGAACTGATAAAGGTGATGAAGGAGAAATGTCACCCAGAAGGATTTCTACAGTGGTTACACATCCTAGTCATGATGGACGATACTGTGTTGCTTTCAACAAGCAGAGATAGCATGATACGGAAACTAGAGATAACATACCAATACTGTCAAGAGTATGGGATGAAGATAAACAGTAGTTAGACTAAATTTTTTGGGATAAATGGCGAGGATGGGGACGCGGAGCCGATCTACGTGGGGGACATGGTTATTGAGCAATGTTCTAGTAACGTGTACTTAGGCTCACCCTTCACGAGTGATGGCTCTGTGTCCTCAGCCGTTCAGCTGCATGCAAAAAACAAGCTATGTCATGTTTTGAAATATATGTCTTTTGTAAATAAGAATAATGATGTCCCGTTTATTGTAAAAAGGAGAGTGTTTGATGCAGCCTTGATCTCATCCCTAATGTACGGTTGTGAGTCATGGGTTGGTGGTGACGTTAAACCCGTCATTAAACTTTACAACTGGGCATTGAAACAATTGTTGGGAGTGAGAAGGTCGACATCCAACCTTGTGTGCTATGCTGAGGCGGGCTATCCGACACTTCAGGACTTTATTAAGTGGTCCCAACACCAGTTTTTTCATAGAATGTGGTTAGAGAGATCTGTTATGCATGACGATCCGCTGTCACTTGCCATCAGAATTACCACTGACGCAAGGACGCACACAGGGAAAATTGTTAAGGAGTTCATTCAGAATGAAGTCTCCGGCAAATCTTCCTTAATTGTTAATGTTCGCAATATGATTACAGACTCAGTTCCATCTAGGTGTCGTGTTTATAGAGAAATTAACCCTGACTTTGTATTACATGATATATATAAAACAAAACACTTGGTCAGCGAGTCACATCGTATGTCATTCACAAGATTCCGTGTGTGTGGCCATAGCTTGGCGGTGGAGACTGGTAGGTGGAACAGGAGGGGGCGTGATAGTCTTCCCATTGAGGAGAGATTATGTGTCTGTGGTCTTATTCAAAAAGAGAGACATGTGGTAGAGGTGTGCCCTTTAACAGAGGATATCAGAGAACAGTATAATTTTAGGAGAATGACGGATCTTTTCGGAGAACTTTTACTCTTGAAAAAACATGCAAAGTAATTCATGATATCTTAATGGTGTATCATTAACGTTTGTCAGCTGATTCATCATTTGTTTTGTTATTGTAATTGTTTAGATACCGGTAAGTCTTTTGGCTGTATTTTGATGAATTATTTTGTGGACTATGGCTGTTTAGTATTGTGAATTTGTAATAATCTTTTATACAAATTATATGCATATATGTTTTTGTGATTGTGTATATGAGAATATATTGTAAGCTGTGGTCAATAAACTATCTATCCATCTATCTATCTATGTGTGTGTGTGTGTGTGTGTGTGTGTGTGTGTGTGTGTGTTAGAACGATAACTTCTCAACCGCTCAAAATATCATCACAAAATTTTACAGGTGTGTAGTAGGGATGAAAATCTTGGACAAGTTCAAAATTGGTGAAAGTAGGTCAAGGTCAAGGTAATATTCCGAGCCGAGCTATGTATGTATCGGCTCGAGGCTGGTGTGATTCCCCTCTTGGAAGGGCCTCTAGTTCTCATTAATTTTCTCCTTTTCGCTCTCACTCTTTCATTAACTCACATCTTTCCTGTTACACAAAGAAAGTCTCCCATATTCTGCCTTCTCCTTACTCAAAATTCCTTTTCCATCTTCATGTAGCAAAACTACATTAGTTCAGTCATTTCTCATTTTCTGTCGATTCCTCCTTCTCTCACCTCTTCCTCTTTCCCCCTTCCTTTTATTTTGCTCCTGCGTCTTTCAGTTAATGTTCTCTGAGTGGTGTGGTGCAGGAGAGTGATTTTGTGTTCTGTGGTGTGAGAAGGAGATGTGTTGTGGTGAGGTGCGGTGTGCTGTGGCGTAGCTAAAGTCAGTGCGTGAGTGAAACACTGCGCGTCTGAAAAATCGTTTGTGGAAGACAGGCGGACAGATTCGCTCCTCGATATGATCTCGAATATAAATATTTTCATTCCTCTTTGTCAGGCATCATGTAATTTCTTTTCGTCTTCCTTGCTTCCTTTATTTGTTGTATTGTTCTTCATTCCAGCAAAAATAAATTCACCACTTCTTTCTTCCTTCCTTTGTCTCTTAAGTCATTCTTCTCCGAAAAAAAAAAAAAAAAAAAAACATTTTGCTTCCCCTTTCTCGAATTTTTTTCTTGTCCCCATATTTCATCATGTTATCTATCTGTCACCCAGTAATTTCTTGCCACATCAGGAAAGTAGAGGTCCGGTGGTAGGCTACTCAGTCCCGATTTTTAAATCAAGGTTGACCATCTTCGCTCACCCGTGTGTGGCAATATATGAGCAATAAAACGCAACCACCCCTCAGCTATAAAACTTTACAGACCCCCTCCATTTAGAGCGCCTTAATCTAGTAAAAACACCAAGTGCCCATTTGGAACATCCTGCAATTCTGTATGCAAGTCCATCTCATGTCACGTTTCTTTCTGTCTCCTACTCAACCCTCAGAGATATGTTTGTGAATCGCTGAGTAATTAATAATCTCTTCAAAGATTTGCAATATTAGTTGCGGAATAATTGCTCACGCTTTTTTTATTATCTTGGATGTCTTCAACTTTGTAATGAAGATGTGCGACAGGACTAAATCCACTGACACTATCTTTATTATGTTTTAGAAGGCGATTGAGAAAGTTCCACACAAAATGCTCATTCAGAAATTAGAGGCACATGGTTTCAGCAGCAACGTGCTCAGATGAATCGATAATTGGTTTACACAACAAAAGCTGAGTCGCAAAAAACTGAAAAGAATTAGACTGGATAGATAGTACAACTGGAGTGCCACAGGGTTCAGTGCTTGATCCTGTTCTGATTTAGATATATATAAACGATACTGATAGAGTATTATTTTGTCAACTTCTAAATTTTCAGATGATACAAACATTTGTAACAGCAGACACGGCATTACAAAGGCAGACAATTCAAAGAGATCTTTATCAACTGTTAAATTTGGCCCAAACATGGCAAATGGGTTTCAGTATTTGTAAATGTAAAGTGCTAAACATTGGCAGTAAAAACATAAGGGCCACCTATTCTATGAATATCACTGCAGTTGATAATGTAAGCCACGAAAAAGACTTATGAGGTATCATGAGAGATGATCAGAAACCAACGAAGCAGCATACAAAGGCTGTTTAAAAAACAAATAAATTAACTGGATTTATAGATAAAGCATTCTAATACAGGTAAAAGAAAATATTATCCTCACTTTCTAGAAATCTCTAATACTCGCACATTTGGAGCACTGTGTTTATTTCTCGTCACTTTCTTATAAAAAATAGACACGGAGAAACTCGAGAGGATAGAGCGAAGGGTGATGAAAATGATGCCTAAATTGAGATATATGGCATATGAAGGACGTTTAAAAGACTTGCAGCAGTCTAATCACAGACCATGAGGGCATTTAACTGAAATTTAAGTTTTTAAATGGATATGGTAATATTGCAGCCGAAAAGTACTTAACAGTATATCGATCAACTTATACTACATGTAACAGAAATCAAGTTATTGGCATGCGTTTCCATTCACATCAAACACAGCACTTCCTTTTTGATAAACTTGTAAATATAAGGAACAAGCTGCCTCCTAATATGGTAAACTCTGATAATACTGACATTCAAAAACCCCTTGGAGAAGTATTCGTCTTCTAGTTCCCATTAAACATATTCACATCTGAATAATACATATCTAATTATGATTTCCTTCACTACAAGGGACGGAGACCACAACCGCAGAACTAATCCCCAGTTCCGCATGTTTATAGGCCAGAAGCATTAGCTCAAATTCTAAAGGAAGCTGGAAGGAATCGAGACAGCTGATTTTTTCAGGAAAGCTACTTGGAAGCATGCTCAGTCGAAATCCACAACTTTCTAAATACTCCACGTGAGATAGTCGTGTGGGACGAAAAGCCAAGATGGCCACCAACAGCATGGGATGCTTATATAGCTTTGGAACCAGAAATCACAGATGGTCATGTAATACCTCTTTTTATGGGTTTGGAGGGATAAGGATACAATTTTTACCATTATTTCAGTGATTTACTGACGTATGTCAGTTACTGATAACGTGATTCTCATAGCTGTCACACACATCACCATACGTGCAGTCCACAGGCCATCTCACATTTTGCAACAAATGTCCTCCATCCAGCACACAGTATAGGTTCTTAAGAGCTTCAGTGGATACTGGGACTACTGGAGCTTTACGCATCTTGGCAAGATCACTTTTGTTGTTTTTGCGCATTGTACCCTTGTCAGATAATGCTAGTGCCTTTTTTTTGTTAAACTCATGATTATGGTGATTCTCCATATCTGATTTTTGTTTTGTTTTGTTTAATATGTCCGACGCTGGGCAAAGGCATCAGGGCCTATGCCAAGACCAGGTAGTCCTCCTAAACACCTCTACATTTCACCACTTCGGCCCTAACGCCCACCGTCCATACTGAATACATGCAAGGCTGTCTCATACAGGACTGGTGTACTGATATTAGCGGGGTTGTTTTTACGACACGTCGGTCGGTATTCTGGCTGATTAGTAACGTCTGCTTTTATAAAATTCAAATCCTTAAACTGTCGCCTGCCCCAGCGGGGATTCGATCCCGGGTCCATTAGGAGTTTATCACACATGTGACTCGCATGAAGAAAAATGTGGGGTCGACCTTAACGTCTTTGTCACGGACAGTGGCAGCACCAATAGATATAACCTTGTCACTCCTTTTGAGCTTAATATCAGCTTAGTTCAGGCCAGAGATACGTGCAGCTGCCCCATCAACTGATTCGACTGCACCATCTGCATTAGCACACATAGATGTCATGACTCCAGTATCATTGCAGACCAGTCTCTCGCGGTATTCACCTGTGTAAGCAAATGTCGAATGGTGTGATAGGTAACTCCGAAAGGTGAGAAAGTGTGTGCTGTCACACGCAATTGTGGATTCCCGGAGGGCAGTGTGTTTTCTGGTGTCGACTGACCCCGAAAGCCTCCCCCTTGGTTTCCTCTGAAGCCCTTGCCCATCATGAAAACGGATTTGACAGTCTTGGTGGTACGTGGCCTCAGCTGCCACAAGATCACCAACATTTTAATGTGTGCGTATACAGACTCTCCCCAACTATCAGCTCGCTGCATCGCCTTGGCTGCAACAAATGATAATAGTTCAGTTATTGCTGCTTCATGAGTTACCTAACGTTGGTCCTTTGGTTGTTTGGAGATCTTGCTATAGTCCACATATTTCCCACAGTACAGATAGTCTTGTTTTATACTAAAGATAGTGAACGACAGGTGATTTTCTTATGGAATTGTCTCTCCGATTCTTCTGTCCCTCCTTTTCGCTGTTTTATGTATGATGGCGTGATGTAATGTTCTTTGCACCATTCAGTAGCCAAAACTGGCAAAACTTTACATAATATCTTTTCATCAAGTCCATCCCACAGATCAGCATTCATGTTCAATATGCTAGGTACGCTTCTTTCTGTGACAGTACTTCGGTCAGAGGTGAGTCAGAGGTGATTGGCTTATCACGCAAATCACAACTATCATACTGTTCTTGTGCTGCCATCTCGTTCCATTCACACTGTCTTCTGTCCATCAGCGTACTTCTGCCTCTACACTTCAGTTTGTATCTAACCTGAAAAATAAAAACATCCGATGAAGTATACTCTAGTTTATAAATTCATGGCAAAATTATCAATACAGATCTATTTTTTTTGCGTTTGGCGCACGTTCTCTGTGTACGAGTATATCAGTGACATAAAATTCTTAGATTAATAGCAGAAATGGATTTATCACTCCTTACAACCCATAGAAGGTGGTATTTCATGACCAAGTAATAATTTTAGTCACAAAGCTATATACAATGCCGATGGCGGGCATCTTGAAATTTTCGTCCCACACGGTTAGCATACGTGGAATGTATAGAATGTTTGTTGATATTGACTTACGAGGCTTTTTTGTAGCTTTCCTGACAAAATCAGCTTTCTCGATTTTTTTCCACGTGTATCCACAATGCTCCTGGGCTATAACGTATGAATAATACATTTCTGAACTATTACCTTACAGTACAAAACACAGAAACTGTAACTACAGAATAACAATATGTTCCTTATGTTGACTAGATTGTTTCCTTTGCAGGTTATATTTTTGTAGAATACGATGACCTTTTATCCTTAACTGTGAATTTTCCAACACAGCTTTTCTGTGCTTCATGGTAGTCCTTGCAGTTTCCTGATGGCTTGCCACTGGAGGGTTTAGTGGGTGGAGCTGAGCCTTCCTGCCTTCTTATTCTTGTCTTTGACCTATAGAGCAATTGCGCTATTTATAACCTAGCTTATAACAAACACCCAAGACAAGGCCAGTAGGTCTATTGCTGTTTGCTCTCTGTCTCTGTCTGTCTGTCTGTCTGTCTGTCTCTCTCTCTCTCTCTCTCTCTCTCTCTCTCTCTCTCTCTCTTCTGCACAGAAGGACTTTCCTACTTTACCTTTCCTTTTTTCAAATTTTCTTCATTTTTTTTCCTGCAAAACTATACACGGTGTCGTGCAAAATATATAAGAAACGTCAGGAGGTTATTATTGGGCTAGTTATATGTTAGACGTTCTATATCTACAAGAATCCAATTCTCTCCCGTTATGGAACTACATTTACCTGATAGCCTTAAGGATGAAATATACGGGCGAGTATTTGGCTCATAAGGTCATCAGTAAGATCACTATAATTCCAAGGCGATATACCATTTACTCAACATTTGCGTCGGAATAACTTCGTAAAGTTTGTCACACAACTTGCACGGTACCCTATAAGTATTCCTGTATTGTAGAACCATCCCCTGCCATTTTTCTTTTCTGACTCCTAACCCTGTCCTCGACCCCTTGACTGTTGCACAAAACCTCCCCTCCTCACCTCCCCACACCTCTTCCAAGCCTTCCTCCTATCCCTATACCTTTCAAAAATAATTCTGCTTTTCATTAATATCGTTCTCCTTCTTCTCCTCCTCCTTCTCTTCCCTCGTTCCCCTCTCGCCTTTCTCATTCCCCTTTTTTCCCTGTCTTCCTCCTCCTCCCCTTCCCTTTCCACTCTCTTATTAGTCATTCCTCTTCTTTCCTTCTTCTTCTTTTCCTCCGCTTTCTTCTTATTCCCCTCTCCTCCTCATCTTCTCTCTTCTTTCTTCTACCCTTTCTCTACTAAACACAAGAAACTCTTCCATATTTCCCTCACCACCTCTTCCAACCCATCGTTCGCCCCCTTAACTTTTAAGTGTATGTATTTTTTAAGCTGGTGCTGGCCATCATCCACTCACTTGATGTACTGTAGTGCTGAAGATTTCGATGTCACTGAGGCCTTGGATGAAGTCAAAGTCGATTCAACTGATGATAGTCTTGTTTTTATCCACACATGTACGAGCGACGTCGTGAGAACCAATTCCCAGAAACTCTAGGAACAATTCAAGACGATATTCTGCGCTAAAAGACTAAGACCAAGAATGTGTTGATATCAGTGGTACTTCCTAGGACTGGCACTCAGACCATACTCAGCAACAAGGCCTTTAGTCTTAATTATCGGATAAGGTCTCTTTGTTTGCAGGAAGGCAAGAAACTCGAAAACACTTGGAACGATTTTTACCACTGTCTCTACAGGGGATGGTCTTCACTTGAGCTCAGTTGGATCTACACGCTCAGCCATCTCTTGAATGATGCAATGCGCTCTGCTGGGGGGAAAATGCATAACATTTGGCGGAAGCAGGGGAACTGATATAAACCATGATGAAGGTGGGAAAGATATCCCAAACTCCCTCGGTCGGAGAAGTGAATGTGTGTAAGTTTTCACTGTAAATGCATATAGTCTGGAAAATAAGTTTGCTGAAATGGATTGTCGCCAATGTCCATGACCAAGATATAATTGTCATTGCCGAATCATGACTTAACACTGAATGGAAAAATGTTTAGCTGAATGTAACTTTCCTGGTTGTAGTATGTTCAGTAGTGACAGAAATGGGAAAATGGGAGGCAATGTATTGCTATACTCGTATATTTAAACAAACCTTCATCCAGTACTAATTGCAAAACCTTCCATTAATAGTATTGACTCAAAAACGTTCAGCTTTAAAACGTATCATGAGGTAAAATAATACGTGGATCAATCTATCATCTGCCACCTCAGTCGTGGAAACTTGACAAACACTTGTACGAACAAATTATGGAAGTATGTTGCATTCAGATTACTATAATCAATAACATTTTTGGATACTTTACTCGCAACAATATGGAGTAAATCCAAAATGTCTCACATAGAGCTAGATTTCAATGACAACTTACTGGAAGGTTCATTACATATGCTTGTTGAGCAGCCAACATATGGAGGTAATATCTTAGAGACCTACTGTAGTATTGGCTACATCAGAAAACATAGTTGAAAACTTTCTTGTAGGAGATGAATATAGTACAAGTGATGACCGTAGAGTCACATTTAGTAAAAGCTTCAGTGCTGACATCTTGAAGTCTTATCAAAAATATCCTGAGTACAAAATAGCTGACTTAAAAATATGAAGATAAATATAGGTAATAACGACTGGCAACCAATTATTCAAACAATGAATATCCACGGCTCATGGATAGTGTGTTCAGAAAGTCTAAATAAAGCTGTAAAATTATGTGTACCAATGCGAAATAGGTGGCCGGCAAAATGTTCTAAGCTAGCATGGTAAAACACTGACATTGAGTACTGTCTTTCAGCAAAGAAACTCGCATATCAAACTTACAAAGCAACAGATCATGAAGAGGAACATATATATATATATATATATATATATATATATATATATATATATATATATATATATATATATATATATATATATATATATATATACCACAACATTAGTTGAAATGCTAAAAAGTTAATAAAACAAAGCAGGAAATATCTTAATGTTCATTTACCTAACACCAAACCCGATATAATTCTTTAGGTACACCACAAGTAAGAAGGTATTAACACTGACAATAGGCAACACTGACAATAGGCTTACCCATTCGTTTATGAATGTAAAGAGCATACAAACGAGGAAACTGGAGTGGGTAAAATTTTTAATGGTTTCTTTGGATCGGGTATACTAGAAATTCCTAATGCAATTCCTTCATCTTCCATCGTGCATGTTGATCAAGAGAACAATCAATGGCATCATGATCAGTGAGAGAGAGGTCTTGTTTGCGGTTAGCAAACTCATGTTCAGCAAAACTCCAGATACAATATCCTCAAGAATTTTAAGGGAATTTAAAAATACTATAAAATATCTAGTCGAAAATATTCTACATATCATTACAGAATGGCGCAGTATCACATGACTGGACTCTTGGAAATGTAACTCCATTATTTAAAAAAGGCAATAATGTATATCACAATCAAGAAATTACCATCCAATTAGCTTAACATCAACTGGTGGCAAGTTTTTGGAAGCAATAATTAGAAATAATTTAATCAGGCATTTGGAAAAAAAAAAAAAATAACTTCATCAAAAACACGCAACAGCACTGATTTTGGAACAACTGATTGTGTCTAACCAATCTTTGCAAATTTTTCTGAAATAATATCGATATAAACGATAAAATAGATCAATCTACAGTATGTATTTCGATTTCCAGAAAGCATTCAATAGTTTCCCACTGTCGATTTCTTCAGAAACCTAAAGTCCATGGCAGTGGTACTCAAATAGTGGACCGCTGTCCGAATCCGGAACACAACAAGCTTAGACGTGAACCCAAGCGACTTGCCTTTGCGGAGAGCATAGTATGTTGTTCTTATAAAGAAATCATACTATATATATACTGCAGCAGAAAAGAAACCCTATCAAACCACTAAGAACTATTTGAAAAGTTTAATTCAGGATCAATCAGATATATATATATATATATATATATATATATATATATATATATATATATATATATATATATATATATATATATATTGTTACATAGCCTATGATTTCATCATCCTTTGGGTAATTCTAACGTACAGTGTGCTGCCTGTTTGATCACAATTCGCCTCGTGGCTTCCATAGTGACCAGGCTTGCGTGTTCTACCTCACTCCCCCTTCTACCGTTATAGTAGAGTAAGTTGTTCTTTCTGTTGTTCAGAGCGGGATTGTCAACTCTTTGTCCCCATGGCTTCATTTGCGCGTCCTTCTTACAAGTTGTATCAAGCTCTGCCGGCCCCTATATAATGAGCTCAGTCTGTACATTATTGCCACTTAGATCTACTCCTCATTTTGTTCACATCTCTGTCCTCCTCTGTACAGTTATTATTGTGAGTGCTCAGGAAGTCTCCAACCATCTAGCAGCTGTGTAATTTGAGTATAAGTGTCATTGCATTTTTTTCTTGTACTGTATAGCATAAGGTATTAATTCTTAGGCCTATTAACGTTTTTTGTAATTCATGTAAGGTTTGTTAGCCATTGTTCATAATAGTTTGTATCTGTAATAATTTATCTTGCATTAACTGAGCATTACCCAGTGTATTTTCATTTGATCAGGGCTGACTTAGGTAAATTTACTCTTACTAATTTCGTGTTAATAGAGGCTATTGCAGTTAACCATATATTTAACCTGTTTTTTTCCATTACATTATCCTTATGAGTTCTGAATGTTTTGTTGTTAGTTTGAGCATTGAACTTTAACTTGTAATTTTACCTAACTCTTTTATTTTGAACCTGGACCTTTACGGGACAGTAGTGATTATTAGTATTCTCACTTAAAGTGTACATTATCTTTCTCTGTTCCGTAACATAAATTTGGCGACCTCTTATCAGGATATTCAGGATATTATCATAAGGATATTGCTTGATATTGTGTGACTGTAATTTATTCATGATGTCTACTATTACTACTCTTGATGAAGCCAAAGATTTTTTGTCAAATGTGCAAACAGTGTTTGATGCAGAAAACAGAACAAAGAATGAACTTAAGCTTGTTGCTCAACAATTGGGAATCGTTGTTCGCTCTCATCATTCTAAAGATCAAATTGTTGGCATGATTAATAAAAGCTTGTTTAATGTAACTCCTCCAAATGAGCAAACGCAGATTGAATTAGCTAAGTTACAGCTAGCCCTGCAGGAGGCTCGTGTGCAGGAAGATGAATTTCAAGCAAGTGCTAAGGAGGCTGAGTCTCAGGCTAAGGAGGCTTGTGTTAAGGAGGCTGAATTTCAAGCAAATGCTAAGGAGGCTGAATTTCAGGCTAGGATTCAGGAGGCACAGATACAGGCTCAGGCACAAATTGAACTAGCTAGGATTCAGGCAGACCATGAGTATCGCATGAAACAATGTGGAAATGGATCATCTAGCTCTGATGATTTTGATGTGGCTAAAAATGTTCGACTTGTCCCTCCTTTTAATGAATCTGATTTAACAAAGTATTTTCAGTTGTTTGAAAGGGTAGCTACAGGTTTTAATTGGCCAAAAAAGTATTGGCCAGTACTCCTTCAAACTGTTCTCACCGGTAAAGCTCAAGTAACTTATGCATCTTTGCCTCAGGATCAATCTGATAATTATGATGTAGTTAAGAGCTTGATTCTTAAGGCCTATGAGCTTGTTCCTGAAGCCTATAGAGTAAAATTTAGGACAACTTACAAGCAAGATAAGCAATCCCATGTTGAGTATGCAAAAATCAAAGAAGATCTGTTAGAGCAGTGGTTAAATTCTAAGAATGTGGATTCTGATTTTGGTAAATTTAAGCAGATGATTTTGCTGGAGGACTTCAAAAGGTGTATAAATAAAGATGTAAGCCTATATCTTGATGAGGGAAGAATAGATAATTTGTCAGATGCTGCAGTTTTAGCTGATGAATATGTTCTCACTCACAAGAGATATTCTAGAGTAAAAAGGAAAGCTGAGAGTAAGTACGTTGCCTCTACTCAGAGTACAGGTAACAGGAAAGAGAATAAAGATGATGTTTCTCAGGAAGTAAATACCAGCTTCACCTCTAGATTTCAGAAAAGTAAATGTACTTATTGTAGTAAGCTTGGTCATACTACGGAGAAATGTTTCAGGAGACAGCGTGATGTGAACAAAAAGGAGTCTTTAAATATTCAGTCAATTGGTCTAGTGTCCACCCTTGAGAGTTCCCAGAATTCTTTAACTGAGTTAACTGAACCTGCTTTGAGGGGTAACTTAAATTCTCATGATGGAGCTCCTTTTTTGAGCAGTAACGTGGGTGACACTCTCAAGAGTTCATGTGCTAATTTCCTGTGTGATGGTTTTGTCAGTCCTCTGGACAGTACTGGCAGGAAATCAGTTAAAATATATCGTGATACAGGTGCTTGCCAATCCCTTATGCTGACCAGTGTTCTAGGCTCTAATGTTAATTCCTCTGATGAAACTGTAATCTTACAAGGTGTAGGGAATAACTACTGCTCTGTCCCTCTGTGCAGAGTGAATTTAGAGTCTGGTTTTGTTAATGGTTCCGTTATGGTTGGGTTGGTTGAGACACTCCCAATGTCAGGTGTAACTTTCTTACTTGGAAATGATATTGGTGGAAGTCAAGTGTGTCCAGCTTCTCAGTTGTCTAGTGAGCCAGTGGCTGCGACCCAGGATTGTGATGTCCCTGATGTGTTCCCTGCATGTGCTGTCACTAGGGCTAAGTCTAAAGTTACTGGTGATTTAGAGGATAATGATGATGATGATGTTATCCTAGCTGACACTTTTCTTGCTAATTTGGACCATGCACCAGATAAGGCAGTACCCCGTAGTGTTGATAATTTGTCTCGTCAAGAGTTGGTTGAGTTGCAGGTTGCTGACCCTGAGTTGAAAGGTCTAGCTAACTCTGCTTGCAGTGAGGAAGAGTCAGCTGGTGCTTCTACTTGTTATTATATAAAGTCAGGAGTACTTATGAGGAAGTGGAGACCCCCAACAATATCAGCCGACTGTGAATGGGAGGTTGTACATCAAGTTGTCATCCCTCGTGTTTCTAGGCAAGATATCATTAGAGTGGCTCATGATTCCAGTTTGGCAGGACACCTTGGAGTGAGGAACACTGTGGCACGCATTTTGAAACACTTCTACTGGCCAGGTATCTTCAGGGATGTTTCCTGGTATTGTAAGTCTTCTCACACCTGTCAAGTTGTGGGGAAGTGTAATCAGACCGAAAAGGTTGCACCTCTAGTTCCCATTCCTCCTTTTGAGGCGCCATTCACCCGTGTGTTGGTGGATATTGTGGGCCCTCTTCCTAAGACTTCTTCAGGATTTTCTTATGTGTTGACCCTGATTGATATGGCTACTCGTTATCCTGAAGCCATTCCACCTAGAAATATCTCAGCAAAGAACGTGGTTAAGGAAATGCTAGGGTTCTTCACAAAGTTTGGTCTGCCCAAGGAGGTACAGTCAGACCGGGGAAGTAATTTCATGTCAAATGTTTTCTAGCAGTCTCTGAAAGAGTTGGGCATCACCCAGATCACGTCTTCAGCTTACCATCCCCAGACCCAAGGAGCGTTGGAGAGATATCATCAAACACTCAAATCGATGCTCAAGAAATACTGTTTGGAATATCAGAAAGACTGGGATAAAGGTCTTCCATTCGTTGTGTTTGCTGCAAAAGAATCTCCAAATGAATCACTGGGCTTCTCACCTTTTGAACTACTGTTTGGCCATGAAGTATGAGGACCCCTTAAGTTACTCAAGGAATCCTGGCTGTCAGAGGAAGATGACGTCAACCTGCTGGAGTATCTGATGAAGTTCAAAGAACGGCTGTCCACTGCTTTACAGCTGGCGAGAGAGAATTTAGGAGCTGCTTAGGAGAAGATGAAGACTTGGTATGATAAGAAGTCCAGGTTACGCCACTTTCAGCCAGGAGATCAGGTTTTGATTCTGCTACCGGTTCATGGGCAACCTCTTCAAGCCAAGTTTAATGGTCCTTATTTCGTGGAGAAGAAACTCAATGATGTCAACTATGTCATCGCCACACCAGATCGTAGAAAGAACAAGCAACTATGTCACATCAACATGCTAAAGTTATATCACAGGTGGGACGAAAATAATCCAGTCTGCACTGTAGCTGTCCCATCCGAGTCTGCAAGTGAAGTTCTCCCATGCAGCATGAGCCTGAGTGATAGTTTGGGGAAGAATCCTGATATCATGAATGATCTCCAGACTAAGCTTTCTCATCTACCTCCCGAGGAAAGACAAGAGTTTTCGGCATTACTGCAGGAGTACCCGCAAGTGTTCCGTGCCACTCCAGGAAGAACCACTGTATTGATGCATGATGTCGATGTTGGAGACGCAAAGCCAATTAAACTGCCTCCTTACCGTGTGAACCCAGTGAAAGTTCCTCTCATCGAGAAGGAGCTTGGCTACCTGTTGGACCACAAGATGATTGAGCCCTGTCAGAGCGAGTGGAGTTCTCCTGTCACTCTAGTCCCTAAGCCAGGTGGGTTACAGCGGCTTTGCATTGACTACAGACGTGTTAATCAGATAACCAAAACAGACACTTACCCTCTCCATCGCGTGGAAGATTGCATAGACAAGATCGGAAAGGCTAGGTACATAAGTAAGTTTGATTTGTTAAAGGGATACTGGCAAGTACCTATGACTGAACGTGCTAGGTAGATCTCATGTTTTGTAACACTAGGAAAGACTTTTGCATGTTCTGTAATGCCATATGGTATGAAGAATGCACCAGCCACATTTCAGAAGCTCATGAATGTTATAAGAGAGGGTTTGGCAGGGTGTGTTGTTTATATTGATGATGTATTAATTTTCAGTGACAACTGGAAAGATCACCTATGCCATGTCAGTGAATTTCTTGAGCGTTTAGTTCAGGCTAATCTTGTAGCTAATTTATCAAAGTGTGAGTTTGGTCAAGCTAAAGTTCAGTACCTTGGGTATGTAATTGGTGATGGACATGTTGCACCACCAGCAGCTAAGGTTCAGGTTTTAAGTGATCTTCCCAGACCTAAAAGTAGGAAAGAGCTACAAAGATTTTTGGGAATGGTAGGTTATTACCGGAGATTTGTTCTTAACTTTTCAATTCTTGTATCACCACTTACAGACCTACTGAAAAAGGGAGTTAAATTTGTCTGGACCGATAACTGTGAATCCTCTTTCAACAAACTTAAAGCTATTCTATTAAGTCAGCCAGTGCTCGCTACTCCAAATTTTGCTAAGCCTTTTAAGATGGCTGTTGATGCAAGTGATACAGGAGCTGGGGCTGTTTTGCTGCAAGAGGATGATCAGGGTATTGAACACCCTGTATCTTATTACAGTAAGAAGTTCACTCCACCTCAAAAGAACTACTCAACTATTGAGAAAGAGCTTTTGGCCTTGATTTTGGGTTTACAGCATTTTTCATTTTATTTGTGTTCTGGTTTTGACCCCATAGTCATTTATACCGATCATAACCCACTGAAATTCCTTAGTAAGTTTAAAGATAAAAATCAGAGATTGACAAGATGGAGTTTACTTCTTCAGGAGTATTCATTAGACATACAACATGTCAAGGGGAAAGAAAATGTTATTGCAAACTGCTTATCTAGATTTTAGACAGATTGTTTCAGAGTAATAGGAAATTTCCTTTGTAAATTTCTTTTTTCTTTGTGGGGAGGTGTTACATAGCCTATGATTTCATCATCCTTTGTGTAATTCTAACGTACAGTGTGCTGCCTGTTTGATCACGATTCGCCTCGTGGCTTCCATAGTGACCAGGCTTGCGTGTTCTACCTCACTCCCCCCTTCTCCCCTTATAGTAGAGTAAGTCGTTCTTTCTGTTGTTCAGCGCAGGACTGTCAACTCTTCCTCCCCAGTCCCTTCATTTCCGCGTCCTTCTTGCAAGTTGTATCAAACTCTGCCGGCCCCCTATACTGTATAATGAGCTCAGTCTCTGCATTAATTGCCACTTAGATCTACTCCTTATTTTGTTCACATCTCTCTCCTCCCCTGTATAGTGTATTTTTGGGAGTGCTCAGGAAGTCTCCAATCATCTAGCTGCTGTATAATTTGAGTATAAGTGTTATTACCATTTTTCTTGTACTGTATAGCCTGAGGTGTTAATTCGCAGGCCTAAGGTTTTTGTAATTCATGTAAAGTTTTTAATGTTAGCCAAAGTTAGTAATATTTTGTACTTAGTTAGTTAGATTAGATTCGTTCTCCTAAAAAGAAGAACACAGGCATGGAAAGCCCGTGTTTTCCTTTTTAGGAGAACGAATCTTAGTTTTTAATGTCAGCCAAAGTTAGAATATTTTGTATCTGTAATAATATTATATCTTACTTTAACTGAGCATTACCCAGTGTATTTTCATTTTATCAGGGCTGACTTTGGTAAGTTTACTCTTACTAATTTCGTGTTAATAGAGGCTATTGCAGTTAACCATATATTTAACCTGTTTTTTTCCGTTACATTATCCTTATGAGTTCTGAATGTTTTGTTGTTAGTTTGAGCATTAAACTTTAACTTGTAATTTTACCTAAGTCTTTTATTTTGAACCTGGACCTTTACGGGACAGTAGTGATTATTAGTATTCTCACTTAAAGTGTACATTATCTTTCTCTGTTCCGTTACAATATATATATATATATATATATATATATATATATATATATATATATATATATATATATATATATAGAGAGAGAGAGAGAGAGAGAGAGAGAGAGAGAGAGAGAGAGAGAGAGAGAGAGATTGGGGCTCTCACCATCCACTCAGTCGATGTAGTGCTGCTTTTGGTGTCTGCCCTTTCCTCCCTCCCTTCCTCTTATGTCTTTTTTTCCTTCATTCTTTCCTCTTCCTTCTGCCTACGGGTGACTACACTCCCTCCTTTGTTTTTTCCTTCATTCTTTCCTTTTCCTTCTGCCTGTGGGTGATTCTATGCGTGACAAGCCAAATGGTTTCCTGTACATCAGAAAACCATTTACTATTCTGAGTGGTAACCAAACAACCTGGTGGTTTAGTGGGCAGTTAAGGCCCTCCAATGAGATTGAGCCAGTGCAGGTTTATATCCAAGGGGTCGTTGGGGTTTATTGCTCATGAAATGCCACTCAGGGATTAGTGAGGCAGGTCACTTTCATCTTAAATGTAAGGGCCAACTTGCCTAGCCCCAGGCTCCTACATTCCTAATGGGGGAACATAGGGTTGGATGATAGATGGATGGATGGATGTATACAGTATATATATATATATATATATATATATATATATATATATATATATATATATATATATATATATATAGATAGATAGATAGATAGATGGTAGATAGACAGATAGATAGATAGATAGAGAAATAGATAGATAGATAGATATTGCCAGAGGCCTTAATCCCTTATACAGGGTGATCACATACAAATCGCCTCCATGTCACATTGTCCCCCGCCATTTCTCTGCTCTGCTCCCAATTCACACCCCCTCTCTCATATACTTCACTCCATCCCTCCATCTCATCCTTGGCCTTCCCCTCCCTCTCTCCCCCTCCACCTCACTCACATACACTCTTCTCGTCAGTCTCTCATTCTCCATCCTCTCCACATGGCCAAACCACCTCAGTGTGTTTCTCCTAACGCTTCCTATCACATCTACATCCACACCACAATGCTCCTTCACATCATCATTTGTCAGTCTGTCTCTCCATGTGACTCCACAGGCTCCTCACGAATAACTCATTTCCACTGCTCTCACTCTTAACGTGTGTCCCTCCAACAACGTCCAAACTTCACTTCCATACGTTAGAGTTGGTATCACAATACTGTCATGTAATAACTTTTTCACTTCCGTGCTGACTTTCCTGTTTCTTATCACTGCTTTTAAGGAACCAGCAACCTTTCTTCCTTGTTGTACCCTTTCAAGCACTTCACCGTCCAAACTTCTATCCTTACTCATCACACTCCCCAAGTACTTAAACGTACTCACATTTTCCATTTCCTCATCATCCAATCTCACTGTACATTCACGGACTTCACCTTCCTCGAAGACCATATCTTTATTCTTCCCTACATTCACCTTTAGATTCCGTTTCTTACACACTCTCCCAAACTCATCCACCAAGCCCTGCAGCTCTCCTTCGTCTTCACTTAACAACACAGTGTAATCTGGAAACAACAGTACAGGGAGTTTCCAAACACTGCCCTCTCTCGCTAGGGCCACTCCAACATCCACTACTCTACCTTGTATCTCCTTTATAACCCCATCCATATACGGATTGAACAACCATGGAGACATGACACATCCCTGTTTCAACCCAACCTTCAAAATGAAAAACTCACTCAGTTCACTACCCACACTCACTGCAGCCTTAGCACCCTCATACATACTCCTCACAGCATTCAACAACTTCCCATCTACTCCATATATTCTTAATACCTTACACAATCCTTGTCTATCCACCCTGTCATATGCTTTCTCCAAATCGTGAAGGCTGCATACAACTTCTTTCGCTTCTCTAGAAACATTTCCACTTAAGATCTTAGAATGAATATCTTATCTACACAACCTCTTCCCTTCCTAAAGCCTCCCTGTTCTTTTCCAACTACTTCCTCTGTTATTTCCCTAACTCTGTCAATAACTATCCTACCGTATACTTTTCCTATTACACTAAGAAGACAAATTCCCCAGTGATTACCACACACTTTTTTTTTCCCCTTTCCCTTTGTACAAGGGAATAATTATACCTGACCTCCAATCCTCCGGGACTCTACTTTCCTCCCAGGCCAATCTACACACCTTCCACATCCATTCTATTACTATCTCTCCCCCATGCTTCAGCATTTCACCAAACGCTTCATCAGTTCCTGAGGTTTTCCCTATTTGACTTTTTTCATTGCTTCCACAACTTCCATCCTACTGATCCTTCCTGTCTTCTCACCTCCCTCCTTCTCCCAGCCATACCCCGGCCACTTATACTCGTATTACTTTCATTCTCTATGTTCAACAATTCATCAAAGTGTTCTCTCCATCTGCTCACTTTTTCTCCCTTCTCAACTAGTAAACTATCATTTTTATCTTTCACTCCCCTACTGACTTCACTGCCACCCTGTCTGACTCTCTTTACCTCTTTCCAGAACATTTTCTTATATTCCCTCCACTTGATACTCAAATTCCAAATTCCTCATCCACTCTCTTCTTAATCTCTCTTACTATTCTTTTCACCTCTCTCTTCCTTTCTACATATAACTCTCTCTTCCATCTCTCAACTTTTCCACGCCCCTATTTCTCATCCATTCATTATATGCTTTTTTCTTTTGTGCCACAGCCTGTCTCACCTCTTCATTTCACCATGCTGTTCCTTGCACCCCGTTTCCTCTTCTGTTCATCCCACACACCACCTCACATGCTGCACATATTTCTTTATCTTACACACACCTTCCACGTCCCCCATCTGCTCCAATTCATATTTACCCAATTGTTCCCCCACTTCTTTCTTATATTCTGTCTTTTTCTCATCCTCTTGTACCCTTTACACTCTCCTTGCATATAATCCTTCCTCCTGTCCTTGCCTTCTTCTATTTCTCCATTTTATTTGGACCTTCATTCTGACCACAACTTGGTGGTGGTCAGAAAGTCCAGTCCCTCAACCTGCATATGTTCTTGCATCCATTATACATCTTTGCATCCTTTCACCCACACACTCATAAGCAATCATTGCCTTCCTCTCATTCACTTCACCATCCACCCTTCTCATCACTCGCCATGTATACCTGTGTATCATTTTCTGCCTGAAGAGGGTATTGGCTATCACCAATCCCTTCCCAGAACAAATGTCCACTAACGCACTCCCATTCTCATCTATCTCAGCAGGCACACCCAACTCACCAACTACTCCATCCACCTTCACATTCTCTAATTTACCATTCTTATCAACAATCAAAAACACTCTCTCATTCCTTTCAAACTTTTCCATGCACACTTTCACATTTGTCCAGAAATCTTCTTTCACTCTGCTTGCACAATCTTGCGTTGGTGCATACATGCTCACAATCGCCCACATTTGTAGTCCAACTTTCAGTCTTACCCACACAATCCTTGAGCCAACTGATCCATACTCTCTTATATTCTCCTTCCATCTGTTACTTACAAGAATACACACTCCTTTTTTTGCTTTCTCATTCTCACCTACTCCTGCACATATAGCCCATTCATACTCCCATTCTCTCATACTCTCACCTCTCCATTTTGTGTCAGTTAATCCACATATATCCACTTTCGCACCCTCAAGCACCTGGACAATCTCTCTTTCACCTCATCATTTGCACCCCTTACATTCCACGTCGCCATCCGTATCATGTCCTTTGTTCGGTCCTTAGTCGTCATTTTTTGGTTATTTCTGGTCCCAGACTTCTTGTTCGTATTTTTAGTTTGTTGCTTTCCGGGGAGGGGGTCTACTTCCCCGCCAACCCACTTGCTGTCAGGTATATATATCCGGACCTCTGCCACACAGGAATGTAGTGTAACTCGACCCTGAAAGAAAGCAACTGAAGAACCCTAGTCTATGGTATCAGTGGCAGTTTATTAAGATTGAAAATTTTGCGTATGGAACGTAAACATAATGCCATAATAAATGGGAAGGTATTGGAGTAGTTGAATATTTCAGGTGGAGTGCCACAAGTTTTTGTTTTAGGTTCAATACTATTTCTATTTGATATCGATAATACTGAGAAAGATTTACGGGTGTAATGCAAAATAGGTTACAATACAAAGATCGGTAACACAGCAAATATCTCCAGACAAATACTTCTGATTCAAAGAGATCTTGATAGGCTATTCTGCTGGGCATAAACATGGCAAGTGGACTTTAATATCGACAAATGTGAAGTCTTGAATATCTAGAGTAAAAATGAAAAATGCAGTTCTGTTATGAATGCTACTCGACTCTTGAATGTAAACCATGACAAATATTTAGGAATAATTATAAGAATATTTAAAACCACATGGAAACTCTATGGAAGCAATAAGGAAAGCTAACATACTAGGTGAAACAATAGGCAGATCATTTTAATTCAGATTAAAGAAAAGTGTCCTTACCTTGTACAGTTCCCAAGTACGTCTACTGTACATATAGAATACTGTATTTAGTTTTGGGTATCATATTATAAGAAAGACAGAGAAATTAGAGAGAGTAAATAGAAGAAAAACAATAATAATACCCAGATTGCAAAATAAGCCTCATTAGAATGGTAAAAAAGAGCAAAAGCTATTTTAACTTAACAAAACACAGATTACAAGCAGATCGGATTCAAGTATATGGCATTTTTAAGGACATGACAATAAGGTAGTTAAAAAATACTTCATTGTAGACCGATTGTTTTACACTAGAGGTAACGGTTGTAAAATTATAGGCAAACATTTTCAGTCAAATGAAACAAAGCACTATTTCTTCATCACAGTTGTCAACATGTGAAAATAACTGCCAAGGAATGTGGTAGACTGCACTGAGGGAATAATATTTAAAAGTCACTTGGATGAGTTTCTGGATTCACATCCCCACTTCAATGCATTCATGGCTGAATTATTAAAAAAAAAAAAAAGAAAGAAAAGGTATTCACAACTAAATTATGTAATTAACTGATTTTCTTTCAGATCATGGAGAGTGCAGCAGCAGTGCAGTGTCGTTACCAAACTATATTATTTTACCATTGCACGTAAGTAAACGTAGAATATAGTTTATTTTTTAACCCTATGAAATTTCCATGGCAGTTTTTCTGTGCTGCATGACACTACTTCTTGCCTTGCCCTGCCGGTTTCGGCTGGAGGTTTGGTGAACGAAGGGAAGAGATGACTGTCATAGTCTTCTCATACAAACAGCCTCGAAAGGACCATTAGGTCTATTGCTGTTTGCATACCTATGTACTTCTTTGTACTTCTTCCGTCACCTTTATCATTGGGAAGAGAGAAACCTGTACTGTACACAGGAAAAATCATCTGGTAAATTACCAATATGCTAGGAATCGAACCAGGGACTCTCAAGTGAGAGCCAGGCAACATACCACTACACCACGACCAGGTAAAAGTTAACTCACGTTGTCACAATCTTGTAACCAACGTCCCTCCGCCCCCACTGTGGGCATCGAGAGGATGAGTTAACCCCCTGGCACTCGGGCAAGTAGATGCTTTTAATCTATCCCAAGCACTTACGGCAAGTCAGAACGAACTTTTATCTGGTCGTGGTGTAGTGGTATGCCGCCTGGCTCTCACCTGAGAGTCCCTGGTTCGAATCCCAGCATATTGGTAATTTACCAGATGATTTTTCCTGTGTACAGTACAGGTTTCTCTCTTCCTTCTGACTTGCCGTAAGTGCTTGGGATAGATTAAAAGCATCTACTTGCCCGAGTGCCAGGGGGTTAACTCATCCTCTCGATGCCCACAGTGGGGGCGGAGGGACGTTGGTTACAAGATTGTGACAACGTGAGTTAACTTTTACCTGGTCGTGGTGTAGTGGTATGTTGCCTGGCTCTCACTTGAGAGTCCCTGGTTCGATCCCCAGCATATTGGTAATTTACCAGAAGACCTTTATCATTGTTTTTCCTGTGCCTGCGCTCCTCTCTTCTTATGTCTTCCGATCTTCCAGCCACTTTTTATTACTCCTCTTTCCGTTTCAGCGACTTTACATTGATTGACAAACCTAATGGTTTCTTTTTACACAGGAAACAATTTACACTGCTGGGTGGTAACCATATACCCAACTAACGGGATATATATATATATATATATATATATATATATATATATATATATATATATATATATATATATATATATATATATATATATATATATCAACTATGAGTCACTCTCCTGCCTTCCTTTCACGTAATGAACTCCCCATCCCACCCAGTCCTTCTGTCTTGCAAGATATATTTAAGGAGGGAGTGCCACAATCGATCGCTAAACGAGACAGCGGGAATGTCAGCGGCCGCATTTAACATTACAAGGATCCGGCATACCTGACGCGTGTCACCTCCCTTTGCAAACTATTGACCCGCCACCGCGGAGTGACGCAGACATTATTTTACACGCGTCGCAACGTTTCAGACTCGTTGTGAGGTGGCTGTGGGTTTGACTTATGAACTTCTGTTCGCTTATATTTTCCTAATTCATTTAAGAAACAGCTCAAAACTTTTCTTATCTGAAGGATTTATGATCTTGTTGAGAGTACTGTGGTGGAGGAGTGCATGATATGCCACGTGCCACTGTTGAAACCATTCAACCTGTGAACTGATGTGTATATCATTATTTCGAGGTTTTAATCACTGGTTAAGACAAACTGGTGCTTATGTGATAAAATAAATTAAACCATTATTTTATTATTATTAGTAATAATATTATTATTATTATTATTATTATTATTATTATTATTATCATTGACCTCCTCCAATTACAATTGGTGGAGATATTTGTTTCAGGCATTATTTTTAGTATATTATTAATATTACCACTATTATTGTTATTATTATTTTTATTATTATTATCATTATTGAATCACTTTTCGTCTCCGATGTTCATCATACATATTAAGGAAGTACAGCACCAGGACCCTGTTACACTGGCCCAGATTCAGTGAATTTTAGGTACTTTTCAAGATCACAGGTCCAAAAATGTCCAAAAGCTTGGATTTTCAATCTCCCTATACTCCAAACCTATTACAGATAGATGAACATGGAAGGAAATCCCATGATAAATTTATTTTCCAAAATTTTGTATGGAAAAAATTTGAAGGTCATTCAAGCAGGACACCGCAGTAATTGGGACGCCCCACTTTTCAACAGTTTTCTATTGCTATTCTCTACAAAAAAAAAAAAAAAAAGAAGCACTTGCAGGTGCTGGAAGTTTAGTTTGGCCCTGAACCAGGTCTGCATACATTTTGGAGGCAGTTTGACCAACGGTTTTTGTGTTACTACTAAAAACAATATTCTCATTGGTGGAGATGAATACTTGTCTCTGACGGTCATCTGGGTATTATCATTATTTTCACTCTCATCTTAAATGTCAGGACCAATTTGCCTAGTCCCGGGCTCCTACGCTCTTCATAGGGCAACGTTGGATTGGATGATGGATGGATGGATGGATTATTATTATTATTATTATTATTATTATTAACACCGTGAATTCTAAAAGAAAGTTGTGTCCAGTATATTTCTTTCATCATCCTTTCTAAAAGTAGCAATAAACAGCTTCTTTTCTTCTCCAGTTTTGAGAATCACCTATGCAGATGAAAGTACTAATTACGAAACACCCAAGGGGAGGTAGTGATGGACTGGGTACAGGGATGGGCTAGGGGCTGCGATTTTATATATATATATATATATATATATATATATATATATATATATATATATTTTGGATATGCAAGAAAGAAGGAACCAAAGGCTAGGGGCACGCAAACCGTTCCTTCCAAGAAAAAAACAAATACAGTACAAAAGAGAGCCAAATTCAAGATCCGTTCATTTCAAGATGCCTGGACATACTGCGTTTTAAAAGACTGGAGATCATAGGAAGTAGGAAATACAGACAGAGGGAGACAGTTCCAGAGTTGACCGGTTGCATAAATGAAGGACTGAGAATAACGGTTAACACTTGCATTAGAGAGTTGGACAGAAAAGGGATGAGAGTTTGTTGCTAGACAGGTGCTACGTGCCCGTCGTAGTGGTGGAGGGATACAAGCAGACAGTTTAGAGGAGCAGCGACCATTGAAGTAGCGATAGAAAAGTGATAAAGATGCAACAGTGTGGCGAAGTGACAGAGGTTGAAGGGAGCCAGTAAGAGAAGGAGAGTTGATGAGACGAAAAGCCTTTGACTCCACCCTATTGAGAAGAGCTGTATGTGGGGAGCCTCCCCACAAATGAGAGTTGTACTCTACACAGGGGCGAATAAAACAAATGTATAAAGTCAGTAACTGTGCAGGGGTAAAGAAGGTACGGAGTCGGCTTAGCACACCTAATCTCTTGGAAGCACATATTGCAAGAGATGCAATATGACCTTTCCAAGATAAGTCCCGAGTGACCCCAAGCATGTTCAAGCATGACACAGGATTGAGCTGGATATTATTAAACATTAGTGGGTACTCCTGTGGAAGATTATGTCGGGTTGATAGGTTTAAAAAGTGAGTTTTTGGTGCATTAAAAACAACAAGATTATTTTTACCCCAGTCAGAGATACGAGCCAAGTCAGACTGCTTGTTCGATCCCGGCTCTTGCAGTGAACTGTTTGGAACTTTGAATTCGATATCTCTGCATATAGTGTTCTTTAACGATTACAGCCGTACAACATATGAGGAAAGCAAGGATCAGGCCTCTGTTAGTATGTCGTTGTGGACCACTGAACCACAGAAACAGGTTTCTGATAGCCTGGTGTCCATAAAAGGATGCTTTTCTCTGGCTAAACCTAGACGGTCTTACTCAACTGAGAGAGACAGACAGGCAGAGAGAGTGAGAGAGAGATTCCTGCCCAATAAAGGGTATTAAAACTACCACGTTGAATCTTTTCTGGCGGCGGGTGTGCTTTCTAGTTAACTATTGCTACCAGCAGACTACTGTATTTCATAAATATCTTCAGCGTGATAACATTTTTTATGTGATCCTGCTGACTCCATATTTAAATTTCGATAAGGATTTTGAACTGGAGGGATTAGATATGGCCTTAATATGCTCCTTTGATACAAGAGGCCTTTCCTAAGCTGGGCAAAATAGTTTGTCAGCAGCAAGGATGAAAAAAAAATAATAGTCACTGGAATACAAGTGGTCATGGGAAAATTTTTCAAACTAGAATTATTATAACTAGTACAATGTTGATTAACCACTTGAAATAAATGATGTACGCAGTCGGTTTATTGTTGCTGCCTCCAAATTATTAAACTGAAATTAGGAAGAACCTGTATCAGCGAAAGTCTCCTCTGTACTGAATATAATCGGCTGAAGACACCAACAGTATCATGAAAAATATGCCATCTGAATCAAGGGGCTGACAGACTGACAACGAGAGGACTCAATGAAGCTAAATAAAACCGCTTGGCGGTAGCAAGAATAAAACAAAAACATCATCTGGAGAAAATGGTTAAATGACCTGAGGGTAGCAAATTACTATTTAAAATCTCTTAGTCCAATGACGCTTTTTTTGTTTGTTTGTTTGTTTTTTTCAGATTTTTTTTAGTTCAACTTAAGAAAAACTTTTTGAACCGGAGACCTTGCAGAAGTTACAACCATCATTAACCCGTCACTGCAGAACATCTCCCCTAAGCTGAATATAATAGTCCGTAAATCGCAAGAATGAAATGGAACAATACACCAGTAAAGTGCACTTTGTGAGCGCTTGACGAGCAACTGAGCGTTCGTTTGTATATACGCTTATCATTACAATTTCACCTTGGTGTAAACATTCAACATGTCTGGCGACGTAATTAAACAATAACAAAAGAATAATTGAGCTAAAATATTTGCTTTCTCACGTTTTCCCTCTGGATGCGCATATAGCGAGGCGCTGTGGCATTTATCACGTGCCCAGTGTTCAGTTCTCTGCTCCCGATTTGCCTTGTCAATGAACTGCATCAGTAAATGCTTGGCTGTTGATTGAATGATAAAACCCAGAAATGGTGATACTGCCCTTGCTGATTTCATCCCCTACACATAGGACAGACGTTGATGTGAAATTATGAGCCTAAAACCTGACTTTTAATTGTTTGAATACATGCAAGAAAACAGTGTTACAACAGGATTTTTTTTTTAATTCTATTTCTTAGTGGTGTGTGTCAACTGACGCCCTCGGTACATTCCCATGGAAAGCTGGGATTCCAGGGGATTTCTTTGGTCTCACCAACAAATAATTATATAGTTCAAACACAATTTACTGGATGTATATACCACCTGCTGAAAAGATTTCTTCTCTATCTCGCACAATAGAAAAGTTATTAACCTCTGAAAACCATCGCAGTAGGGCCGGGTCGTGTCGGGCCGCTCATTTTTCAGCTGAACGTAGAGCAAACATCGCTGCGCTCGCTCGCTCGTAATCATGGAAGTGAAGGGGTAAAGTCATGCTTCATGCTGTAACAAATGCAAAACAGAATCACGGAGCAGAAGGAAAGTGAAATGGAAGGGAAACACATTGCCAAGAGGAAAGGGCTAAATAAAGTGTAACAATTAATTTCTTGCGTCCATCTCGGTAGTGTAGCAAACAAAAAACAGAAATCCCAGAGAAGTGGGAAATGGTGATCGCCGGCGAATATATCTGGTGGTGAAGGGGTATGAGGCTAAAATGTAGAAGTGCAGACAAAAGAAACAGAGCCACTGCCCTGTCCTGGGCACAAAAAACTGGGTCACTTCTGGCTGATGCTTTACAGTGGTAGGGTGGGGATGTGGTAACACCTTCCCCTCACTTACCCCCATCTCTTGCCATTCACTCACTCTTCCCAGTGCAAACAGAAGCCACAAATGGTACAATTTTTTGTGCGGCTCGGCTAAGGCAGTATCTGTATATTATTACACGTAAGATGTCTAGCAATGTTGGTTCAGTGCTGTCAGAAAATAAATACAGAGGATGCTCTCACGCAGTGGAAAGCCGAGGTCCTCGGTTTTATCACGCACTTCATAAGAGTCTTGAACCTAATTCTACACATCCATCAAACAGTTCGTTTTCAAATAAGAAGTCTTGCCAGAAACTATTTCCTAAAGAAAAAAAATCTAAGAATTTATTTTTGTTAATCTCACACGATTTTCTTAGGAAAAGGCAAGCTTATAGCAGGCAAAGTATTAATATGCTTGCTATGGTCATCAAGCTAAGATTAAATCCATAATGCCAGTTGTTGCCGGTTCGTTTTCTGATTTTCAGTATCCTGGACTGCGGTCATGTAACCTCAGGTTTCTACATCTAGAACGAGTTAATATGAATTTGCCATTTTTCCCCCACTCCAAAGCGTACGGGAGGAATAGGACAAGGCGCATCATTTCTTCAAGAAGAGGGAAGCAAAGGAGAAAGATGAGGAGGAATTGGTTCAAGAGAAACCACTGGTTATCAACCAGGAGTGTTGCAGAAAACCGAATTAACACTAACTGTGGCATTGTCATGGAAATCGTTTTAGGGATAAGTTTGGTTTTAAAGTGTCCCGTTGTTTTGTTGTGCTTATTACCTCATTCGCTCCCTTTGCTGTTTTTGCCTTCTATTCTTGTAAAGTTCACCATCTCCCTCATACTCCCTATTCGCAGTTTTCTTTATGTTGCTGCCCTGCTGAAGTCTCCTCGTTTCTTAAGCCTAACTTAACCTCATTCAGTCAAGCTTTATTCAACACATCCTGACGGTGCCTTGCTGATCCTTCCTCTCCTCATAAGTTTCTTCGCGCATATTCTTGCCGCACCCACAGGGCCAGCCAAATTCAGTATGTGTCCATAACTGTCATTCACTCAATGAGTCACTGTTCTTTTTCGAAGAATGAATGCGATAAGCTGCAACCAGAGATAGGGGGGTATTGGTGCTGTGTCTGATGTGGGTCTGGAGCGTGTCTGGGGTGTGCAGGAGTTGCTTGTGGTGTGTGTCTGGGGTGTGCATGAGATGCTTGTGGTGTTGTGTCTGGGTTGAGTATGAAAGGTGTGTTCATTGACAAAGAACGCCTTTTGGCATGCAATGTGGTAGTAGGTAGAGTTAAGGTACATTCGCCTCTCAAAAGCGGTGCTTATCTTCTTACTGTCTACTCACTGCTGGACGGATCTGTTTTTCTTCAGTGTTCACCCACTAAACTCACTTCTTCCTGACCCTGAGATCGTATCATTGGTAGTATTTTTGTTCCGTGTGAAACATGTATGAAGAATACACATGGTGGTGATAGTCTATCCTTTCCCCTTCTGAGAAACTTTGCGTCTTTAATAACTGACATCGGGAACAGCAACACACTCTTTCACCATCCCTTGTTTTTGAGGTTATTCTTTTATTCAGTTGTGCTACATCGTGTCTCTCTTCTAGTTCTTCAAAATATCCCTTCTATTTTCTTCTTTTATGTTTTTTCTTTCAGCCGCGCTCTTCTTTCGTCTCTCATTTCCTTAATTTGTCTGCAACTTTGTTTCGCATCTCCAGTTTCTTCCCTCAGCCTTGTCCTTCATCCTTTTTATATCTCTCTCTTTCCATGAACAGAGCCTCAATTAAGTCTGTTCTTTTTCTCTCACTCTTCGTCATGTTCTTCATCTCTGTCTATTCGCACACCTATTACCTTCCCAGCCTCCTATTCTTACTATTTATTCATTTCTCTCGTCTTTATCCGTCGACCCATGTCTTCGCTCTCTCTCTCTCTCTCTCTCTCTCTCTATTTATCTATCTATCTCTCATCCGATTTGTTCTCCAACCTCTCCCTCCACCATACTCTTTTTTTTTTCTTGTCTGTCCCTTCCCCTAGTTAAATATTTTCCAGGCATTCCTCTTCCTTTACTTTTTCCCTCAACTCAGTATTCACGGGAAAACGATCCCCGAAGGTCCGTCTGAATTGTGAAGCATCTGATTATACGTAAGATGGGATGTGACACGATGAGAGAGAGAGAGAGAGAGAGAGAGAGAGAGAGAGAGAGAGAGAGAGAGATCTTTATATCCCCGTGAAGCTGTCGAGGCCCGGTATTAACTTACCGGGGTTCCAATACATTAAGGGATCGATGACCGGCCCACTGTCCTTGGTGGCATTACAGTGACAGAGGAACCTCCAGCCACATCTTAGGGATCAGACTTGATGTGAACGAACTATATATGCAAACGACTTGCTTGGCTTAGAAGACTTTTTTCCCTTGGTGGGGTTAGATGCAGCCTTCGTTATCCTCTTCAGTCTGTCCTAAATTGGAAAGGATATGTCTGAGGATGGAAAGAGTAAACTAAATCAAACAGTGTGAAGCGGTTATTATAGTCGGTTTGTATTCACCTGACGGAACTGGGGTACTCACAACTAATACATTGAGTCGTGAGTGCATGAAAATCGATGAGCCTTAGTTCTGAGATAAGAATGAGTCTCCTTGGTTATGTCAGATCAACCCTCCAATCTAACTACTCTAGGCCATGAGCTGAGCTGAAAGGGGTTACAGAGTTTTGTCAGGTGAAAACAGCCAGAGCATAAGAGCCTTATTCATATTATGAAAGACGACCAGAGGCTGTAAGAGTTAAAAGCAACCTCACTTAACACGTTCAGCTTAATGACTGGTGTTGAAGAGCGGCGCCTTCATGCAGCAGCACCAGTATAACTGGGCTACGGAGCTGCCCGGTTATACAAACGTTCCTCAACTCCTTTCTTGTCCCTTTGGAATGAGGATGGTAGGCTAAAGGAGAAGTGCAACTTTAGCCTGTAGTCCATCGGGTTTACATTCACATAAACCTGGGGTTGAAACTACTACTACTACTACTGTTAGGACTCCATATTATAATTACAAATCATAATAGATAGATAGATAAATAGATAGATAGACAGCTCTGTGCGAGCCTGGGAATGGGAAATGATCTTGCAAGTTACACTGAGGAAAAGCTGACGACAGATTACGAAGTAGCCAGTAAGGAGATGATGCAGTTAGTTGTCAGCAATTCACCGGTGAACAAAGCCTTGTTGACCATACACACACATACACACATACTCACACACAGGCTTCTAGAACTTTCCAATCACAAGGAACACACGTGATACGTCTCCTGTTTCACCAGAATTTAGGAAAGAGAAGTCAGAAGGAAGCTAGCCATAGAACAGACAGGTCGCAGGGAGAAGGGCTTAGCAACTTGAGAGAGAGACAGAGAGAGCGAGACAGAGAGATAGCTAGCGGGACTCTACTTTATACTTCGCTCTGTGTGAGAGACTTGTTAATATTTCCAAGACAAATAAAAATAGTCCCATACTATTCTTTACCTCTCCTGTCACTACATGACAAATGGGAAAGAAGATTATCTACTCACGAAGCTACTCAAGTATAACAACCGCTCGTCCACAAGTCTAATATATATAACTTCTCTACAAGTAACTACAAAGTCTTTAATGACATTTGGTAGCAGAGAACGTATACGAACCTCGTCTACGAATCAACATTGAATTCCTACAAAATATCAAGATTGAAAACAAGAATACCTCTCACAACCAACAACTCACAAATAGCTCCTGACAGTTCTCTCTAACTCCCCCCCCCCCCGGTCTCCCCGATCATCACGCTGATGTAGAAGTGATCACAGGACGCCTTGCAAGTAGTTTAACAATATATTGATACAAACAATCTTGCAACTTCTACGACGAACCAAAGAACTACAGCCATCTACAATCAACTACAAGTAACAACTCTACGAGTCGTCTGTATAATCTTCTACACGCACCTACAAGTAGCTGCAGTCTTCATCCTACAACGAATAAATCACAAGGAAAAAAGGACCACGAATACCTCGAGGAAGAAAAACGGAACAAACAAACGAAGAGTGAGACACGACTCATAACTCATCCTACTCACTCGTCTTCACTCAAGTTACTCATTGCTACTCATTTACTCACCACAGCTACCAGTGTGGGAAGTCGACGTCATCATGCGTGCTTGCTGAAAAGACGCCACGTCAGTCAACTCACCACCTGCACCATCACTAACACCATTCCCACCACGGTAAAAATTAGTGAGGTACATAATTACTTCATTTATACAATACACTGTGATAGACAATAAGCTTCTGCACAAACATATAAAACGTGTTGTATTGTTACAGCTTAAATATACATACTTACTTCAGTTATCTGCATAACTCAATCATTAAATACTTGCACCAACAATAAATATTCTACACTGTATATATTCATTCATTTATTATAACATTTATTTACTACCAACGAGTGTTACCATTTATACTTACATAAAATACGTGTTTCATACATACAGCTATATATTATTATATCTACAAAGTGATAAAGAAAATAGTCCATCACAGTTACTCAGTGAGCGACTAAAAGAACTGTATTAAACATTTATTAATTAAAGCTACCTAGTGGAAACATATAAATTAAGTTACAAGGTAAACTAGAGAAAAAAAAATGGCCAACACAAATGACGTTAGCAAGAGTGAACATCTTCAACACAATCGTGAAGACAATGATTTCCACACAGTACTGACACATATATTGGCCACGATATGTACAAGTGAAGAACAAGTCAGTGTATATAGTTAATACTGTATATAGTGTATATATTTTTTTTTATATAAAACAACAAAATATGGGACTATATAATATCATTTTCAGTAATACCTGTGCAATATAAACAAAACTTTAAAAAAGTATCCCAAGGAAATTAGCCAGTAATTATGCAACCATGAACAACATAGAAAAAAGCGTACACAAGCGAAGAAAAACAAACTATAGAAAATCAATACATACAAAAAAAAAAGAAAAAGAAAAAGTAAGAAAGAAAAAAAGAGAGAAATAGAGTAAGATCACATAACAAACAAATGAAAATAAGTGTAAGTGTTACTACATATGTCAAAATACCACATAAACTCCTTTTATAAGTGAAACAAAAAAATTTTTGTCTCCACAAGCAAGTGGCATGGCACATCATCACATAAACTTCATCTATAAGTGAAACAAAAAGCAGATTGTTGTCTCTACGAGCCAGTGGCATGTCACATCATCACTATCATCGACCGCAGCATGACCGGATTCATATGTTAGGCCTGCAATTATTACAATTATGTAACTGCAAACGATATGTTACACTTGCTACAATTATGTAACTACAAACAATATGTACCATTTATGTAACAGTTGCATTAACAAGATGTAACTTTTATGTAACTTTAACTACAATTATGTACCTACAAACGATATGTAACAATTATGTAACGACAAACGATTGCATTATGTTACACTTTGCCAATTATGTAACAGTTGCATTAACAAGATGTAACTTTTATGTAACTTTAACTACAATTATAAGGCCAAGACACTTATGTAACAGTTGCATTAACAAAATGTAACTACAATTATAAGGCCAACACAATTATGCATTACCACAATGTTTTGTAACAATTCATAAAATGTTACAATTATGTATTACCACAATGCTACTACAATGTTATAAGTCATACAACTATAGGACAATTCTGTATTACCAGTATCATCATACAAGTTAGGTGAAATATTAGACATTACTAAAGTGATAACCCAATATGTAATGTAAACCTAGCAGTATTACCATTGCACAATTATATGCGCATGTCTGTTATACATACACATCTCACAAAATGTATACAACTTGTTTAAAATGTAATATTACTGGATAATTGCTATTTACTATGAATACTATATGCATACAATATTCATACAATTATGTTACTTTTACAATATTATGTATTTCACTTAATTAGCTTATAAGTTCATTATACTGTGTATATAATATATATTAATATGTTATGACTATTAACTGTCGATGGTACGCCATTTTCGCGTGACCGAGCATATATTAGGACTCCATATTATAATTACAAATCATAATAGATAGATAGATAAGTAGATAGATAGACAGCTCTATGCGAGCCTGGGAATGGGAAATGATCTTGCAAGTTACACTGAGGAAACTGACGACAGATTACGAAGTAGCCAGTAAGGAGATGATGCAGTTAGTTGTCAGCAATTCACAGGTGAACAAAGCCTTGTTGACCATACACACACATACACACATACTCACACACAGGCTTCTAGAACTTTCCAATCACAAGGAACACACGTGATACGTCTCCTGTTTCACCAGAATTTAGGAAAGAGAAGTCAGAAGGAAGCTAGCCATAGAACAGACAGGTCGCAGGGAGAAGGGCTTAGCAACTTGAGAGAGAGACAGAGAGAGCGAGACAGAGAGATAGCTAGCGGGACTCTACTTTATACTTCGCTCTGTGTGAGAGACTTGTTAATATTTCCAAGACAAATAAAAATAGTCTCATACTATTCTTTACCTCTCCTGTCACTACATGACAAATGGGAAAGAAGATTATCTACTCATGAAGCTACTCAAGTATAACAACCGCTCGTCCACAAGTCTAATATATATAACTTCTCTACAAGTAACTACAAAGTCTTTTATGACACTACTACTACTACTGCTACTACTACTACTACTAATACTAATACTAATACTACTTCTGCTGCTGCTGCTGCTACTGCTGCTGGTACTACTACAACAACAACAATAACAACAACAACAACTACTACTACTACTACTACTACTATCCAGAGGATGTCTTTTTATAAATATTACAGTATTCTGTCTACCTGTAAACACATTCTTCAAAGCCTAGGAAAAATGGACTCATACTGAAAGGGCTAAGTGTGATATATTATTTCTACCTTCATACCATCCATTCACTCAATGTAACGTTGCCTTCAAGTGTCTCTACAGTGAGTGATAAGCCAAGTGGTTTCCTGTTACCCAGGAAACTGTTTACTAGTTGGACGGTTACCATATAACCAAATGACGCCTGATGGTCTAGTAGGTTAAGGCGTTTCAGTCAGAAGGGTTCCGTTAGGGTTTGCATCCGAAGGCTGGTTGGAATTTACTGCCCACATATATAATGCTGCCAAAGAACGAGTGAGACAGGTCACCGTGGCCTTAAATGTTAGGTCTAGTAGCCTTCCCCGGGTCCCTGCGTAGCTGATGGTGCAAAAAAACACTGGATGATAGGCAGACTGATGAACAAAGAGATAAACTGATGGATAGAGACATTTCGAATTGGAGAAATTATATTTCATTCATCCATGCACTACCAGAAGTCTCTCCTAAGCTTAATTAAATTATCTGGTAGTGGCAAGAATAAAAGATAACATCTTAAGGGTAGTAGTAGCAGTTAATCTGAACGTCAGCCCGGTGGACTGCAGGACGAAGTTGCCCTTCTTCCACAGTCCACCATCCTACTCTCGGGAGAGAGGGAGGGGACTGAGGAACGTTTTATAACCAGCCATTTCCTCCGTCCGGTCTTATCAGTGCCACCACGTGAAGGCATCTCTCCACAGCACCATGTCCTCGAGGCGAAGGAGTTAATTTTCCAGTAAAACAACCCTTATTATTATCCACACAGTGTTCTAGAAAATTAATTGTCAGCTACACTCTTGCCATATCTACCCAGTATCCTAGGAAATGTGTACTAAATATAAGAAAGGTAGACTTGATCTAATCTTTGAATAGTATATGATTTTTCAACATGAGGTCGGCTTCTAATACAGGGCCACAGTTACCGATGACCTTGTCGGCAAATTATGAGGGAGATTATTATTAGCAATAAGGTCTTCAATAAGTGTTGCTTCATACTGACTGACAACTGGGCCCATATTGATATGGCATTAGGATCGTATTATTAATCCTGAGACCGCATAGGGACGAGACCTCCCCCCCACCTTTTATATGATATTTTATGAAGCGTGTGATGGTGCTCTAACACGTCTTACGTTTCTGCATCGCTGCTAACTAAGCAAAGTGGGAAACAGTCTGATTACATCTAATATATAAAGGAAGCATTCAGAGAGAGAGTAGCATTTAAAGTCAGAACTTTTGACATTACTCTGTGACTTTGACGTTTGAGTGAGTTTTCCCAAAATCAAATTACGCCATTTTTGCCTGACCTTCAAACTTCATACCTAGGTTGGTTCAAACTGGATTAACACTGTGTGTGCTGACCTTGCCCTCAAAAGTTGGCCTTGGATCTAATGTTCTAAAAATCGAATCTATTTAGCCTTGCCTGATCTGTGTCACTTCCATCAAGTTGGTTCAAATCGAATTAAAGCTGAGCTAGAGTCGAACATTTCATCTTGTCTTTGACTGATTATTCTCATATTTAAAACATTTTATCCTTGCCTTATCCGAAACACTTCCACAAAGATTGCTTTAAGTCGCATCAAAGATATATCATATCCCGTTGCCCTTGACCATTTACCTAGTATTCTCAAACAAGACAAAGGACACCTTTGATAGTTACGTCCAGCGCTGCAATATTGCAAGAGGAAAGAAATAATTATTTACAAAGAATGGTGGAGGGGCAAACCCTGCAGGTTCCACTCTCCGTAAACTCTTTTCCGGGTGTAGCTCTGCTAGTATGCAAAATTTTGTACACCTAGGTAAAAACTACGCCGTTGTCCCCTCTATGTGCAGACCCTTCCCCTCGTGGAGGGTGGCCATCAGGGGTTCCACCCTGTCTAAAACGTGGGCGAGGTGAACGTATACCAGTATTCAAAATTTGGTGTTCCTGGATTAAAAACCACGACCATGCATACAGGCTTTCGCCACGACTCCTGGGGGCCTGCCCCATCTCGTTTGTGGGGGTAGTGAGGGTTTCACCATGACTTAAATAAAGACCTACCATTGTGCCATGTTCTTTGGTAAGAAAGAAAAAGCTATCACTGTCCCCCCTAGAGCCCACACCACCTGTGGGGGGTGGTCATCGAGATTCTCGAGCTACCTGTAATGTGGCCATGGTGAACATCTACCAAAATGGAAAATTTCATGTCTCTAAGTTAAAAACCATGGCCGTTCATAGTGGTTTTATTGGAACCCCTGAACTCCCCCCCTCCCCTCCCCTATGAGAAACAACCAATGTTGGTTCCACCTTTCCTATAATGTGGTCGGGCTGAACATCAATCAGTAAGCAAAATTTCATATCTGGGGGGTAAAAACTTTGGCTGTGCATAATGACTTTGTCGTTCCTTGCGGGAGGCAAACATTCGGGCCCCATCAAGTATAATATATCGTAATTGTAAATATAATACATCGTAGTCGTCATCCGGCTGTTGCAACAGTGTGTTGATTTGTAGGGGTTTTACGAAAAAAGAGAATGTTCGTTGTGCTTGTCGTAGATGGCAGGAGAAAGATAAAGATGAGTCCGGGGTTTAATTGCAGTTTATTTTCTTCAAAGGGAATATCTCAAGAGTAATACTGAGGTGAGTAATAGTGAGTCTCACAAGAGTGAACTACGGTGAGAGCAGTTACTGGTTAACCCGTGTGCCCCTTTCCTATTCTCCCCACCATCTCTATTCTCTCCTAAACCCCTTCTGCCCTGTCTCTCCCATTTCTTCTGTATATGATTGGTTGTGTCACGTGTAAGAGGACGGGTGTGTGGAACCTTCCCGAGCCTGGGGACTTTTCGATTAGACGTCGCACTTTGCTGTGTGTGGAATTCCTAACTGAGAATATGCAAAAGCCACTTCCTCTAGCCCTCTCGCGCAGGCATGACTTTCATCTAACCTCTACAGTATATTACATATATACATTAACCTATTATGTAGTGTGTTATAATATTTCAGAGTCCTGACATCGTTCGGTCACGCCTCAGCTGGCGTACTGATGTCAGCCTTTAGTAACTAATTACATTATAACCTATTAATACATTGTAGAGACACAATAATACTGTAGAAATATAATACACTGTAGTAATATATTGTATGTAGAATGGAGTAAATACATGGTAGTAAAATACTGAAAACAGAATACCGTATAACATATTGTAGTAATATATTGGCACAAATTATGCATGTACAACAGACATACGCATATATTTATGCAATGGTAATATAATGGCAGTACCATGCCAAGACTATAGTAAGTTTCTTATATATATATATGTTATGTACTTGTTATCTACTATCTATATCTACATCTATATCTATACCTATCTATCTATCTGTCTATATATATATATATATATATATATATATATATATATATATATATATATATTCATATATATATATATATATATATATATATATTATATATATATATATATATATATATATATATATATATATATATATATATATATATATATATATATATATATATCCCATTGGATCCCGGGGTTGCTGGGCGGGGCACAGAGCTGGGAGGGTACCAAGCGTACCGCCCTCCGCCTATCGGCTCATAGTCGCGAAGCTCATAGGTCCCTACCCGGGGGTTCCCTATTTTATTCAGATTTGGACATTCCCAGTTCTGTCCAGGACTCTGGACACTGGGCTCCAATGGGACATATATATATATATATATATATATATATATATATATATATATATATATATATATATACATAATGCGAGGGAGAAGGAACCAAAGGCCAGGAGCCTGCATAACAATTCCCTTCAAGAAAAAAGAAACAATACAAGAGAGCCAAATTCAAGATCCGTACATTTCGAAATGCCTGGACACACCATTAAATTAGCGATAGAAAAGAGGTAAAGATGCAACAGTGCGGCAAAGAGACAGAGGTTGAAGGGAGTCAGTAAGAGGAGGAGAGTTAATAAGACGAAAAGACTTTGACTCCACCCTATTAAGAAGAGCTGTATGTGGGGAGCCTTCCCACACATGAGAGTTGTACTCCACACAGGGGAGGATAAAACCCCTGTATAGAGTCAACAATTGTGCAGGGGTAAAGAAAGAACGGAGTCGGCTTAGCACATCCAATCTCTTGGAAGCAGATTTTACAAGAGATGTAATATGATCTTTCCAAGATAAATCCCGAGTAAATGAAACCCCAAGCATGTTCAAGGATGATGTAGGATTAAGCTGAATATTATTAAACATTAGTGGGTATACCTGTGGAAGATTTTGACGGGTTGATAGGTGTAAGAACTGAGAGATGCATTAAAAACAACAAGATTATTTTTACCCCAGTCAGAGATACGAGCCAAGTCAGACATTAGGTGTGCCAAAGCCTCATCCCTTGTTTGTTGAAGTAACTGCTGGGATAGGCGTTGCGGGAACCGAATGAAAAGGTGAAGGGTGGAGTCATCAGCGTATGAGTGGATTGGGTTAGATGTACAGCTTAGAAGGTCATTGATGAATAAAAGGAAGAGAGTTGGTGATAGGACAGAGCCCTGAGGAACATATATATCAGTTTATCACTTATACATGATCAGATAAATATTATATATTATTTTACCCCATAATTTTCCTTCATTTTTTTGTATATGTAATTTACACTATTTATATATTGTACGCATTTCATTCACGAGGTCTCATTTGAATGGCTGCTCTTCCTCCCATAAATACTGACTCCATGTTTGTAATCCTTGCTTGCATTCTGTGCATTGCCAATAGTAATGCCTATTATTACACTCAGCTTGTATGATGATTTAGTGAAATACATAATTCTGGTAACACAGAATTGTAGGAACATTGTAATTACATTGTGTGAACGTAACTGTTACATAACTGTATTTATAATTGAAGCAGTATTGTAATTGTTACATAACTGTATTTTTAACTGACACAAGCTTATAACCTGGAGCAAGTAAATATCTACGATTGTGTATTAATCTTTGTTCCTATGTTAAAAACTGGCCGTGCCTAGCTGTTTTGGATGGGACACCCAAGAGCTGCCTTGTATTCTGCTGGTCAAGATTCTTCGCTGTGCTTCTAATTTGGAAGGAATAGGCCTATCATAGTAGAAATTCCTGTGTTGTGTAAAATAGTGTAACTGGGTTTGCGATGCTTTTGCTTCGGCTGCCATGGAGTGCCAATCTATTATCTCTCCCTAAATGCACGAGAGGGACTTGTGGATATCAAAGGTGATCGTAACCTCAAACAAAATTCAGTGAAGTAACCTTAGACATTTTGGGGAGAACCGAAATGAGAGTACCCAACTCTCTTTGAATGTGCTCTTTGCTGTTGTCATTTTCAAAGGCATGTTTGTACTAATCAAGTTTTCCTCATTAATATATACAGTATAAAGATGTCACGGGATGAAGAATTTCTTGTGGGTTTTTCTACAACAGAACGAGACATTACGAACCTGAGTTCCTCAAAACAGGCATATGTCTCTCATTAATTATCAGGGAAAGTATCGCATATTTATTTTCTAGGAAAGGGTGTTAATATATTTTGATTACAAAAAGTTTCAGTGAAAACTTTCATTTCACTTGGCTCTCGAAGTACAGATGTTATATGTTCTCTTCACAACCTTTCTGAGCAAAACTGACTGAGTTTATATTCTGGGGAAGAATATTATTTTGAGAAATCATCTCATGTCTAGTAAGCAAATACTTATCACTGGATGCATTGAAAATAATATTTATTTCATAATTTTGTAAATTCCTTGACCACAGAACAATTCATTACTTTAAATATGCGTTAATGTACACCTAGCAATTGTTATTTCATTTCGTCGTTTCTTAGCAAAAGTAAAATTAACTTTACGCAATTGGACACTTATCGTGGCCAAAATTTATGTGTGCCGCAAAAATTCGGCAAATTGAACTGTGTGCCATGAAATAAAAACGATTCCGGAGAACTGTCTTTGGCCGTGGGTTCTCAAACTGTGAGTCGTGACCCCCTGAGGCATCGTGAGTTGAATTTGAGGAATCGCAAAATGATTTTAAGGAAAAAAATTGAAAACAAAAGAAAAACGTGACCACTCTCCAGTATTAGACCTTTTTTGGGGGGAGGGGATTATAGTGAAATATATATAGTCATTAATTTGGACTCTTATAAAGTGAACGTGTAATGCATTTTTAAAGCAGCACTGTGGAATGTACTCATTGTGGCAGGCATTTAGAATGAAGGGTGAGAAATGCATGCACAATTTGTGTTGGAAGTTCAGTGTTTGTTTGGTGAACAAGCCTAGATCATTTCTATCCTGAATGACCTAGAGCAGCTTGTACAGCACCCTACCCATATCCTTGACATCCTTGGAGAAAGTTCCAACATACCTGACCTCTTCCATACAACTAATCCTTCTGCATAAATTGTTAACCTTGCCTCTCCGCTGGCCTCCGATCACAACCCTATTACCTCAACCTGTCCTATCGCTCCAGTACGGCCTGTGGACCCTCCAAAGAAACGTCGATTGTGGCACTTTGGAGCTGCCGATTGGGAAGCCTCAGACAGTACTTCTTGGATTTTCCCTGGAAAGATAATTGCTTCCATGGCCTGGAGTCATATGAGTGTGCCTCGTGCATTACGTAGGTTATTCTCTCGAGCATGGAAGCATACATTACTTTCTCATATCCTTTGACTAATGCAAGAAAGCCTTGGTTTAATCATGCCTGTTCTTATGCTTTCCAAAACGAGATAGCCTATAAAAGGAACCGGAGCCAACCCACCCCTGAATCACATCTTTCTTATGTTTCTGCCCGGAATCGTGCTAAGTCTCTTCCTCGCTCTGCTAAAAATTTCATCCGAACTAAATTTTTTCAACTCTCCATCTCGAATTCGTTACATTCCTTCTGGCTTTTCCCGCTTCCTCTGGCACCTTGCCAAAAACCTTTCTAACAACTTTAGCTCATCATCCTTCCCTCCTCTTTTCTACTCTGATGGTTCTGTAGCTATTTCTTCTACTGATATAGCATATCTCTTCACTCAGACTTTTTCCTTCAATATCATCTTCGATGATTCCGGTGCTGTTCCTCCATCATTTCCCCCCACTGACTTCCTCATGGCCGACATTAATATTTCTTCAGCTGATGTAGTATTTTCTGCCGACACTGGCCTCAATACTAACATGGCATATGGGCCTGATGGGGTCGCTTCTTTTGTCCTCAAGAACTGTGCTTCTGTTCTTATACCCTTCCTAAGTAAACTTTTTTGCCATTGTCAACTTGTATCTTTCCTTCTTGCTGGAAGTTTGCTCTCATTCAGCCAGTCCCAAAGAAGGGTGACCATTCCCAGCCCTCTAACTATCGCCCAATTGCTTTAACATCCTGTGCCTCAAAAGTTTTTGAGTCAATTCTTAATAGAAATATTTTAAAGCATCGTTCCTGTCACGACCTTCATTCTGATCGTCATTATGGGTTCTGTCAAGGATTATCCGCTTGTAAACTCACCATCCTTTCACCAATGACCTTCTAAGCTGTACATCTAACCCTATCCACTCATACGCTGATGATTCCAACCTTCACCTTTCCATTCGGTTCCCGCAACGTCCATCTCGGCAGTTACTTCAACAAACAATGGATGAGTCTATCACCTAATGTCTGACTTAGCTCATATCTCTGACTGGGCTAAAATAATCTTGCTGTTTCTAATCCATCAAAGACCCAGTTCTTACACCTATCAACCCAACAAAATTTCCACAGGAATACCCACTAATGTTTAATAATATCCAGTTTAGTCCTGCATCATCCTTGAACATGCTTGGGGTTTCATTCTCTCGGGACATATCTTGGAAAGATCATATTACATACTGTTTCCAATTGATTACGTGCGCAAAGCCGACTCCGCAATTTCTTTACCCCTGCACAGTTGTTGACATTATACACGGGTTTTATTCACCCCTGCATAGATTACAACTCTCATGTGTGGGGAGACTCCTCAACAGGGTGGAGTCAAAGGCTTTTCGTCTCATTGACTCTCCTCCTCTTACTGGCTCCCTTCAACCTCAGTCTCTTCGCCGCACTGTAGCATCATTATCTGTTTTCTGTTGCTGCTTCAGTGGTCACTGCTCCTCTGAACTGTCTGCTTGCATCCCTCCACCTCTACGACGGGTGCGTAGCACCCGTCAAGCAACAAACTCTCATCCCTTTTCTGTTCAACTCTCTAATGCAAGAGTTAACCATTACTCCCAGTCCTCCATTTATGCAACAGGTCATCTCTGGAACTGTCTCACTCTGTCTTTATTTCCTACTTCGTATGATCTCCAGTCTTTCAACCGCAGTGTGTCCAGGCATTTCGAAATGTACTGGTCTTGAATTTGGCTCTATTTTGTATTGCTTTTTATTTCTTGGGTGGAACGATTTTTGGGCTCAGCCTTTGGTTCCTTCTTTTTTGCACACACACACACACACACACACACACACACACACACACACACACACACACACACACACACACACATATATATATATATATATATATATATATATATATATATATAGTATATATATATATATATATATATTGTTACGGAACAGAGAAAGATAATGTACACTTTAAGTGATAATACTAAAAATCACTACTGTCCCGTAAAGTTCCAGGTTCAAAACAAAAAAGTTAGGTAAAATTACAAGTTAAAGTTTAATGCTCAAACTAACAACAAAACATTCAGGACTCATAAGGATAATGTAATGGCAAAAAAACAGGTTAAATATATGGTTAACTGCAATAGCCTCTATTAACACGAAAGTAGCAAGAGTAAATTTATCTAAGTCAGCCCTGATAAAATGAAAATACACTGGGTAATGCTCAGTTAATGCAAGATAAATTATTACAGATACAAACTATTATAAACAATGGCTAACAATAAGAACCTTACATGAATTACAAAAACCTCACTAGGCCTACAAATTAACAACTTATGCTATACAGTACAAGAACAAAATGCAATAACACTTATACTCAAATTACACAGCTGCTAGGTGGTTGGAGACTTCCTGAGCACTCACAATAATAACTGTACAGGGGAGGGCAGAGATGTGAACAAAATGAGGAGTAGATCTAAGTGGCAATTAATGTAGAGACTGAGCTCATTATATACGGGCCGGCAGAGCTTGATACAACTTGTAAGAAGGATGCGCAAATGAAGCCATGGGGACAAAGAGTTGACAATCCCGCTCTGAACAACAGAAAGAACGACTTACTCTACTATAACGGTAGAAGGAGGGGAGTGAGGTGGAACACGCTCGTGATCAAACAGGCAGCACACTGTACGTTAGAATTACACAAAGGATGATGAAACCATAGGCTATGTAACACCTCCCCACAAAGAAAAAAGAAATTTACAAAGGAAATTTCTTATTACTCTAAAACAATCTGTCTAAAGTCTAGATAAGCAATCTGCAATAACATTTTCTTTCCCCTTGACATGTATGTCTAATGAATACTCCTGAAGAAGTAGACTCCATCTTGTCAATCTCTGATTTTTATCTTTAAACTTACTAAGGAATTTCAGTGGGTTATGATCGGTATAAATGACTATGGGGTCAAAACCAGAACACAAATAAAATGAAAAATGCTGTAAACCCAAAATCAAGGCCAAAAGCTCTTTCTCAATAGTTGAGTAGTTCTTTCGAGGTGGAGTGAACTTCTTACTGTAATAAGATACAGGGTGTTCAATACCCTGATCATCCTCTTGCAGCAAAACAGCCCCAGCTCCTGTATCACTTGCGTCAACAGCCATCTTAAAAGGCTTAGCAAAATTTGGAGTAGCGAGCACTGGCTGACTTAATAGGATAGCTTTAAGTTTGTTGAAAGAGGATTCACAGTTATCGGTCCAGATAAATTTAACTCACTTTTTCAGTAGGTCTGTAAATGGTGATACAAGAATTGAAAAGTTAAGAACAAATCTCCGGTAATAACCTACCATTCCCAAAAATCTTTGTAGCTCTTTCCTACTTATAGGTCTGGGAAGATCACTTATAACCTGAACCTTAGCTGCTGGTGGTGCAACATGTCCATCACCAGTTACGTACCCAAGGTACTGAACTTTAGCTTGACCAAACTCACACTTTGATAAATTAGCTACAAGATTAGCCTGAACCAAACGCTCAAGAAATTTACTGACATGGCATAGGTGATCTTTCCAGTTGTCACTGAAGATTAATACATCATCAATATAAACAACACACCCTGCCAAACCCTCTGTTACAACATTCATGAGCTTCTGAAATGTGGCTGGTGCATTCTTCATACCATATGGCATTATAGAACATGCAAAAGTCTTTCCTAGTGTTACAAAACATGAGATCTCCCTAGCACGTTCAGTCATAGGTACAGCTGGCCGCACTCCCGCGAGGGCCACAGCGTTGTCAACGCTGGCCAAGATATTTATTCTGAAACACTAGTAGAGAGATGCGTTCGAAGCATCCACAGCCAGTAAGAGAGAGTCGTACAGAGAGAGTTTGGGGGAAGGAAGGGGGTTTGAGGAGAGTGGGGGGATACCTATGCACGAGAGGTGAGGGATGACGTCTGAAACAGATGAGTGGAAGGCTGGAAGATATATATAATATAAATCTACAATACCTGGTAACAAATCATATATATTTTAATACCTTTATTGTCAAGTTATTACCGCTGTGAAAAGTGGCACAGTTAATGCTTGGAAACCATAAAGCATAATGCTATTGAATATAGCAAATGTGAATCCTTAATACTGCTTGCGGTAATTGCTGACACCCCTAGCACACACCTCCGTATCCTCCTTATCAAGCGTTTCCTAACACCCGACAACATTGGCTCGCTTATCTCTCGCATGATAACAGGAGTGTCATATTCTAGATACCGTACAGTACAGTAGCTTGTTTACAACTTATTACTATTTCTTTAGCACCTAATTGACTGTAATGTATCCGAATGTGTTAACTTTCATATAGTACAATACATTGTTCAGGGCTAAGACACCGTACCCTTGAGTATTGTCTGTAGCGTATAGGATGAAACTTAAGTTTGTCATTTTTCTTTTTCCCTTCTCTTCTGTTTTTATTGTCATTTCCATGTCCCCTCGATCCCTGACTGCGTAAGGCGTCTGACTCCTATGTCTGCGATCATATCTGTGTGATACACGAAACACCAAAATAAATGCGAGCAACATTTATATCATTTAATACAATTACAACAAACTCTGAGATTATATGATTTTTTTTCCCCAGTGTCAGGAGCATCAATACTACCGACACATATTTATAACATCCATCATATTTTCATCAGGGTGTTACCCAATAATGCCACACAAATCAGTAGTTTCATAATTATAAGGATTCAATTAATCCTAATAGAAAGGAACTTATACGAGTATATCTAAGTTGTAGGTTATGATACCACCATAGAAAACCCATTTATATGGATTTAATCTAACAGAGGAAGCACTATAAAAATGTCTCATGGCAACTGGTTTTCAAGTGTGTGCTGGACAACTACCAGTTCAGGTTTGCTGATGCTTATCTGTTCATTGATAAGTGAGGTTTGCTCTCTCTCTCTCTCTCTCTCTCTCTCTCTCTCTTTCTCTATATCTGTATATATATATATATATATATATATATATATATATATATATATATATATATATATATATATATGTATATCTCTCTCTCTCTCTCTCTCTCTCTCTCTCTCTCTCTCTCTCTCTCTCTCTCTCTATATATATATATATATATATATATATATATATATATATATATATATATATATATATATATATTTAATCTGCTATCATGTGAAGGTGAATGGGAGCCCTGACTCCACGATGCGATGACGCAACGATGCGATTTGAAACTGCTTGTTAGGTAATGCTAGATATGGGCGATGTTGATATGTGCCAGTGGTGACAGCAGCTGCCACATTCCGGATGAAGTTACTTACATTTGTTACATGTGTTTAATAAACAGCATTCTGATTCATTATTTTCAGGCAGTTTTTGTCTGTATTTTACAGCGTCCATTGCTTGGAAACGACAATAAAATAAAATACGATTAAAGTCTACAATTATGAATCTTGATCGGTTGTCTTTGTTTTGCAGTATAATATTTAAAGTTGATCTTTTTACTTTTCATGATGGCAAAAGTAACACCGAAAAAAAAAAAAAATTCTTTTTAATAAATATTACACTTTTCTGTCGCCTCAACAATCGTCATATCTCGCCTCTCGTGTACAGGCACCCACCTACCCACCTCAAACCCGCTCCCTCCCTCAGTCCTGTGAATGCTTCGATCAGAGCTCACTACTAATAATTCGCGGTTACTATCTCGGCCAGCGTTGACAACACTAAGGTGGCCCTCGCGGGAGTGCAGCCAACTGTACTTGCCAGTATCCCTTTAACAAATCAAATTTACTTATGTACCTAGCCTTTCCGATCTTGTCTATGCAATCTTCCACGCGAGGGAGAGGGTAAGTGTCTGTTTTGGTTATCTGATTAACACGTCTGTAGTCGATGCAAAGCCGCTGTGACCCACCTGGCTTAGGGACTAGAGTAACAGGAGAACTCCACTCGCTCTGACAGGGCTCAATCATCTTGTGGTCCAACAGGTAGCCAAGCTCCTTCTGGATGAGAGGAACTATCACTGGGTTCACACGGTAAGGAGGCAGTTTAATTGGCTTTGCATCTCCAACATCGACATCATGCATCAACACAGTGGTTCTTCCTGGAGTGGCACGGAACACTTGCGGGTACTCCTGCAGTAATGCCGAAAACTCCTGCCTTTCCTCGGGAGGTAGATGAGAAAGCTTAGTCTGGAGATCATTCATGATATCAGGATTCTTCCCCAAACCATCACTCAGGATCATGCTGCATGGGAGAGCTTCACTTGCAGACTCGGGTGGAACAGCTACAGTGCAGACTGGATTATTTTCGTCCCGCCTGTGATATAACTTTAGCATGTTGATGTGACAAAGTTGCTTGTTCTTTCTACGATCTGGTGTGGCGATGACATAGTTGACATCACTGAGTTTCTTCTCCACGAAATAAGGACCACTAAACTTGGCTTGAAGAGGTTGCCCATGAACCGGTAGCAGAATCAAAACCTGATCTCCTGGCTGAAAGTGGCATAACCTGGACTTCTTATCATACCAAGTCTTCATCTTCTCCTGAGCAGCTCCTAAATTCTCTCTCGCCAGCTGTAAAGCAGTGGACAGCCGTTCTTTGAACTTCATCACATACTCCAGCAGGTTGACGTCATCTTCATCCAACAGCCAGCATTCCTTGAGTAGCTTAAGGGCTCCTCTTACTTCATGGCCAAACAGTAGTTCAAAGGGTGAGAAGCCCAATGATTCATTTGGAGATTCTCTTGCGGCAAACACAACGAATGGAAGACCTTTATCCCAGTCTTTCTGATATTCCAAACAGTATTTCTTGAGCATTGATTTGAGTGTTTGATGATATCTCTCCAATGCTCCTTGGGTTTGGGGATGGTAAGCTGAAGACGTGATCTGGGTGATGCCCAACTCTTTCAGAGACTGCTTGAAAACATTTGACATGAAATTACTTCCCCGGTCTGACTGTACCTCCTTGGGCAGACCAAACTTTGTGAAGAACCCTAGCATTTCCTTAACCACGTTCTTTGCTGAGATATTTCTAAGTGGAATGGCTTCAGGATAACGAGTAGCCATATCAATCAGGGTCAACACATAAGAAAATCCTGAAGAAGTCTTAGGAAGAGGGCCCACAATATCCACCAACACAAGGGTGAAAGGCGCCTCAAAAGGAGGAATGGGAACTAGAGGTGCAACCTTTTCGGTCTGATTACACTTCCCCACAACTTGACAGGTGTGACAAGACTTACAATACCAGGAAACATCCCTGAAGATACCTGGCCAGTAGAAGTGTTTCAAAATGCGTGCCACAGTCTTCCTCACTCCAAGGTGTCCTGCCAAACTGGAATCATGAGCCACTCTAATGATATCCTGCCTACAAACACGAGGAATGACAACTTGATGTACAACCTCCCATTCATAGTCGGCTGATACTGTTGGGGGTCTCCTCTTCCTCATAAGTACTCCTGACTTTATACAATAACAAGTAGAAGCACCAGCTGACTCTTCCTCACTGCAAGCAGAGTTAGCTAGACCTTTCAACTCAGGGTCAGCAGCCTGCAACTCAACCAACTCTTGACGAGACAAATTATCAACACCACGGGGTACTGCCTCATCTGGTGAGTGGTCCAAATTAACAAGAAAAGTGTCAGCTAGGATAACATCATCATCATCATTATCCTCTAAGTCACCAGTAACTTTAGACTTAGCCCTAGTGACAGCACATGCAGGGAACACATCAGGGACATCACAATCCAGGGTCGCAGCCACTGGTTCACTAGACAACTGAGGAGCTGGACACACTTGACTTCCACCAATATCATTTCCAAGTAAGAAAGTTACACCTGACATTAGGAGTGTCTCAACCAACCCAACCATAACGGAACCATTAGCAAAACCAGACTCTAAATTCACTCTGCACAAAGGGACAGAGAAGTAATTATTCCCTACACCTTGTAAGATTACAGTTTCATCAGAGGAATTAAAATTAGAGCCTAGAACACTGGTCAGCATAAGGGATTGGCAAGCACCTGTATCACGATATATTTGAACTGATTTCCTGTCATTACTGTCCAGAGGACTGACAAAACCATCAGACAGGAAATTAGCACATGAACTCTTGAGAGTGTCACCCACGTTACTGCTCAAAAGAGGAGCTCCATCATGAGCATTTAAGTTACCCCTCAAATCAGGTTCAGTTAACTCGGTTAAAGAATTCTGGGAACTCTCAAGGGTGGACACTAGACCAATTGACTGAATATTTAAAGACTCCTTTTTGTTCACATCACGCTGTCTCCTGAAACATTTCTCCGTAGTATGACCAAGCTTACTACAATAAGTACATTTACTTTTCTGAAATCTAGAGGTGAAGCTGGTATTTACTTCCTGAGAAACATCATCTTTATTCTCTTTCCTGTTACCTGTACTCTGAGTAGAGGCAACGTACTTACTCTCAGCTTTCCCTTTTTCTTTAGAATATCTCTTGTGAGTGAGAACATATTCATCAGCTAAAACTGCAGCATCAGACAAATTATCTATTCTTTTCTCATCAAGGTATAGGCTTACATCTTTATAAATACACCTCTTGAAGTCCTCCAGCAAAATCATCTGCTTAAATTTACCAAAATCAGAATCCACATTCTTAGAATTTAACCACTGCTCTTACAGATCTTCTTTGATTTTTGCATACTCATCATGGGATTGCTTATCTTGCTTATAGGTTGTCCTAAATTTTACTCTATAAGCTTCAGGAACAAGCTCATAGGCCTTAAGAATCAAGCTCTTAACTACATCATAATTATCAGATTGATCCTGAGGCAAAGATGCATAAGTTACTTGAGATTTACCGGTGAGAACAGTTTGAAGGAGTACTGGCTAATACTTTTTGGGCCAATTAAAACCTGTAGCTACCCTCTCAAACAACTGAAAATACTTTGTTAAATCAGATTCATTAAAAGGAGGGACAAGTTTAACATTTTTATCCGTATCAAAATCATCAGAGCTAGATGATCCAGTTCCACATTGTTTCATGCGATATTCATGGTCTGCCTGAATCCTAGTAATTTCAACTTGTGCCTCAGCCTCCTTAGCACGAGCCTGAAACTCCGCCTCCTTAGCATGAGACTCCGCCTCCTTAGCCTGAGACTCAGCCTCCTTAGCACGTGCTTGAAATTCAGCTTCCTTCACACGAGCCTCCTGCAGGGCTAGCTGTAACTTAGCTATTTCAATCTGCGTTTGCTCATTTGGAGGAGTTACATTAAACAAGCTTTCATTAATCATGTCAACAATTTGATCTTTAGAATGATGAGAGCGAACAGCAATTCCCAATTGTTGAGCAACAAGCTTAAGTTCATTCTTTGTTCTGTTTTCTACATCACACACTGTTTGCACATTTGACAAAAAATCTTTGGCTTCATCAAGCGTAGTAATAGTAGACATCATGAATAAATCACAGTCACAAAATATCGAGCAATATCCTTATGATAATATCCTGAATATCCTGATAAGAGGTCGCCAAATTTATGTTACGGAACAGAGAAAGATAATGTACACTTTAAGTGAGAATACTAAAAATCACTACTGACCCGTAAAGTTCCAGGTTCAAAACAAAAATGTTAGGTAAAATTACAAGTTAAAGTTTAATGCTCAACCTAACAACAAAACATTCAGGACTCATAAGGATAATGTAATGGCAAAAAAACAGGTTAAATATATGGTTAACTGCAATAGCCTCTATTAACACGAAATTAGCAAGAGTAAATTTATCTAAGTCAGCCCTGATAAAATGACATACACTGGGTAATGCTCAGTTAATGCAAGATAAATTATTACAGATACAAACTATTATGAACAATGGCTAACAATAAGAACCTTACATGAATTACAAAAACCTCACTAGGCCTACAAATTAACAACTTATGCTATACAGTACAAGAACAAAATGCAATAACTGTACAGGGGAGGACAGAGATGTGAACAAAATGAGGAGTAGATCTAAGTGGCAATTAATGTAGAAACTGAGCTCATTATATAGGGGCCGGCAGAGCTTGATACAACTTGTAAGAAGGACGCGCAAATGAAGCCATGGGGACAAAGAGTTGACAATCCCGCTCTGAACAACAGAAAGAACGACTTACTCTACTATAACGGTAGAAGGGGGTAGTGAGGTAGAACACGCTCGTGATCAAACAGACAGCACACTGTACGTTAGAATTACACAAAGGATGATGAAATCATAGGCTATGTAACAATATATATATATATATATATATATATATATATATATATATGTAAGTGATAAGTTAGGGATGCCTTCTATGAGTGAGATGAGTAGAGTGGTGGCTGAACAGGGAGCTGTTGTCAAAGGTGTTAATGAACAGTACAGAGATCACAAGTACAATCTCCTGAGTGTTAGTGATTCAGTGTTTTTTTTATTTTTATGCTAGGAAGAAGGAACCAAAGGCCACGAGTCCGCAATAACTTCCTTCCAAAAGAAAAACAAAATACAAGAGAGAGCCAAATTCAATATCCAATCATTTCGAGATGCCTGGACACACTGCGTTTGAAAGACTGGAGATCATAGCTAGCAGGAAATATAGATAGAGGGAGACAGTTCCAGAGATGACCTGTTGCATAAATGAAGGACTGAGAGTGACGGTTAACTCTTGCATTAGAGAGCTGGACAGAAAAGGGATGAGAGTTTGCTGCTATACGGGTGTTATGCGCCCGTCTTAGAGGTGGAGGAATGCAAACAGACAGTTTAGAGGAGCAGTGACCATTGAAGTAGCAATAGAAAAGAGATAAAGATACAACAGAGCGGTGAAGGGACAGAGGTTGAAGGGAGCCAGTAAGAGGAGGAGAGTTGGTGAGACAAAAGGCCATTGACTTCACCCTATTGAGAAGAGCTGTATGTAGGGAGCCTCCCCACACATGAGAGTTGTACTCTATGCAGGGGCAGATAAAACTTGTGTATAAGGTCAACAATTGTACAGGGGTAAAGAAGGAACGGAGTCGGCTTAGCACATCTAATCCCTTGGAAGCAGATTTTACAGGAGATGTAATATGATCCTTCCAAGATAAGGTCTGAGTGAATGAAACCCCAAGCACGTTCAAGGATGATGCAGGATTAAGCTGAGTATTATTAAACATTAGTGGGTACTCCTGTGGAAGATTTTGTTGGGTTTACAGGTGTAAGAACTGAGTCTTTGATTCATTAAAACGAACAAGATTATTTTTTACCTCAGTCAGGGGTACGAGCCAAGTCAGACATTAGGTGTGCCATAGCCTCATCCTTTGTTTGTTGAAGTAACTCCTGACATGGACGTTTAGGAACCGAATGGAAAGGTGAAGGGTGGAGTCATCAGTGTATGAGTGGATAGGGTTAGATGTATATTTAAGAAGGTCATTGATAAATAAAAGGAAGACAGTTGGTGATAGTACAGTGCCCTGAGGAACACCACTGTTGATAGATCTAGGAGAATAACCATGGTCGTCTACAACAGCGGCTATAAAACGACCAAAAATGAAACTATAGATGAAGGCACAGATGGACGAATAGAAACCGTAAGAGGGCAGTTTGGAAATTAAAGATTTATGCCAGACTCGATCGAAGGCCTTTGAGATGTCAAGTGCAGTGGCAAAGCTTTCGCCAGTGTCCCGATAGGAGGATGACCAGAAGTCTGAAAGGTAAGTGAGAAGATCGCCCGTGGAGCGTCCCTGACGGAGCCCATACCGATGATCAGAAAGAAGGTTGTGACAGGAAAGATACTTAAAAATTTTTCTGCTAATAACTGACTCGAAAACTCTTGACACACAGGATGTTAAAGCAACTGGACGATAGTCAGAGAGTTGGGAATGGTCACCCTTCTTTGGGACTGGCTTAAACAAAGCAAACTTCCAGCAAGGTGGAAAGGTGCAGGTTGATAAACAAAGGCGAAAGAGTTTACCTAGGCAGGGTGTAAGCACAAAAACACAGTTCTTGAGGACAACAGGAAGGATTCCATCAGGCTCATATGCCTTGTTAGTACTGAGGCCTGTGATGGCAGAAAATACATCAACTGAATAAATTTTTAATGTCAGCCATGAGGAACTTAGAGGGGGGGGGGAAGTGATGGAGGAACAGCACCGGAATCGTCTAAGGTGCAATTGGAGGAGAAAGTCTGAGTGAAGAGATCTCCTTTATCAGTAGAAGAAATAGCAACAGAACCATCAGAGTAGAAAAGACGAGAGAAAGATGATGAGGTAAAGTTGTTAGAAAGGTTTTTGGAAAGGTGCCAGAAGGAGCGGGAAGAATTCGAGTTGGAGAGTTGAGGGCATTTAGTACAGATGAAATTATTTTTGGCAGAGCGAAGAACAGACTTAGCGCGATTCAGGGCAGAAACGTAAAAATGTGATTCAGGGGTGGATTAGCTCCGGTACTTTTTATAGGCCCTCTCCTTGTTGTGGACAGCATTAGAACAAGCGTGATTAAACCAAGGCTTTCTTGCATTAGTCAAAGGATATGAGAAGGGAATGTATGCTTCCATGCCCGAGAGAGAGAGAGAGAGAGAGAGAGAGAGAGAGAGAGAGAGAGAGAGAGAGAGAGAGAAGGACGAATAACCTCCGTTTGAATGGACAAAGCCCCCCCTCCCCCAAAGACATGATGTAACATGGTGGTGGGATGAGGGTTTAGAGGCTGTAGCTCAAGAGAAATGAAGGCTTTTCCAGGAATGGACAACAGGTGGCAACAAAGAGGAATACCTAGTTGTTAAGAGTTGGGCTGGAAAAGAGTTATACAGAGCAAAAAATGAGTCTCTCAGACTTTTACGGGATAACCTAAACAGTGTTGAAAAGAATATGATACTTAAAGTGGCAAATCAGATGGAAAAGGAAAGCAGTGATACCATTGTTCAGCAGTGTGTGAAGAATGATGGAGGAAAGTAGTGGTGAACAGTGAGGATATTAAAGACACCTGGAGACAGCATTATAACCGGTTGCTAAATGAGCAGTTTGACATGAGCAGAGTAGGTTTGGAGTCAGCAGATCCAGTGTTTGGCCCTTTGCCTTTAGTTAATGCTGTAATTATCAGCAGGGCGATAAGTAGAATGAAGCTGGGAAAGACGGCAGGTGTGTCTGGGTTTACTGCTGAAGTGCTAATTGTCTCATGATACATAAGAGTGAGGTTAGTTACTGAATTGATAAAGACTATTATATTATGAGTGTGTTGTCCCAGATGATTGGTAAAAGAGTGTGACTGTAAATGTGTACAAGGGAAAAGGTGATGCCCTTGAAAGACGAAATTGTAGAGTCATAAAACTTTTGGACCAAACAGTGAAGGTATTGGAAAGAATTCTGGAAGGTATGATTAGAGAAAGAGTGAATAATGATGAGATGCAGTTTGGGTTCATGCCAGGCAAAGGGACCACTGATGTCATATTCACTGTTCTTTTTTTATGCAAAGATGAAGGAACCGAAGGCCAGGAGCCCACAATTTGTTCCCTCCAAGATAAAACAAAAACAGGATAACAGAGAGCCACATTCAAGATCCGTTCATTTAGAGATGCCTGGACACCCTGCGTTTGAAAGACTGGAGATCAAAGGCAGCAGGAATTATAGACAGAGGGAAATAGTTCCAGACTTGACTTGTTGCATGCATGAAGAACTAGGAGTAACGGTTAACTCTTGCATTAGAGAGTTGGACAGAAAAGAGTTTGTTGCCAGACGGGTGGTACGCGCCCGCCTTACTGGTGGAGGGATGCAAGCAGACAGTACAGAGGAGCAGTGATCATTTAAGTAGCTGCAGGAAAAATATACAAGAGAAAAGAGTGATTTGTTCTTTGTTTTTGTTGATTTGGAGAAGGCCTTTGACAGAGTCCCTAGGGAGGTGATGAACTGGGCAATGAGAAAGCTTGGAATCGAAGAGTGGCTGGTTAAAGTGATTATGGGTATGTATGTGGGTGCTCCCACCCAGGTGAGAGTGAATGGAGATTTGAGTGATGAGTTTTCCGTGAATGTTGGTGGGCACCAAGGGTCAGTCTTGAGCGGCCTAATTGTTTGTTATGGTGCTTGAAGCCCTCTCATGCGACTTCAGAAATGGACTCTGGTGGGAGATGTTGAATGCCGATGATTTGATTTTGATTGCAGTAAATGAAAGGGAGGCGGAGGAAAGATTCAGGAAATGGGAAGATGGTGTGGGTATACGGGCTTGAGAGTAAATTTGGATAAAACAAAGGTAATCTTTTTTCTAAGGTTTGTGGCCGTACTGTTGAAGAAGGGGGAGAGTGGCCACGTGCGGTCTGCCACACGGGAATGGGAAGTAACTCCAACCTTTGCAGTGACTGTCATTAGTGGGTGTATAAGCGATGTTGTGGTCCTAGTGGAAGACTGCAAGATTACGGTGATTTCATGTGTGTGGTGTGTCAGGGAGAGCATGTGGAGATTGTACAGTAAAGCAAGATAGGATTGATCTTGCTGGTGAGTCTCTTGAATGTGTGGGATAGTTTTGTACTTGAGAGACATGTTATGTGCTGGAGCTGTGGCTAGGGTAAGGAGTGGTTGGAGGAAGTTCAGGAGCTGTTGCCTCTCCTGATATTGAGAGGGCTCTCCCTCCGTGCTAAGGAAATTTTGTATGTGGCATGTGTTAAGAGTGTAATACTGTGTGGTAGTGAGACTTGGGCAATAAAGAAAGAGGATATTCATTGGCTCAAATGTACAGAGATGACAAAGATTAGGTGGATTTGCAGTGCGTCCTTCAATACTAGGCCGAGGTGGGGGGAGGGCTAGGTTTACGATGGAAAGGATAAGAGGAAGGATAAGACTGGAGTGCATTGGTGTTGAGATGAGGAGAGGTAGATTGAGACGGTTCGGGCATGTGGAAAGGACAGGGGATGACAATTGGTTGCACAAAATTAGAAATTTGAAAGTTGGGGGGTAGGGTTGCGAGAGGCAGACCGCAAAAGAGCCGGGACGAGGTCATAGAGTGTGATTTCAGGGATAAGGGACTGAATAGAGAAGATGTCAATGATCGAGGAGCATGGAGAGCCTCCATTAGGTGACCCAGGCCTATGCATGCATGCATGCTGGAGCCTTTATAAAAGAAATTATATGTAAATAAATAAAGAGAGAGAGAGAGAGAGAGAGAGAGAGAGAGAGAGAGATGGATATATATATATATATATATATATATATATATATATATATATATATATATATATATATATATGGATATTCACACACACGCAAAACAGATAGAGAGATATGGATAGATATCGATAGATAGAGAGAGTGAAGGATAGATAGATATACAGAGAGAAAGAGAGAGAGAGAGACAGGCAGACAGACAGACAGATAGACAGACAGACAGAGGGAGAGGTCAAGGAGTAAAATAACTGTGCTATTACTTTCTGTTGTAGGATACAAAAACCCACACTGCCAGTGTGGGTTTGTGTATCTTATTTCATGTTCACGGCACTGTGACTCTGCAGCCGACTTCCTGTTGTTTTCTCTCCCCACTATCCATCTGCATTCAGGCTGGACCACCGCACTTCACAACAATGTAAAAAATGTGGGGAGGGAAGAGAGAAATTTTTATAAACAGTATATATATATATATATATATATATATATATATATATATATATATATATATATAGATATATATGTGTGTGTGTGTGTGTGTGTGTGTGTGTGTGTGTGTGTGTGTGTGTATAAGTGTTCATATATAGATAGAAAGATAGATAGATGTATATATACATACATATAGATAGATAGATATAGATATAGATATTGTCTATCTGTTTTGTGGTAGATTGGGGCCCTCACCATCCACTCACGCGATATAGTGCTGCTATCGGGTGTCTGTCCTTTCCCCTCCTCCATCCTTCTATCCTTCCATTCTCTTCTGTCTTTCTTTCCTTCATTCTTTCCTCGTCCTTCTGCCTACGGGTGGCTTTACACTCCCTGTCCTGTCTTTCTTTCCTTCATTCTTTCCTCTTTCTTCTGCCCGTGGATGACTACATCATTTACTAAGCTGGGTAGTAACCATATAACCAAATTTTGGCCCCTGGTGTTTCGTGAGTAATTACGGTGCTCCAATCGGATTGAGCCAGCGAAGGTTTATATCCAAGGGCTGGTTGGGGTTTATTGCTCACGTCATGACACTCAGGGATGAATGAGGCTGGTCCCTCACCTTATAAGTTGGGACCAACTTGCCTAGCCCTGGGCTCCTACGCTCCTCATGGGACAAAGTAGGATTGCATGATGAATGACTGAATATATATTGTAATGTACGAGTATATAAAAAAAACATCCTTTGTGAATCATATGCAGTATTGTTGGCGGACTCTGCTACCGGCAGGCGACTGACAAGAACTCATTAATCTTTGTCCCGCGAGTCACTGGATGTACCCAGGAGAGAACTGGGCTAGACTAGTGCCGCCAGGGAGGTTCCAGCAATTTTCCTCGTGTGTAATTGGACGCCAGGCGATGTCACCTGATCCTGCCGGCTGAAAGCTGGGTGACCTTTTTAGGTCTTCTTTGTATATTGCACGCCTGCCAGCCCCGTGCCCGTCAGTGTTACGCGATCCCTCATGTGAACCTTGTGTTTAGGTCCTTCATACACAGTATATATATATATATATATATATATATATATATATATATATATATATATATATATATATATATATATATTGTTACGGAACAGAGAAAGATAATGTACACTTTAAGTGAGAATACGAAGAGTCACTACTGTCCCGTAAAGTCCCAGGTTCAAAACAAAAGAGTTAGGTAAAATTACAAGTTAAAGTTTAATGCTTAAATTAACAACAAAACATTCAGGACTCATAAGGATAATGTAATGGCAAATAAACAGGTTAAATATATGGTTAACTGCAATAGCCTCTATTAACACGAAATTAGCAAGAGTAAATTTATCTAAGTCAGCCCTGATGAAATGAGATACCAGATAATACTCAGTGAATGCCAGATAAATAATTACAGACACAAACTATTATCAAAAATGACTGACATAAAGATCCATACATGAATTACAAAAACTTCACTAAGCCTACAAATTAAACTTATGCTATACAGTACAAGAAAAAATGCAACAACAGTTATACTCAAATTACACACAGCTGCTAGATGGTTGGAGACTTCTTGAGCACTCACAATAATAATATCTGTACAGGGGAGGACAGAGATGTGAACAAAATGAGGAGCAGATCTAAGTGGCAATGATGCAGAGATTGAGCTCATTATATAGGGGCCAGGAGAGCTTGATACAACTTGTAATGAGGACGCGCAAATGAAGCCATGGGGACAAAGAGATGACAATCCCGCAAAGTATAACAGAGATGTCGACTTTTACTCTACTATAACGGTAGAAGGGGGGGACTGAGGCAGAACACGCTCTTGGTCAAACATGCAGCAACTGTGCGTTAAAATTACACAAAGGATGATGAAATCATAGGCTATGTAACACCTCCCCACAAAGAAAAAAGAAATTTACAAAGGAAATTTCTTATTACTCTAAAACAATCTGTATATGGCATTACAGACCATGCAAAGGTCTTTCCTAATGTTACAAAAAATGAGATCTCCCTAGCACGTTCAGTCATAGGTACTTGCCAGTATCCCTTTAACAAATCAAACTTACTTATGTACCTAGCCTTTCCGATCTTGTCTATGCAATCTTCCACACGAGGGAGAGGGTAAGTGTCTGTTTTAGTTATCTGATTAACACGTCTGTAGTCGATCCAAAACCTCTGTGACCCACCTGGCTTAGGGACTAGAGTGACAGGAGAACTCCACTCGCTCTGACAGGGCTCAATCATCTTGTGGTCCAACAGGTAGCCAAGCTCCTTCTGGATGAGAGGAACTTTCACTGGGTTCACACGGTAAGGAGGCAATTTAATTGGCTTTGCGTCTTCAACATCGACATCATGCATCAACACAGTAGTTCTTCCTGGAGTGGCACGGAACACTTGCGGATACTCCTGCAGTAATGCCGAAAACTCCTGCCTTTCCTTGGGTGGTAGATGAGAAAGCTTAGTCTGGAGATCATTCATGATATCAGGATTCTTCCCCAAACTATCACTCAGGCTCATACTGCATGGGAGAGCTTCACTTGCAGACTCGGGTGGAACAGCTACTGTGCAGACTGGATTATTTTCATCCCGCTTGTGATATAACTTTAGCATGTTGATGTGACATAGTTGCTTGCTCTTTCTACGATCTGGTGTGGCGATGACATAGCTGACATCACTGAGTTTCTTCTCCACGAAATAAGGGCCACTAAACTTGGCTTGAAGAGGTTGCCCATGAACTGGTAGCAGAATCAAAACCTGATCTCCTGGCTGAAAGTGGCGTAACCTGGACTTCTTGTCATACCAAGTCTTCATCTTCTCCTGAGCAGCTCCTAAATTCTCTCTCGCCAGCTGTAAAGCAGTGGACAGCCGTTCTTTGAACTTCATCACATACTCCAGCAGGTTGACGTCATCTTCCTCCGACAGCCAGCATTCCTTGAGTAACTTAAGGGGTCCTCTTACTTCATGGCCAAACAGTAGTTCAAAAGGTGAGAAGCCCAGTGATTCATTTGGAGATTCTCTTGCAGCAAACACAACGAATGGAAGACCTTTATCCCAGTCTTTCTGATGTTCCAAACAGTATTTCTTGAGCATCGATTTGAGTGTTTGATGATATCTCTCCAACGCTCCTTGGGTCTGGGGATGGTAAGCTGAAGACGTGATCTGGGAGATGCCCAACTCTTTCAGAGACTGCTTGAAAACATTTGACATGAAATTACTTCCTCGGTCTGACTGTACCTCCTTGGGCAGACCAAACTTTGTGAAGAACCCTAGCATTTCCTTAACCACGTTCTTTGCTGAGATGTTTCTAAGTGGAATGGCTTCAGGATAACGAGTAGCCATATCAATCATGGTCAACACATAAGAAAATCCTGAAGAAGTCTTAGGAAGAGGGCCCACAATATCCACCAACACACGGGTGAAAGGCGCCTCAAAAGGAGGAATGGGAACTAGAGGTGCAACCTTTTCGGTCTGATTACACTTCCCCACAACTTGACAGGTGTGACAAGACTTACAATACCAGGAAACATCCCTGAAGATACCTGGCCAGTAGAAGTGTTTCAAAATGCGTGCCACAGTCTTCCTCACTCCAAGGTGTCCTGCCAAACTGGAATCATGAGCCACTCGAATGATATCCTGCCTACAAACACGAGGGATGACAACTTGATGTACAACCTCCCATTCACAGTCGGCTGATACTGTTGGGGGTCTCCACTTCCTCATAAGTACTCCTGACCTTACATAATAACAAGTAGAAGCACCGGCTGACTCTTCTTCACTGTAAGCAGAGTTAGCTAGACCTTTCAACTCAGGGTCAGCAACCTGCAACTCAACCAACTCTTGACGAGACAAATTATCAACACTACGGGGTACTGCCTCATCTGGTGAGTGGTCCAAATTAGCAAGAAAAGTGTCAGCTAGGATAACATCATCATCATCATTATCCTCTAAATCACCAGTAACTTTAGACTTAGCCCTAGTGACAGCACATGCAGGGAACACATCAGGGACATCACAATCCCGGGACACAGCCACTGGCTCACTAGACAACTGAGGAGCTGGACACACTTGACTTCCACCAATATCATTTCCAAGTAAGAAAGTTACACCTGACATTGGGAGTGTCTCAACCAACCCAACCCAAACAGAACCATTAACAAAATCAGACTCTAAATTCACTCTGCACAGAGGAACAGAGAAGTAATTATTCCCTACACCTTGTAAGATTACAGTTTCATCAGAGGAATTAAAATTAGAGCCTAGAACACTGGTCAGCATAAGGGATTGGCAAGCACCTGTATCACGATATATTTGAACTGATTTCCTGTCATTACTGTCCAGAGGACTGACAAAACCATCAGACAGGAAATTAGCACATGAACTCTTGAGAGTGTCACCCACGTTACTGCTCAAAAGAGGAGCTCCATCATGAGAATTTAAGTTACCCCTCAAAGCAGGTTCAGTTAACTCAGTTAAAGAATTCTGGGAACTCTCAAGAGTGGACACTAGACCAATTGACTGAATATTTAAAGACTCCTTTTTGTTCACATCACGCTGTCTCCTGAAACATCTCTCCGTAGTATGACCAAGCTTACTACAATAAGTACATTTACTTTTCTGAAATCTAGAGGTGAAGCTGGTATTTACTTCCTGAGAAACATCATCCTTATTCTCTTTCCTGTTACCTGTACTCTGAGTAGAGGCAACGTACTTACTCTCAGCTTTCCCTTTTTCTCTAGAATATCTCTTGTGAGTGAGAACATACTCATCAGCTAAAACTGCAGCATCAGACAAATTATCTATTCTTTTCTCATCAAGATATAGGCTTACATCTTTATAAATACACCTTTTGAAGTCCTCCAGCAAAATCATCTGCTTAAATTTGTCAAAATCAGAATCCACATTCTTAGAATTTAACCACTGCTCCAACAAATCTTCTTTGATTTTTGCATACTCAACATGGGATTGCTTATCTTGCTTGAAAGTTGTCCTAAATTTTACTCTATAGGCTTCAGGAACAAGCTCATAGGCCTTAAGAATCAAGCTCTTAACTACATCATAATTATCACATTGATCCTGAGGCAAAGATGCATAAGTTACTTGAGCTTTACCGGTGAGAACAGTTTGAAGGAGTACTGGCCAATACTCCTTAGGCCAATTAAAACCTGTAGCTACCCTCTCAAACAACTGAAAATACTTAGTTAAATCAGATTCATTAAAAGGAGGGACAAGTTTAACATTTTTAGCCACATCAAAATCATCAGAGCTAGATGATCCAGTTCCACCTTGTTTCATGCGATACTCATGGTCTGCCTGAATCCTAGCAAGTTCAACTTGTGCGTGAAACTCAGCCTCCTTAACATCAGCCTCCTTAGCACGTGCTTGAAATTCAGCTTCCTTCACACGAGCCTCCTGCAGGGCTAGCTGTAACTTAGCTAATTCAATCTGCGTTTGCTCATTTGGAGGAGTTACATTAAACAAGCTTTTATTAATCATGCCAACAATTTGATCTTTAGAATGATGAGAGTGAACTGCAATTCCCAATTGTTGAGCAACAAGCTTAAGTTCATTCCTTGTTCTGTTTTCTATATCACACACTGTTTGCACATTTGACAAAAAATCTTTGGCTTCATCAAGTGTAGAAATAGTAGCCATCATGAATATATCACAGTCACAAAATATCAAACAATATCCTTATGATAATATCCTGAATATCCTGATATGAGGTCGCCAAATTTATGTTACGGAACAGAGAAAGATAATGTACACTTTAAGTGAGAATACGAAGAGTCACTACTGTCCCGTAAAGTTCCAGGTTCAAAACAAAAGAGTTAGGTAAAATTACAAGTTAAAGTTTAATGCTTAAATTAACAACAAAACATTCAGGACTCATAAGGATAATGTAATGGCAAATAAACAGGTTAAATATATGGTTAACTGCAATAGCCTCTATTAACACGAAATTAGCAAGAGTAAATTTATCTAAGTCAGCCCTGATGAAATGAGATACCAGATAATACTCAGTGAATGCCAGATAAATAATTACAGACACAAACTATTATCAAAAATGACTGACATAAAGATCCATACATGAATTACAAAAACTTCACTAAGCCTACAAATTAAACTTATGCTATACAGTACAAGAAAAAATGCAACAACAGTTATACTCAAATTACACACAGCTGCTAGATGGTTGGAGACTTCTTGAGCACTCACAATAATAATATCTGTACAGGGGAGGACAGAGATGTGAACAAAATGAGGAGCAGATCTAAGTGACAATGATGCAGAGATTGAGCTCATTATATAGGGGCCAGGAGAGCTTGATACAACTTGTAATGAGGACGCGCAAATGAAGCCATGGGGACAAAGAGATGACAATCCCGCAAAGTATAACAGAGATGTCGACTTACTCTACTATAACGGTAGAAGGGGGGGACTGAGGCAGAACACGCTCGTGATCAAACATGCAGCAACTGTGCGTTAAAATTACACAAAGGATGATGAAATCATAGGCTATGTAACAATATATATTAGGGTTATCACGTTTTGATTTTTTCAAATGAAATGTAGCCTGTATCATAAATTGATGAACTTTTGTTTAAAAACAAAGAAAAAAGCCCTTATTCCTCTCAGTTTTAAAAAATGTGTCACCCCAAATAAAAAAAATGGATTACCATATATCTAACGTTACACTCACAAGTTTTATCACCTTAATCTTCATATAGATTTTTTTATAACTTTTATAGACTTGCACAGAAGATTTTAGAATTTTTTAGAATTTTCTAGTGTGATTTAACAATATTTAGAACATTCTAGAACAATATAAATATTATAAAAGGGGACGCAGTTTTCAGCATTTAACAGTTATCTTGGCAGTTTGCAGGTGACCAGTCAGCAAAACAATTGCTTGGTGTGTTACTGTTATATATTACATATTATTGTTTTTCAGATAAACATGATATCACACACAAAAATGTGATACTATCGTACAGAAGAACAAGGAAGTCTGGACCAATAATTTGGTACGGTTCCAGCAGTCACATAGAAGAGGAGGAATTGTGCCTTTAGAAGAATCTTCAATAGAAGAAAAATGCAGAATGCCAAACCAAATGCAAGTTGTTGGACGTTACCAGTTTCTTGGAGCCAAAATCAAATTAAGAAAAAAACGAGTAGTGGAAATTTCTAGAGAAGTTACAAAATTATGGGAGAATAAATTGAACTTTCCACATGTGTCAGATCACGCAATACAAGCCAAGCTTAACAAGGTGCTAAAATCTTACGATGAATGTGTCAAGAGGGGAAAATATGATGCCCTAAATAAACTTCTTGATATCACAAAAGTAGATGGTCAGTGATTATCCACTAAAGATAAACAACTCTTCCATCTACAAGTGCAAAGCAAAGGAGAAGTGGGGTACTCAACATGTCAAGTTGCAAGTAAGGAAACCATTCACCCTTCAAAAAGATGAAAACTGCCTGATGAACCTATATTACCATCAATATCGTACGATCTTTCATCTAGTGTAGTTGCACTGAATCTGATGACAGTTAATATGAGGATGAAGATGAGACAAAACATCCACAAACCAGAAAACACAACAGAAGTCATACTGCAACTAACTTGGTGACATCCGCTGGAGTATCGACAAATAAAGCTGCTAAAATATGCAAACAATTGTCACATCATGGTATTGACATTCCAGCTCCAAGTAAAGCAGCAATTTACAAGTCAATATACAAAGAAGCTGCTACAATGAAGGAGGAAAAGACAGAAAAGTTACAGTTGGAAACATGGTCTTTACATTTCGATGGAAAGCGGATTGATGAAAATGAGTACCAAGTAGTACTACTTAAAAATAAAAGAACCGAAATAGAATTGGATGCATTGTGTTTGGAAAAAGGCAAGGCTGAAAGTATTGCTGAAGGAATTTTTAAAGTAACTGATGAATACAATTTATGGAATGCAATAAAAATGATCACTCCCGATACAACTAGCGTTAACACTGGGAAAAAGAGTGTAGTTGTCATATTACAACAAATGTTCTCGGATATGAGTTTCAACAAACCACAATTTATCGGTTGTCAGCATCACATTCTGGACAAGATTCTCCGTTTGGTGATGGACGAAGAACTTGGCGCTAACACCAGTTCTCCAATCGTCGAATATCCATGTGTGTCAACTAATAAAGAATTAAGAAAAACTAAAATCACAGTTTGTTAATGGAACAGAAGAGATGCTCGATAAGTCAGGGTGGAGAGATAACATGAAGTTTTTTGTACCATTTAACACGAGTGTTTAGATTCTTTGAAGAAAAATGGCATTTTCCTTTGATTAACTTTCACAAAATTCCAAATATCAGTAATGTGAGGTGGAAGTCAAGAGCAATTCTCGCTATCCTTGCATTCATTCTTATACATACAACAAGGAAGACTTTGGAGAAGATATGTTGTTTCATTTCGCACGAATGGGCAGAGTACTGGTTTACCAATGAGATGTACATTGAAAATAACTTCAAGAACTTGTCAGAAATACTGAAACCTTACAAAAAAGCACTAAACTCTTTGCAGAATCACTGGAAGCAGGAGCCATCCTTACTCAACAGGAACTTTATGCTGCCTGCAGAAACGAAGCCAAACTGCAACTTAGATTTATTCTAGGTAATGAACAGTGATTTTTAGTATTAATGCATTTGTATATGGTCTTTGATTTTTTTTTCTTCATTATAATACATGTAGATATACACTTGCAAAAATCGATTTTTTTATTTCGGGGTGACTTTTTTTTTTTTTTACTGAGAGAAATAAGGGTTTTTTTCTTTGTTTTTAAGCAAAAGTTCATTGACTTGAGATACAGGAACATAAGGTTGCACAAAAGTTATAACTCTTATATATATATATATATATATATATATATATATATATATATATATATATATATATATATATATATATTATGCAAGGAAGAAGGAACCAAAGGCCATGAGCCTGTAATAACAGTTCCCTCCAAGAGAAAAACAAAATACAATAGAGAGCCAAATTCAAGATCCATTCATTTCGAGATGCCTGGACACTCTGCGTTTGAAAGACTGGAGATCATAGGCAGCAGAAAATACAGACAGAGGTAGACAGTTCCAGAGTTGACCTGTTACATAAATGAAAGACTGGGAGTAACGATTAACTCTTGCATTAGACAGTTGGACAGAAAAGGGATGAGAGTTTGCTGCCAGACGGGTGCTAGGCGCCCGTCATAGAGGTGGAGTAATGCATGCAGACAGTTCAGAGGAGCAGTAACCATTAAAGTAGCGATAGAAAAAGAGATAAAGATGCAACAGTGCAGCGAAGAGACAGAGGTTAAAGGGAGTCAGTAAAAGGAGGAGAGTTAATGAGACGAAAAGACTTTGACTCCACCCTATTGAGAAGCGCTGTATGTGGGGAGCCTCCCCACACATGAGAGTTATGCTCCACACAGGGGCGGATAAAACCCCTGTATAGAGTCAATAATTGTGCAGGGGTAAAGAAAGAATGGAGTCGGCTTAGCACACCCAATCTCTTGGAAGCAGATTTTACAAGAGATGTAATATGATCTTTCCAAGATAGGTCCCGAGTAAATGAAACCCCAAGCATGTTCAAGGACGATGCAGGATTAAGCTGAATATTATTAAACATTAGTGGGTATACCTGTGGAAGATTTTGACGGGTTGATAAGTGTAAGAACTGAGTCTTAGATGCATTAAAAACAACCAGATTATTTTTACTCCAGTCAGAGATACGAGCCAAGTCAGACATTAGGTGTGCCATAGCCTCATCCCTTGTTTGTTGAAGTAACTGCTGAGATGGGCGTTGTGGGAACCGAATGGAAAGGTGAAGGGTGGAGTCATCAGTGTATGAGTGGATAGGGTTAGATGTACAGCTTAGAAGGTCATTGATGAATAAAAGGAAGAGAGTTGGTGATAGGACAGAGCCCTGAGGAACACCACTGTTAATAGACCTAGGAGAAGAACGATTGCCGTCTACAACAGCGGCTATAGAACGACCAGAAAGGAAGCTAGCAATGAAGGCACAGATAGAAGGATAGAAACCGTAGGAGGGCAGTTTGGAAATTAAAGATTTATGCCAGACTCGATCGAAAGCCTTTGAGATGTCAAGTGCAATGGCAAAGCTTTCGCCAAAGTCCCGAAAGGAGGATGACCAGGTATCTGAAAGGTAGGTGAGAAGATCGCCAGTGGAGCATCCCTGACGGAACCCGTACTGACAATCAGAAAGAAGGTTGTGATAGGAAAGATGCCTTAAAATTTTTCTATTGAGAATTGACTCAAAAACTTTTGAAATACAGGACGTTAAAGCAACTAGATGATAGTTAGAGGGTTGGGAGTGGTCACCTTCTTTGGGACTGGCTGAATGAGAGGGAACTTCCAGCAAGAAGGAGAGGTTCAAGTTGACAGACAAAGGCGAAAGAGTTTGCCTAGGCAGGGTGTAAGCACAGAAACACAGTTCTTGAGAACAGCAGGAGGGACCCCATCAGACCCATATGCCTTGTTAGTATTGAGGCCAGTGATGGCAGAAAACACATCAGCTGAAGAAATTTTAATGTCAGCCATGAGGAAGTCAGAGGAGGGAAGTGATGGAGGAACAGCACCGGAATTGTCTAAGGTGGAATTAGAGGAGAGTGTCTGTGTGAAGAGATCTGCTTTATCAGTAGGAGAAATAACTGCAGAACCATCAGAGCAGAAAAGAGGAGGGAAGGATGATGAGGTAATGTTGTTAGAAAGGTTTCTGGCAAGGTGCCAGAAGGAGCGGGAAGAATTCGAGTTGGAGAGTTGAGAGCATTTAGTAGCGATGAAATTATTTTTAGTAGCGCGAATAACAGACTTAGCACGATTCCGGGCAGAAACGTAAAGATTATGTGATTCAGGGGTGGGTTGGCTCCAGTACCTTTTGTAGGCCCTCTCCTTGTTGTGGACAGCATTAAAACAAGCTTGATTAAACCAAGGCTTTCTTGCATTAGTCAAAGGATATGAGAAAGGACTGTATGCTTCCATGCCCGAGAGAATAACCTCTGTAATGCGCAAGGCACACTCAGATGGCTCCCGGCCATGGAAGGAATAATCATTCCAGGGAAAATCAAAGATGTACTGCCTGAGAGCCTCCCAGTCCACGGCTCCAAAATGCCACAGTTGACGTTTCACTGGAGGGTCCACAGGGCATACCGGAGTGATAGGACAGGCTAAGATGATAAGGTTGTGATCGGAGGAGCCCAACGGAGAGAAAAGATTAACAGTGTAAGCAGAAGGATTAGTCATAAGGAAGACGTCAAGTATGTTGGAGCTCTCTCCAAGGCGGTCTGGGATACTGGTAGGGTGCTGTACAAGCTGCTCTAGGTCATTAAGAATAGAAAAGATGTAGGCATGTTCACCAGGTGGATCAGTGAAAGGAGAGGAGAGCCAAAGGTGGTGGTGAACATTGAAACCTCCTAGAATGGAGATTTCAGAGAAAGTTGAAATGGATAGAATGTGTTCCATCATAGAAGTAAGATAGTTGAAGAATTTTTGATAGTCAGTAGAATTAGGGGATAAGTAAACAGCACAGATATATTTAGTCAGAGAATGACAGGAAAGCCGAAGCCAGAGTGTAGAGAATTCAGAAGAATCGAGTTCAGGAACATGAGAGCAAGATAAGTTGTTGCATATATATACACAACAGCCACCTTTGGCTTTGAAATGAGTATAGAGATAGTAGAAGGATACAGAAAAGGCTTTGCTGTCAGTTGCCTCAGACAGCTGAGTCTCAGTTAGAAAAAGGTGAGGTTTAGAGGAGGAGAGGTGGTGCTCAACAGAGGAAAAGTTAGAGGAACGGCCACGAATGTTGCAGAAATGAAGAAGAAGAGAGTCAGACAGTGATTCCAGGCACCTTGAGTCGTCACCGTGAGAGAGGCGGAAGGTGGGGGCATTTATGGTCCCCCCCCCCTGTGGACTCTGAGGCTGGGTGATGAGACGCCATAATTTTTTTAATTTTGGAAAAGGAAGTGTAGTGTGTACTGTGTATGTAGTTTGGTGTAGATAGTTAGAGAAATTTGTATTGGAGAGCATGCTGGCCTACTCTATGTAACTGAGACACTGAAAAAGCTCAGCAAAGGGGGATGGTCAGGAACTAAACCTGAGGGCTGATGAAACGGGAGCTCCGGCTCTCCCTGTCATCAGCTTTCCATCCACCCAAAAGTTCCAGTAATTTGAACACAGGGGGCCAACCGTTTGCAGTTTTACCTTTTTCCGCTGGGAGGAGTCAGCAGCACCCCTTGTGAGTCAGTGTGGCCCCGACCGTGTCTGTGAGCGGACCTTTTGTTGAGCTATGCTTATTATTGTACCTTGGTGCGTAGGTTGTTTGGCGATTTTGCAATGGCGAACCTCACGGAACAAGAAGCCTGTCATTTTCTTCAATATCCAAGGGATTGATTACAAGTAATTCGTCCTACCCGGTCAGTCTGTCGGCAGAAAGTTTTACTGTGAAGTTTTCCAGCGTCTGAGGGAGAACATCCACTGCAAATGCCCAGAACAGTGGAAGAACAAGGACTGGGTCCTGCATCATGACAACGCCCCTGTCCACACATCAGTTGTTGTCCAGCAGTTACTGGCTTCCACTAACACGGTAGTCATTCCCCACCCACTCTATTCGCCTGACCGTGCCCTCTGCAACTTATTCATGTTTCCCAAACTGAAATTATGACTGAAAGGGCGTCTAATTGACTTGACTGAAAGGGCGTCTAATTGACTTGATTGAGGAGATCCAGACACAATTGCAGGAGGCTGATGACACCTGAAGCCTTCCAGGGATGCATGTGCTCATGGAAAAACGCTGGAACCACTGCATACATGCCCAAGGGGACAGTGAGAACGAGGAGGTAATGTAACGTATTTTGATACAATATTCAAATTACTGGAACTTTTGGGTAGCACCTCGTGTATATATATATATATATATATATATATATATATATATATATATATATATACATATATATATATATATATATATATATATATATATATATATATATACATATATATATATACATATACATATGGTGGTTACAAAAAGGCTTTCGACTCAGCGGAGCACATAGCAATTACATACTCATTGCAAGAACAAGGCGTGAATGAGAACAATGTAAAACTACTCAAAAATATATATATCAAGAGGGAACTGTTACAGTTAAATTACACAAGGACCCAGAGAAAATTAAGATTGAGAAGGGCGTGCATCAAGGAGGTACAGTTTCACCAAAATTATTTACAGCATGCCTAGAAAGTATTTTCAGAAAGCTAAACTGGAAAAACAAAGGAGTGAACATAGATGGAGAAAAGCTAAACCATTTAAGATTTACAGACGACATTGTCCTAATCTAAGAAACAGCAGTGACATTGCAAGCAAATGTTTAATGACCTGAACAGAGAAAGTCTCAAAATAGGGATAAAAATGAACTGGAGTAAAACAAAAGTAATGTTTAATCCACAAACACCAAAGAGCATCATCAGAAAAAGCGAATAAATTCTTAAGGAAGTCAAGGAGTATAGTTACTTGGGGCAAATAGTAATATTAACGAAAGATCATGATAGCGAAATAAAAAGACGAATTACTATTGGATAGAAAGCTTTCGGTAAAGGTAGAGACATTATGAAAAGTAGCTTGCCAGTGTGTATGAAACGAAAAGTATATAACAATGTATAATTCCAGCTATGACGTATGGTTGCGAGACCTGGAAGTTGACAGAATCGACGGAAAATAAATTAATCTGTTCTCAGAGAGCAATGGAAACGTCAGTGTTGGGAATATCTTTAAGAAACAGGAAAAGATCAACTTAGGTGAGAAAGCAGAATAAAGTCTAAGATATTATAGAAGTTATAATAGAACAGAAATGGAGGTGGGCAGGACATGTAGCAAAAATAAGGGCTAACCGGTGAAGTAAGAGGTTGACTGACTGGACACCAAGAGACTGTAATGTGGCATATAAAGGCCAGACAGGAGGTGGAGAGATGAGACAGAAAAATTTGCAGGGAGAACGTGTCAGAGATTGGCCCAGTCAAGGAATTAGTGAAGGTTGGGGGAGGCTTTTGTTCAGCAGTGGACTTGTAATGGCTGATGACAATGATGATGATGATGATTATATATATATACAGTATAGATAGATAGATAGATAGATAGATAGATAGATGGATAGATATAGATAGATAGATAGATATAGAAATAGAAATAGAGAGAGAGAGAGAGAAAGAGAGAGAGAGAGAGAGAGAGAGAGAGAGAGAGAGAGAGAGAGAGAGAGCCTGTGTGGTACAGTTGTAGAGTGTGCGTTTTTGTACATGGAAGAACAAGGGTTTGCGCCCTGCCAGGGTAATAAACGTTATGAGCGTTCTTCCCGCCACGAACTGCTTGGCGGACGTTAGGGGTGCTGTGGTTGAACCAGTGTCATGTACTATAAAAGTATGCTTGCACCCAGTCAGCTTGCGTGGGCTGATTACATTTGGTTCACAGACTACACACACATCGAAAGACATTCCAGCATTACAATCACTCTTACAAACACTTCTCACCCTGCACAAAATCTCCACCAGACAGCCTAAGTCACATGGTATTAATACATAGGCTATATCATCCCCACTTCGGTCTGGATAGGCCGGTCCTGCAGCAGACACTCAAAAGGCTAAGGATGATATATATATATATATATATATATATATATATATATATATATATATATATATATATATATATATATATATATATATATATATATATATACCATCCACAGCAACATATGACCCTAAATACTTAATACATTCTACCTCCTCAAGCAACTCACCATTCAAAACAATATTCATCCTTCTACCATCTACCAACTTCTTACACTTCATCACTTTACTCTTATTCTTATTTGCCCTCATTTTCCTCCTTTCACACACCCTTCCAAACTCCTCTTCCAACTATCTCAATCTCTCATCCGAATCAGCCACCAGTGCAATATTGTCAGCAAACGGCAGCTGATTCAGACTCCGTTCTCTGCCTTCAGCATTCATCAGACTCAAACCTGCACCTAACACTCTCGCATTCACCTCCCTTAAAACGCCATCTATATTAATATTAAACAAGCAAGGCGACGTAACACATATGTACAGCAGCCCCACTCTCACGGGAAACCAATCACTCACAGTATTTCCCATTCTTACACACGCTCTATTGTTTCCATAAAAACTTTTCACTCCTTTTAACAACCTACCATCAAGTCCATACAATTTCTAAACAGTCCACAAAGCCTCCCTATCAGTTCTATCATATGCTTTCTTTAAATCCATGAACGCCCAAAACACATCGTTACCTTTCGCAAAATACTTTTTACACACCTGTCTCACAGCAAACACCTGAGCCACGCATCCCCTCCCTCTTCTAATTGACACCGCTTATCACCAATCACTCCTTGTGTACCCTCTCTAACTCTCTTAATTAACACTCTACCATACACCTTACCTACAACACACAATACACTTATATCCCTAAAGTAAGTACATTCATTCTTACCACCCTTACTTTTATACGGTGGAACCACACGAGCACTTGCCCGGTCAATCGGCACCATATCGCTCACAATACACACACTCAGCAATTTTAATAACCACTCCACAATAGCTGCTTCACCACCTTTCAGGCATTCCACAGCACACCCATCTATACTTGCAGCTTTTGCTGCTATATTCTCCTTTACTGCCTCCTGCACTTCCTCCATAGTGATCAAAGAATCATTGAACTCTCCCTGTACCCTTCCATCTGCCACATTCTCAGCCTCCCTTTCCTCCTCTACATTAAACAATCTTTCAAAATACTTCGCCCATCTCTTTACTGCATCCATCTCACTTAACATCCTTCCACCCTATGGTTTAATTTGCTCTTCTTTCCCAGATTCTCCCTTTCGCACCCTTTTTACCTTCCTCCAAAACATCTTATTCTGTTGAAAATCTCACTCAACCGCCTACCCCACCTCTCATCTGCTGCCATTTTAGTATCACGCACAGCCTTTCTCTCCTTATTCCTCTTTTCATTATACCTCTCATATAACACCTCACCCTTCCTCTGCAGCCACACATCATATGCACGCCTCTTCTCAGCCACAACCATACTTACTTCCTAGCACCACCATTCACTTCCCTTTCTTACATCACCACTCATTCGTCTCACACCACACACCTCTTCCATATGCCCCACCACAGCATTCCTAAGCAACTGTCATTCCTTCTCCAAACTGTAATTTTCCTGATCTATCGCTGCATTCCACTCATCTTTCAACTTCTCCTGATGCTCTATCATTTTCTCACTTTTATCCAACTTACTGACTTTCAAAACCTCCCTGCCACACCTAAATCTCCTACCTCTCACCCATCTCACACCTACTCTCAACTTTCCCTCCACCAGGTAGTGGTCAGACATACTTCCATCCTCCCATCTCAAAACTCTCACATCCAGCAATCTACCTCTTATATTCTTGGACACAACAATATATCCATAATGCTCTGTCAACAACCCTTCCATCCTCCTGTCTTACCCATGTTTACTTACTGTACATCTTTCTTCTCCAACAAGGTATTTCCAATCACCAACTCTTGTTCAACACACACCACTATTATTCGTCCCCCATTATCATATTTTTCAGGCTACCAGCTACACCTTCAACTGCTACATTTACCACACTAGTGTTCATATATAATTATATATATATATATATATATATATATATATATATATATATATATATATATATATATATATATATATATATATATATATTTATAATCATCAGCCATTACAAGTCCACTGCTCAACAAAGACCTCTCTCAACCTTCTCCACGAATTGCTTGACTGAGCCAATCTGCTACGTTTTCCCTGCAATTTTCTCTACTTCATCGCTCCACCTCCTGTCTGGCCTTTTCTGCCACATCACAGTCTTTTCGTGCCCAGTCAGTCAACCTCTTACTCCACCGGTTATCCCTTATCCTTGCTACATGTCCTGCCCACTTCCACATCTGTTCTTTTACAACTTCTATAATATCTTTGACTTTACTCTGCTCTCTCACCCAAGTTGATCCTTTCAGTGTCTGATATATATATTCCCAACATTGACCTTTCCATTGCTCTCTGAGAACAGATTAATTTATTTTCCATAGATTCTGTCAACTTCCAGGTGGAATTATACATTCGTTATATACTTTTCGTTTCATACACACTGGCAAGCTACACTTCATAATGTCTCTACATTTACCGAAAGCTTTCCATTCAATAGTAATGCGTCTTTTTATTTCGCTATCATGATCTTTCGCTAATATTACTATTTACCCCAAGTAATTGTACTCCTTGACTTCTTCAAGAATTTATTCGCTTATTTGATGATGCTCTTTGGTGTTTGTGGATTGAATATTACCTTAGTTTTACTCCGGTTCATCTTTATCCCTACTTTGAGACTTTCTCTGTTCAGATCATTTAACATTTCTTGCAATGTCACTGCTGTTTCTAAGATTAGGACAATGTCATCTGCAAATCTTAAATGGTTTAGCTTTTCTCCATCTATGTTCACCCCTTTGTTTTCCCAGTCTGGCTTTCTGAAAATTCTTTCTAGTCATGCTGTAAATAATTTTGGTGAAACTGTATCTCCCTGACGCACGCCCTTCTCAATCTTAATTTTTTCCGAGTCCTTATGTAATTTAACTGTGGCAGTTCCCTCTTTGTATATGTTTTCAAGCAGTTTTACAATGTTCTCATTCACTCCTTATTCTCTCAGTGTATTAAAATTGCTCTGTGCTCCACTGAGTCGAAAGCCTTTTCATAATCAACAAACCCTAAGCACAGTGGTTCATTATATTGTGTAGTTTTCTCAATTAGCTGATGATTTGTGTGTAGATGATCAGTAGTCGAATACCCGCTTCGGAATCCTGCCTGTTCACGAGGTTGGTTTTCTTCCAAATTTTTTGTTATTCTGTTCGTAAGGACTTTTGTGAACAGTTTCTAAATAACTGATAATAATGTAATGGGCCGATAGTTACTAAGATCTTTTGAGTCACCTCTTTTCTTAAAGTCAAATATCTATTGCATTTCACCATGTGTTGGGAATTTTCTTATTTTTTACACATTAAGTAAATAAGTGAACAAGCCTGTTTTGTATTTTTACTTATGCATCCAACAGTAAATTTACTGCTATTTCATCTTCTTCCGGGGCCTTCCCTCTTTTCATATTTTTAAGAACAATATTTACTTCGTTAGGCGTTACCTCAGGGTTTTCACTTGTGTCAACTGAAAATTTAGCTGTTGGTACAACTCTCTTTGATGCATACAGTTTTTCGTAAAATTCTTCAACTCTCTTCACCATTTTATCTCTGCATCTAATGACTTCACCGTTTTTGTCTTTCAGTGATGTCATTTGTTTCCTTCCTAGTGTCATTTTACTTCGAACCCGTTTTAGACTTTTTCCTTTTTTGCTGGTTTCTTTGATCTGATTCATGTCTCTCTTTCTCTTTCCTTCTCTTTGTCTCTTGTTGATAAGCTTATTTAATTCCAATCGTTCTATTCATCTTTCCTTTTTACTTTCGTTTCCTTTCTTGTTTTTCATAAACTCTAGTGTCTTTTCTGAATAGTTCTTGGCTTTGGTTGTATTAGGTTTTCCTACTACCTCCGCTGAATCCCTTTGCAGTTTTGTTTGTCATTCAGCTCATCAGTGTCACATTCAGCTTTACTAAGCGCCGGAAATCTGTTCCTTATTTCCAAATGAAAGGCTGCTTTGTTTTCGTTTAATTTTATTGGGCATAACTTTTTGTATTTAACCATCTTCTTTCTTTCAATTCCGAAACTAACTCTGGCTGTGAAGCCCACCATTCTGTGGTCACTTCCTATATTTACTTTGTTGATGACTGTGACATCTGTGATAATGTTATTCTTATCTGCTATAACGAAGTCAATTTCATTCTTTGTTTCTCCATTTGGGCTTCTCCAGGTCCACTTTCTCCCCCTTCTTTTGTGAAAGAATGTGTTCATTATTCTCATGTTATATATTTCAGCAAAATTTACCACCATTGCTCCTCTTTCACGCATTTCTCCCACCCCAAATTTTCCCATACATGCTTCTCTATTTTTTGATTTCCCAACTTTTGCATTGAAGTCGCCCATGAGTTTAGTATATGTGGTCTTTTCTTCTTCCATAACTTTGGAGATGTCGTCACAGAATGCTTCAATTTCTTCATCTGAGCATTGAGAAGTTGGTGCATATACCTGTATTACTTTCAGGGGATATTTTTTACATAGTCTAATAACAACCAATGCTGCTCTGTCAGATACACTGATGAAGTTAACAATATTGTCTGCAAGATTTCTGTAAATTAAAAATCCTTCACCACTAATTCTTTCATTTTGCCTTCCTCTGTAGTAAAATAGGTGGCCACAGTCTTCCAGCTGAATTATTTTTTCTTCTTTTTTGTGGATCCCACTCAAACCTACAATATCCCAACAAGTGTTTTCCAGTTCAGCCATTAAGTTACCAAGTTGTAATCTTCTGTGAGACTTCTTAAATTGTATGCACAGATCTTCATGGATTTCAGATTGTTTAATGTCCCAGTCTCTAATTTTCCAAGACAGTGCCTGCTCACTTTCGAGTGGCGCACTGCCCGTAATCACAGGAGGTTGGACCTTTAGTAGACAATGATCCAACAGGAACGCCCATCAAATCATTTGCAACAGAACTCACGTTTGGTTGGGAGGACTGTGGCAAATAAACTCACCTCCCTGCCCCATAGTTTCTGGCGAGATTTAACTTTTGTGCCATCTTATTCATTATATTCGGTGGAGCCCTATATATCTACAGGGGGGTCCCATGGTCTGCACCATCTAAGACGGTACCTTGTATGTCTACAAGGCCTTCCCTTATCCGCCACCCGGGGGCACGCAGGTAGCAGTGAGATCCTGTCCCTGGACTATCTGGCTGCACAATGGGGTGGCACTACCACTCTGAGGCCAGGTTGTATTAGGAAGAATTCTGCCACCTTATTCCATGTGTGTCATAAAAGGTGACTAAAAGGGATGGGGTGAGGGGACAAGAGACCTCCATCTCCGTATTTGTAGTTCCTACAATGAGGCAGGGCATAGAAAGGGAAGGGGGATTGGTCTATCTGTGTACCCTGAAGACTGGGTCTATGAATGTGCGTGGACATAGTACGATTGAGGCTAAAAAGGAGGAGATTGTGACAATGTGAGATGACAGTTGGATGTTTTAACTTTGAGTGAAACAAAAATGAAAGAGAAAGGTGAATTTAAGCTTGGAAGTGTGACTGGAAGGATGTCAGGTGTTGATAATGGAAGAGCCAGAGAAGAAGCGGCCTTGTTAGTGAGCTCACAAGTGCAGCAGTGTGTGACTGAATGGAAGGAGGTGTCATCGAGACTGATGTGGATGAAACCGAAATTTGGCCATCAGTTTGTGGGTATCTGTGAGGGCATATGGGCCCGGTAGGGAAAGAAGAGAGGAAGTCTTTTTGGCATGATGTTGATGAGTATGTACAGAGTTTTGGAGCAAATGTGAATGTGGTAATGATGGGATTCCTGAATACTCGAGTGGGAAATGTAACACTTGAAGATGTAGTTGGTATGCATGGTGTGCCTGGTAGAAATGATAATGGCGAAAAAATGATAGGGATGTATGTTGAATGAGAGATGGTGATTGGAAATACGTTGTTTGAGAAGAAAGATATTTATAAGTAAACATGGGTGAGAAAGGAGGGTGGAAGGGTTCTTGATAGAGCATTGATGGACTATATGGTTGTGTCCAGGAATGTAAGAGGAAGATTGTTTGGATGTGGGAGTTTTGAGAGGGGAGGGAGGAGGTATGTCCGACCACCACCTGAGTAGGTATGAGGGGGGTGACAGCTAGGAGAGTCGGGTGTGGCAGGGATGTTTTGAAAGAGAGTGAGTTGGATAAAAGAGAGAAAATGATATAGTATCAGCAGAAGTTGAAAGAGGAGTGGAACGCAGTGAAAAATCAAGAAAATGGCGGTGTGGAGGAGGAATGGTAGTTGTTCAACCCACTGTGTCTCGACCAGTTTTTAACCACTGACCCCCAACAATCCTGGCATAATTTCTAAAAACTTTTGTTTGGCTAAAACCTCAGCTTTTTATGAGAAACATTGAAAAATGATAAAAAAAAGTGCTCGTCTGAGCACCTTTAAACATCTAGTACCGAGTTCTCTGGAGCCATGCTGTGGGTGTTGTGTGTTCTACGGTAGTGAGAACTATTGCAAACGACTCAGAATAGGTAGATATTTGTTCATTTGGTACGAATTTATATATAGTACAAGAATATATTGGTTTTCACACAATAATATAGACGATATATGCGTTGTTTCACTCACTGAACACATCAACATACCACACCTTCCTTGGAGACATTACCTCCTCATCACTTCTGCTCATTTCTTCCTCTGGCGCCATGTAATCCTTGTTCTCCACATTGTCATTGATTGGAAAATCACTCTCACCTTGACTTTCGTACCGTGGTGTGACATGTCTTTACTGGCCAGGTCACAGGTAACAGGTGAGTTGTCAAGAAAATGGCGTGAGGGGGGAGAGGAGGTCACACGGGGTAAGGCAGTGTCCCCGCCGAGAAAGGAGTCCCGCATATTCGTACCAAAAATCACGCACGAAATTTGAAAAATGTGCAAATGACGGACCTAGCAATTGCAAAACGTTTGGATACGTTATCGGGACTGAGTGTGGCAAAACGTTGCATCGTATCCAGATCTTACTGGGATGCAGCAGGTTAAGAGTGCTGTGGAACGGTATGCGGAAGAGGTGTGTGGTGTGAGATGAGTGGGGGATTGTGATAGAAAGGGAAGTGAATGGTGGTGCGAGGAAGTTAGTATAGCTGTAGCTGAGAAGAGATGTGCATATGAGGTGTGGCTGCAGAGGAAGAATGAGGTGTCATATGACAGGTATAAGGAAAAGAGGACCAGGGCGAAAAGGGATGTGTGTGTTGTTAAACTAGCAACAGATGAGAGGTGGGGTAGGTGGTTGAATGATAATTTGTAACAGAATAAGAAAATATTTTGATGGAGGTGAAGATGGTGCAAAAGACAGAGTCTAAGATGGAAAAGCAAGTAAAATCAGAGGATGGAAGGATATTAACTGAAATGGACACAGTAAGGAAGAGATTGACAGAGTATTTTGAAAGAATGTCAAATGTAAAGGAGGAAAGGGTGGCTGAGATTGTTGCAGATGGATGGGTGCAAGGAGTAAATGTGTTGGGAGAGTTGAATGATTCTTTGATCACGATAGAGGAGTGCAGGAGGCAGTAAAGAAGATGAAAGCAGGGAAAGCTGCAGGTACAGTATGGATGGTTGTGTTGTGGAATATCTGAAAGATGGTGGAATGACTAATGTATTATTGAGTGGTTAGTAAGATGGCTGAATATGTGTTTTGTGAACAGTACGTGCCAGTTGACTGGAAAAGTGCTTGTGTGATTCCGTTGTATAAAGATAAGGGTGATAAGAATGAATGTACAGTACTAATTTTAGAGGTATAAGTCTGTTGAGTGTTGTAGGTAAGGTGTATGGTAGTGCTGATTAAGAAAGAGAGGAGTGATTGGTGATGAGCAGTGTGGCTTTAGGAGATGGAGGGTATGTGTGGTTCAGGTGTCTGCTGTGAGACTGGTGTATGAAAAGTATTCAAGGGAAGGTAACGACGTGTTTTGGGCCTTCATGGATTTAGAGAAAGAGTATCATAGAACTGATAGGGAGGCTTTATGGACTGTTTTGAGATTGTATGGACTCCATGGTTAGTTGGTAAAATGAGTAGAAAGTCTATATGTAAACAGTAGAGCATGTGTAACAACGGGGAATAGTCTGAGTGATTTCTTTCCCGTGAGAGTGCGGCTACAGCAGAAATGAATGATGTCACCTTGGTTGTTTAATATTTATATGGATGATGTTGTAAGGGAGGTGAATGTGAGAGTGTTAGGTGCAGGTTTGAGTCAGGTGAATGTTGATGGTAGATTGGAATCTGATTCAGCTGCTGTTTGCGGATGGTATTGCACTGGTGGTTAGTTCGGAGGAGAGATTGAGATAGTTGGTAGTGGAGTTTGGAAGGGTGTTTGAAAGGAGGAAATTGAGAATAAATGACAATAAGAGCAAAGTGATGAAGTGTACGAGGTTGGTAGATGGCAGAAAGATGAATGTAGTTCTGAATGGTGAGATGCTTGAGGAGGTGGAATGTTTTAAGTATTTTGGGTCACATGTTGTTGTGAATTTAAGAATAGATATAGAAGTGAAGTTTAGAGTGAATGAAGTAGGAAAGGTGATGGGATGAATGAAAAAAAGTGTTTAGATGTCGTTCACTTAGAATGGATGTAAAGAGATAGCTATATGAGCGTGTAGTGGTACCGACTGCATTATATGGGGCTCAAACATGGAATATGAGTGTAGCAGAGAGGAAGAGGTTGAATGTAATGGAGATGAGGTGTCTGAGGAGTATGTGTGGAGTGATGCATATGGATCGAGTGAGAAATCATGAAGTGGGAAGGAGAACTGGAGTTATGCAAGAGTTGACTGATCGAGTTGAGAAGGGAAAGTTGCGATGGTTTGGGCATATGGAGAGAGTGGATGAAGAGTGATTGGTGAAAAAGATAATTGCATCAGATGTGAGAGGTGTAAGGCTGAGAGAAAGACCACGAATTGGATGGACAAATTTTGTGCAGAGAGCGTTAGATGCGAGAGGGACGTGTGTAGAGCAAGGAATATAGGCAGCATGTGATAGGGATGATTGGAGAGAAATTGTGAGTGAATAAATGGTGATGCAGCCCCGAGAGGATATTCTTCCGCATTTGGTCTCATCAGTTGATCAGGTCAGAGTAAGGGGATGGGTCCATTATGATGTGGCAGGGGTAAACCAGCTCTGCTGTCGGACCCTTATGCGGATGTTGCTGATTCCAATGTGCAGTTGACCCTCTTCCGGTGTGGTGCAGTGAGGATCTGTACCTTCTCGCCTTGGGGCTAAGTATAAGTAAATGTGTGTCTGTGGATGAGTAAATTGGGAGTGTATCGTCCTTTCTCTGTTACCCCCCTTTCTTGAAAGAAAGCAACCTATATATATATATATATATATATATATATATATATATGTGTGTGTGTGTGTGTAAGAAGGCATTGCTAAGTGAATCTGTGCCTGCAGAGTGGAAAAAGGCTGAGATAGTACCCCTGTACAAAAATATAGGTGAGCGAAGTGAGTGAAAGAATTATTGTGGCATAGGTTTACTGAGTGTGGTAGGGAAGATATATTGAAGAATTGTTATAGAGAAAGTAAGAGAGATATCAGAAGTCCTAGTGAGTGATGAACAGGGTGGCTCTAGGAGTGGCAGATGATGTGTGGACTAAATATTTGCAGTGAGACAGATAGTAGAGAAGGCTTGTGAGAAGGAGCATAAGGTGTTTATGGCATTCATGGATCTAGAAAAAGCATATGAAAAAAGTGGACAGAGAAGGATTGTGGAAAGTTTTGTGCATGTACGGTGTAGAGGGTAAGCTGCTAGGTGCCGTCAAGAGTTTTTATGATGGTAGTGATGCATGTGTAAAGGTTAATGGGCACGTGAATGGTTCACGATCAGTGTGGATGTGCGACAAGGTTGTGTGATGTTCCCATCCTTGTTCAATATATATATGGATGGGGTGATGAGAGAAGTAAAAATACGAGTAATGGAGAGAGGAATGGCGTTGGTAATGAATGGTGATGGATGGAATAGCTCAAATCTGTTGTATGCTGATGATGCAGTACTGCTTGCAAGTACAGGACAAGAACTTGGTAGGCTAGTGCAGAGTTTTGCCGATGTCTGTAAGCGTCGTGCCTTGACAGTAAATGTGGGAAGGAGTAAAGTGATGATTACTGAGAGAGAAGGTGACTCCCAGTGGGATGTAACAGTGAATGGAGAGAGACTGGAATTGGTGAGAGAGTTCAATTACCTGGGGACAGTGACAGGAAAGAGAGGAAAATGCGCAAAAGAAGTTGAAACTAGAGTGACACAAGGAAGAAGAGTAGCTGATGCAATGAAGGCCTTGATAAGAAACAGAGGCTTGAGTGTTGCAGCTGCACGAGGCTTACATGAAGGAGTGTTAATACCAACTTTAATATATGGATGTGAGACTGGTGGGGCATGAAAATGAAATGCCAAGAGTAAGAGCAGGGGAGATGGGACTGCTGAGGAATGTATGTGGAGTACAGAGGGTGGATAGGATACAAAACAATGTGATTCGTGAAAGATGCGGAGTGAGGAAGTCGGTGGACACCAGAATTGAAGAGAGTGTACTGAGATGGTATGGTCATGTGGAGAGAATGGATGACAACAGAGTGGTGAAAAAGGTATATCTGAGCGCATTCGAAGGAGGGAGGAGGCAAGGTAGGCCAAGGAGAAGGTGGAGAAATATGGTGGATGAATGTGTGAGGATGAGAGGTTTGGAAGTCGGTGAGGCTAGGGAACTGACAGGAGATCGAGCTAGCTAGATGAATGGTGTGAGAAGTACATGATCAGGGATTTTTGGCACCCCTTTTTAACATGGCAGCGTCTGTATTTACTCTATCAGATACGATTATGTGAAGCTACAGAACGTGGTGAATATTTTTTGGCACATCCGATAGAGCCAGGATTCCGGGGGCTTAAATGATGAGTGAATGAAAGCGCGGCCCATTGGACTGGGCAAATTTGGGCTGTCTGGACATTGCTACTCCTCACCCTGCCCTAGGGTGGGAAAGGAGGTCCGGATGATGATGATGATGATATATATATATATATATATATATATATATATATATATATATATATATATATATATATATATATGATAGATAGGTCGATAAATAGAGAGATACATAGCCAGATGGATAGATAGAAAGATAGATAGATTTTACAGTGAATTTGTGTAACCCAGTGATATCATGAAAACCCTATGGTCAGACTCAAATATGAAGTCCGTTTGGGTGGGGCCCGCGCGGGGATTTCCCTCTCTACAGCTCTGCCAAACCTCCTCACTCTCTCTCTTTCTCTTTCTCTCTCAGTTGATTGAGAAAGATTTTATATATTTATAAGTTTTGTTTTCTTCTATATTGTTTCGACCTTTTTTCCACACCACCACTGAGGTAAAACTCTTGGCGCATTTTTTTGATAGAGGTTTCCCCAGTAGGCATAAGTCCTCTCTCTGACCTTTATTCTAAAAAATACTTGTTCACATTGTAAATAAGTTCTTTCTCCCGACTGTGGAGCACACGAGAGCGAGTCGGAGTAGCTGCCATCGTGGGTGGGGATCAGGCAGGAAGTGACCGGTCACCTGTAGTCTGAGGTGGGTGTCCTTGACCTCTGGCAACGTCGGAAAGCGACGTTGTCACATGGTATGGAATTTATACAAATCATTGCTATTATCCTAAAAAGCGACACATTCATAGTACTATATAGCCTTATTTAATATATTTGATAAGTACAGAATATTTAATATACAATTTCAAATAGTAAATAGCTGACATATGACAGAGAGAGAGATAGGTACTGGGGTTGATGCGGCAGAGCTGTAGAGAGGGAAATCCCCTCTCGGGCCCCACCCAAACGGACTTCATATTTGAGTCTGACCATAGTCAGTTCGCGAAAAGCCTGTAATTTGGGACAGATTAACCCTCTCGTGCACGGTAAGTTTCAGTAAGTTTTCCGGCATACGACTTTACGAGTATCTGCGAAGCCGCCCGGTTCGGCTGCCCGCGCCCGGCAAATAACACGTATTCTCTCCTTATTTTCGCCACCCAACCATCAATATACTGCCATGAAACCTATGCCATCTTATTCGTTGATGTTTGTTCTACCTGATAAGCACCACAAAAAAGGAAGAAAACCCGAATAAAACAACATTAGGCGGCCTTGAATAAACATTGTGCTACATCACGTTCACTTCCCAACGTCACCATTCGAATGCTTTCCATCACACAGGAAAATGTTATGAGAAGTTTTTATAGAGAACTTCATCAGCTCTCTAAAGAGACAAATCCGGTTGTGATATGATTTTTAGTTTTCGAGAAAATAGCCAAAAATTGAATGTCATTTTTGAAAAAAATTCAAGGAGCTCAAACTCTGAAATTTTCTCGCACGTTATGTTTTTATTGCATAGTATTATGCAGAATTTCACCAGCTTTCTAATGACCTAAAAATTATTTCGATACGCCTCATAATTTTCGAGTAAATCGCCAAAAACGACGGGGAACTCACGTCCGTATGTCGCTTTCATGATGTGCGCATACCATATGCAATATTCCCGCCTACGTAACAACGAATTCTTATCATAGATATTACATTGTTATGTCTTGTACATACGTAGAATTTACTGCTCTTTATCATGGTTTGTACAGGAAATCGATACGTCCAATAGTTTTCGAGTAACTGACTGACAAAGTGAGATTACTCCTCCGAGCGCTTCTGAGTTTACCGCTAGCGAGGAAAAAAAACAAATGTGTTCCCCCAACTTTTCCAACAGAAAATGCTCCTAAAGCCTTATATTCTGTAAACGGACATACGTAGAATTTACTGCCCTTTAACATGGTTCGTACAGGAAATCGATACGTCCAATAGTTTTCGAGTATTTGGCCGACAAAGCGAGATTACTCCTCCAAGCACTTTCGAGTTACCGCTTGCGAGGAAAAAAACGAAGTCTGTTCCCCCAAATTTTCCAACAGAAAATGCTCTCAAAGGCTTATATTCTGCAAATGAACATACCTAGAATTTACTGCTCTTTATCATGGTTCTTACAAGAAGTTGATACGCCCAATAGTTTTCGAGTAATAGGACGACAAAGGTAGATTACTCTTCCGGTCGGTACCTACTTTTACCGCAAGCGGAAAAAAAAAAAATGTTTTCTCCCCCTTTGCCTAAAATCTATGCTCCCAAAGTTTTTTTTTTTTTTTTTATGTACAGACTGTAAAATCTTCCAAGGTTTTTTTTTTATGGTTGTAACCTACTACACATGAACACTACTTTTTCCAAGTTACTGCTAATCTGTGTGTGTGTGTGTGTGTGTGTGTGTGTGTGTGTGTGTGTGTGTGTGTGTGTGTGTGTGTGTGTGTGTGTGTGTGTGTGTGTGTGTGTGTGTGTGTGTGTGTGTGTGTGTGTGTGTGTGTGTGTGTGTGTGTGTGTGTGTGTGTACACTGACTAGGGAATACTTTGCTTGGCATATAACCGTTCGAAGCAATCACCCACGCACAGTGCCACATCACAAACAGGGCACATGTGACTTGTGTCCCTCCTCATCTTTGCCAGGGAACACAGGGTGCACAGCAGCCTCCTACAAGTCCCTCCTCATCTTTGCCAGGGAACACAGGGTGCACAGCAGCCTCCTCCGGTTGGGGATCCTCTCCCGTCGGTGGCCCAGTGTCTTATCCAGCCACACTCTGTCATTGATGAAACGACGACGCTTGGCTGGATGTCCTCCTGGCGTTCCCTGGTCCTGTTGTCCTGGAGGTGCAGCTGCAGGCCCGGGCATGGCAGCAGCAGCAGGTTCTCCAGACGGACCAAGAACTGGTGAAGGTTCTCTCGGCACCTGTGCTTGTCCTGCAGGCGATGGTGGTGCTGACTCCTGTCCTGGCCCTCCTCCTGGAGATGGTGGTGTTGGTGCAGGAGCCGGTGGTGATGGCACCTGTGCTGGCGCTGCAGTTGGTGCCACAGGTGCTGGATGTCCTGCTGGCCGTCGGGTTGGAAGGTCAGGGGCATTGTCGATGACGTGCCCTGATGTGGGCCACTCTGCTTCATCAAAGTAGAGGAGCTTGTCCACTATCTCCTCCACGAATTCAAGCAGACTGACTGACCTGCATGAGCACTTCTTGTACAGGGTGAACACGTTGAAAATGGCCATGTGAATTAGGTAGAAGGTGATCTTCTTGGTCCATTTCACAGTCCGCCGCTGGATGGGGTAGTATTGGACCATCTGGTCGAAATGGTCCACCCCACCCATGTGTCGATTATAGTCATCCACCACGACGGGCTTGTTCACGGTCTTCTGGACATAGGTTGTCCTCCCTTAGGAGCCCTGGTCTTCCTTCGAACCTGCTTCTGGATGGTGCTTGTGTTGTGGAAGGTGGAGACCATGTTGACAATGCGGTTGTCCCTCCACAGCAACACCATCATGTTGTCCTTGTGCATCATTGTCATGACCCCCACTGGCAGGTTCGTGGTCCTGGTGATGTCCTGCAGCTGCTTTGGTGCTCCTCTTGCCAGGCGTAGGGTCCCACACACATAGGTTCCTGCACTGAAGAGGCGTTTGCACATGGATACAGAGTTATAATAGTTGTCCATGTAAACTCTGTATCCCTGATCCTTCAGCGGTTCTACGAGGCTCCACACGGTAGTCTCCAGCACGCTCTTCTGCCGCGTATACACCTCGAAATTCCAGATGTAACCCGAGGAAGCCTCAGCCAGGATATACAGCTTGATGGAATACTTTCAGGGCTTCATTGGATTGTAGATGTGGAAGCTTAGGCACCCCTTCCACGGCAGTGAGCCCTCGTCCAGGCTGAGGTGCTCCTCAGGAAAGTAGGTGTTCTGGAACCTCTGAAGGAGGTACTCCATCACCGTGTGAACCCTGATGAGTCGGTCTTCATTGTCCTGGGGTATCGCAAGTGAACTGAACACATGGAGGTGTTTCAGGATCGCCCTGAAATGCCATCCACTCATCACTTTGTAAAGAGGGGGGGATAGTTGTGGATGCGGGATCTCATCCAGTAGTGCCGGATGCTCGGGAGATCAAACACCCCCATGAAAAAGTAAAGCCCCAGAAACTTGGTCATCTCCTCTTCATTGCAGATGAACCATGCATCCAATGCAGTCCCCAGGAATGACGTGTAGCTGTTGGTCTCACGGGTGAAATATGTCAACAACTCCCTCGTGAAGAACTGCTGAAAGAAATGGAGAGGAGTTGTTGGTGGATCCACCTTCATTCCTTGGGACCCTGTGAAGGGCCCATTAGCTGGTGTGAAAGGGCCACTGCTCCATCCTGGATCCATTGCGGCAACACCTCCCACAGAGGTTGCAGTGGGTCGGCGTACTGACACCCTTGTTCCTCTTCGGACACCCCTTGGCTGCCCCCCAAAGCAGGGCATTGGACCACGCCGGCCTCGTCGAGTTGGTGAGGGTTCCGATGATGAGGATAAGACTGTCTCCTGCTGCTGGAAAACGTCGGGGGGGATGATCGCTGTTGGAGACAGCGCCCTTGTCGACCGGGCAGGGGATGACAACACAGTCGCCTCCTGCACCAGTTGCACCACAGACAATGCGCGCCGTGCAGGTGCCAGTGTCGTGTAACCCCTGCTTCTGGTGATATAGGCTCGGCTAAAAGGGGGAACTAGAGGCTTGAGGTGGAGAGACCGTGATGGCTGTAGGAGCAAGAGGTCCAAGCCAAGGCGATGTCTGTCATCCAAGGGAAGACGATGAATGGGCTGATAGTCCTGACACTGGTGGTGGTAGTGTCTGCTCCCATTGTTCTTCGCGCATGGGCACTGCCACCCGAGGGGAATCCTCCGGGACCTCGTCCCATTCCTCCTCACTTGGAACATCGCTCAGCTCGTCCTCTACTTCGCTCTCGGTCTCCTCCTCAAAAAGAACCTTTTGCCACAGGTCAGAAGACAGACCTTCTTGGCAAGCACTGACACAGAATGTCAAGTATGAGCTTTTTAAGTTCTCTGCTGAAAAAGAAGAGATATTATTCACTGTCAAGGAACACCTTCCATTGAGAGTAGCACAACACACGTCATGTTATATCATTCTGTACAGCAAATCGCTGAACCATTTACGAACAGTTCACATAAAGGATAACTTTTCAGTGTCTTTTCACGGTCTCATAACTGTTCACTGGCATCCGTGGGTGTGCCATATATATATATATATATATATATACTAAAAGGTTCCCCCCAGACATGATATACTCACACACACACACACACACACATATATATATATATATATATATATATATATATATATATATATATATATATGTGTGTGTGTGTGTGTGTGTGTGTAATTTTTATTTTTATTTATCAGCCCTCCTTCTCCTAAGTTTCACGACACACATACTTCCTCAGTATCTGAAGGTTCCCCCCACACATGATATTCTCCCTCATGTGTATATATATATATATATATATATATATATATATATATATATACAGACATATTTTCCCCTCCTTCCCCAAACATTCCCCCAACACATGATACAATATTTTCCACGAACACTCGTGGCACATATCACAAACATTTTAGATAAGAATCATAAATTTCAACAATTGTTTTTGAAAGGTACACTACCTGTCCAGTGACGTCCGTGGTTGCCCGGCGTTGCAAGGTACAGTACGTGTTCAATGACGTCTTTCGTTCCTTGCCATCATTACCTTTCACAGCACACCTGTCGCTAAAGTATCACTCACCTACACCACACACCTAAACAAACACTCACGGCACAGTTCACGTATATTTTACCTAAAGTATAATTTATCACTAAATGTCAGACCAAGGTACAGTACCTGTTTAATGACGTCCCTCGTTCCTTGCCATCATTACCTTTCACAGCACACCTGCCATTAACGTACCGCTCACCTATGCCACGCACCTAAACTAACACTCGCGGCACAGTTCACGTATATTTTACATAAAGTATAATTTATCACTAAATGTCAGACCAAGGTACAGTACCTGTTCATTGACGTCCCTCATTCCTTGCCATCGTTACCTTTCACAGCACACCTGCCATGAAAGCATCCCTCACCTATGCCACGCACCTAAATGAACACTCGCGGCACAGTTCACATATATTTTACATAAAGTATAATTTATCACTAAATGTCAAACCAAGGTACAGTACCTGTTCAATGACGTCCCTCGTTCCTTGCCATCTTTACCTTTCACAGCACACCTGCCGCTAAAGTACCGCTCACCTACGCCACACACCATAATTTATCCCATCATGAGGATATGTGGCACATTTCACTTACACTTGACACAATATCATACACAAATACACGACTACCACAATGATTCCACCCTAACCTCTGCAATTATTCCCTTCCTTACAGCGGTTCAACGTGACTCTGATGCAGCATCCTTCGCCGGGAGAGTACGATGCAACTCTTTTGTATTGGCACACGCCACACTCCTTCACGAACACCCACAGCATGTTTGACGTATATTTCACACAATTCCATACGCATTTTCACTATCAGAATCACAATAATTCCATCCCAAAACACCTCTAATTCTCCCTTCCCGACAATAAAAACTGTACTTGATGCCTGCCCCATTCCACACTATGGTTCATGGCTTCCATAATGCTAACTAGTTCCATAATTTCACCAAGCCAGCCACAAAATTTTTCCACAGAAAACAGTTTAGGCATTAGCTTCATTATATACGTATTTGTAATCACGCCATAGGGCCTTGAGGAGGGTGAGAGGCAAAACCCCGCAACAGTGAACATGCATATCACCTCTAAGCCTAAAGATTGCTAACGGACACAATTCCTTTTTGTGACATATATCTATGTTCCATTGACAATATCACATATAAATATGCTCACAAATGAAGGATTATCACACTGAGTCCATAGGGGCTTCGGCTCGGGCAGGAGGGGAAGAATTAGTAGGAGTTTAAAGGGACAGGACACGTGATGCAACCCCTTGCCTGCTGCTTGAAAGAGACTGAGGTTTATCGCTATATGCCCGGCCTCATGAGGCAGCTCAGTGTTGCCAATGCCTTATCATTAGAAAGTGCTGCACTCACTACAATGCATCAAAATTTGATGTGAATCCGCCAGAAACTTATTTTTTGACGAAATTTTTGGTGCTTAGGAACGCGATTCGAGTGACTGAATATCTTTAGAACAATCCACATGAAATGCGAATTGCGTGAGTGACCCTGAGAGGGTTAATCTAGGACAGGTTAATTTACACTGCAGTTAGGTTAGACTAGGATGATTTAGGTTAAGTTTATGCTAGGTAAACTAAGTTAGATAGGTAAGGGTAGGAAAATTTAGATTAACATTTAACATTACTTAGTATTCATTAAAATTAACCTAACCTAACTTAGTTAAACCATATTAACGTAGCTTAACCTAACCCCTAGAGTATCCCGGCCTAACCTAACCGTAGCCTAAATGAATCCATCCTAATTCTCTCTCTTTCTCTCTCTCTCTCTCTCTCTCTCTCTGTATATATATATATATATATATATATATATATATATATATATATATATATATGTGTGTGTGTGTGTGTGTGTGTGTGTATGTGTGTACAGAGAAAATAGGATACAGAGAAGGGTTTGCTGTCAGTTGCCTCAGAAAGCTGAGTCTCAGTACACACACACACACACACACACACGCATATATATATATATATATATATATACTGTACTGTATATATAAGAGCCGCATTGCTTGTTTGTTGGTTTGTCCTTGAATCACGCCAAAACCAAAGGCCAGAGACCCCTAGATCCATATATATTCTGAATCAGGGTGACCCAAGGATGGTTTTTTGCAGGTCAAAATTCAGAGCTGGGTCATAAGAGGTCAATGTTATAGTGTTCCCCTTTTTGGCCCGGGCACCACGGGGTACCTGCAGCCCAATTTTCACATAAAGACTCACTTGACCTCCAGTTTGGACACAGGCTATGCGACGTTGACCTCTGAGGTCAATTGAAGTCATTGATCACAGGCCATTTGAGGTCACCGGCAATACATACGCAAATTACTGCACCCAGAAGCCCAGTTTTAGGCGTGGAGACACATGACCTTCAGCTCGGACATAGGCTGTGTGAGATTTCCCTTCGAGGTCATTTGAAGTCATCAGTAATTGCAAACAAGTACTCACAAATCCTTTGTGTTAGTCTGCGATAGCTGAAACAGAGAGTTCCTGGACCTTTCATAACCCCTCGTCAAAAGCATAAGAGGTACATGAAGGGAGAAACCTATACTGAACACAAGAAAAATCATCCAATATATTACCAATATGTCGGGAATGGAACCCGGGACTCTCAGGTGAGAGCCAGGCAGCATACCACTACACCATGATCAGGTAATTTTTACCTGGTCGTGGTGTAGTGGTATGCTGCCTGGCTCTCACCTGAGATTTCCGGGTTCCATTCCCGGCATATTGGTAATATATTGGATGATTGTTCCTGTGTACAGTACAGGTTTCTCTCTTCATTCTGACTTGCCGTAAGTGCTTGGGATAGATTAAAAGCATCTACTTGCCCAAGTGCCAGGGGGTTAACTCAACCTCTTGATGCCCACAGTGGGGGCGGAGGGACGTTGGTAACAAGATTGTGACAACGTGAGTTAACTTTTACCTGGTCGTGGTGTAGTGGTATGCTGCCTGGCTCTCACCTGAGAGTCCCGGGTTCCATTCCCGGCATATTGGTAATATATTGGATAGAAGGTACATGGTCTTTCTGGAGTAGATAGCCAGATTGAACTAGAACAAATAGGATTAGAGATTTCACCTTTTTGTCCCAACAACGCCGGGTCCCCATGCTATTATATATATATATATATATATATATATATATATATATATATATATATATATATATATATATATATCACTCACCTGAGGTTAGTTTGTTCAGACGTCTCCTGGCATTCCTGACTGACCTAGCTGTACCTGCCTGTTGTGTAAATTGCCAGTGAGTTTAGGTACCTGTGGTAGTGTTGTGCTAGTGTGTTACAGTGACCTATGATAGTATTGTGCTAATGTGCTCTTGTGTTACAGTTGAGAGTGTTGGGAATGTTGAAAGCTAGTGTAGTTGTGCTGTGATTTTGTAGGGTCTTGAGTTTTGTGTGTGAGGTACTGTACATTTCAAATTTGTATTGCTCTAATGTGATTTCTGTGCGCAATGGTTTCCTCTGAGGAGACTTGTGTCCCTGTTCCAAGTTTTAGGAAGGACTACCTTCAGTTACGGGAAGAACTTCTCAAATTACAGTAAAACGGGAAGTACAGTTTCTCAGACAGGAGAAATGACAAAAACGGGAATTGTTGGAGATGTTGGAGGAGAGAGATATAAAGGCTGAAGGTTGGACTCTTGTTCACAAGTGTGCAAAAAAGTTCACCCTTAAGAAAGAAGCAGAGATGAAAACCACAAAAGCATTCGACACGTTACATGATGACAGCAATGGGAAGGTAGAGTGGTAAGTAGAGGTGAAGGTGGGTGTGGGTATGTCCTGTAGGAGTCCTGAGAAGATCAAGAAAGGAAAGGAAAATGTCACTGTTGGAGACTTTCAGGAAAGATATCTAAACAGAGCAGTTTATTCTTCACTCACAAATAATGTGTCTTCTGTGGGCCAGGGTGAGTAATGTGTTAAAGAAAAATTGCAAATGTTTTGGAAGATAGTGGAGATAAACCCACTGTCTTCCTCGGTGTATGAAGCAATGATATTGGTAGGCATACAAGTGAGGTACTGTGGCAGCAGTACAAGGATATGTTGGAGAAGGTTAGGGAGAGGAGAGGGATCCCTGAAGCGCTCGGTATTTTGTCTAACAGGGGACTTGGGAGGGAATGGTTGAACAGTGCAATAAGTTTTAATTGCCGCCTTGAAAGGTATTGCAAAGTTAATGCAATACTTTTCACAGACAACTGGGACCAGTTTTAAGGACATAGTGCGATGTACAAGTATAGTTGGGATGGGACTCATCTTAGCAGACAGGGAGTTTCTGTTTTAGCTATGGCGATAGACGGAGAGATAGAGGTGTTTTTTCGAGGTTGAGAGTTGGATGCACAGGAAGTTGTGACAACTCCACTCAGGGGTCATTATCATCAGATTTGGATAGATGCATCGAGACTTGCAAAAACAAGAAAATAATTTTAACCATTAGTGTAGATACATCCACTCAGGCACCACAAAATGAGCAGGCTATAATAGAGGACAGAGCAAACGATGACAGAGGAGCAATAAGTGACAGTATAAAAAAATTGTTACATTAGTAAGGCAAACAATTTCCCAGTTATTAACAAAACCAATTTTATAAAAAGCAAATCACAATGTAGAGGCATAAGTACTCATAATAATGTGAAAGTGTCCTGCACAAACACCAGGAGTTTACATGATAAAATGAATGAACTGAAGGTTTTAACTTGGTCAGAAAAAGTAGACAATGCCGTTATTAGTGAATCTTGGATAAATACGGACACTCAAGAATATTTCACAGAATATCAGATAAATGACTATAATATTTTTGTGTCAAACCATCTGAGTAGGAAGCGGGGCGAGGTAGCCACTTATGTAAAGGATTCATTAAACTGTTACAATAAAGCCGATAATAAATTAAACAGGGACACGAAAAGTGTCTAGGTTGAAATTAGCAACAGCAGGGAGAAATTAGTCTAATGAGCTATCTACAGACCTCCAAAACTAAGTAGAGCAGATAGTAAATACCTTTGAGAGGAAATCAGGAAAATATCACAGTCCAGCTTAGCAATAATTGTAGGGGATCTTAACCTGCCAAGGATAGACTGGCAAAATCAGACAGGGGATGCAGAGTCAGAGGGATTTCTAATGGTAGAACAGGATAATTTCCTTTATCGATATATCAGGGAGCACACTAGAGGTAATAATATACTAGACTTGATTTTATCTACTAGAGAGAACGTCATTAGTGATATAGGAGTTGGCGGACGACTCAGTAATAGCGAACATAAAGAAATTAATTTCAAATTTTGGGGGGATGTCTGTTCTAACGAAAACCTCTCTAATGTTCCTAATTTTCGCCTAAGAGATTTTGATAGATTAAGAGCTTATTTTAGAACTGCGTTGCATGGGGTGACTGATTACTTTAGGAAGAATCAGGCCACTGGGGAACCTCAGGTTATAGTTTTTTTTTTTTTTTAATAACCGAATAGAGGAAGGGAAAACAAACGAAAAAAAAAAAACAGGTCATACACCAGATTACTGGAGTCCTCCATTCATAAAATGTCTGTAACAGTTGGACTTGAACAGGTGTAGGTTGAAGTTTGGGGGGGAAACAACTCTGGGGAAGCAAGGTCTAGAGAGATGTAGTTCAGAGAATAACAAAAATCTGATAGGCAGAAGTTCTGCAATATGGCTGTGTGACATTCCAGTCATGAGCACTACCTGATGCCCGTGTAGCATGAGGAAAGGTATGGAGAGGTGGCACAATGGACGCAACTTCGTCTGAGCATTTGCCATAAAAATATCTGTAAAATAATGCAAGGGAGGCAACATTCCTTCCTACTTGTAGGGGAGTTTTTTTAATTTATAAAAGCAGGATTATTGATAACAACTTTGTTCTGAATTTTGTCTTGTTGTTTTAATGCAACCTCTCCACATCCATTCCACAAGGTTGAGCAATATTCAAGCTGAGAGCGCACATGACTCATAAATTATAGCTAACTGCTCGTCAGTGAAGAAGTTACGGACTCTGTACAATAATCCAAGTTTCTAGTAGGCTGTTTTAGCAAGTGATCTGACATGAGAGGTCCAGCTGAGGGCATTATTAAATGAAACACCGAGAATTTCAGTACTTTTGGAGATGGGAATACTAGTAGCATTGAAGGTAATATACGAATCTGGCAATACCTGTCTATTAGTAAATTGTATATATTTGGTTTTATTAGCATTGAATCAGACAAGGTTGTTTTGTTCCCATTCATTTATGGTAAATAAGTCTTGATGTATGGAGATGGCTGTATTGAGATGAGTTAGTGGTATTAGACTTTGTAAATGGGTGTTTGAGTGTGAATGAACTGTGAAGTGTTGAGTCATCTGCATAAGAATGGATGGGATTGTGGGTAACAGATAAGAGATCATTAATATGAACCTGGAACAGGGTTGGCACTAGAACTGATCCCTGTGCCAAGCCGGCATTGACTGAGTGGAAATTGGAATATACATCATCTACTTTTACTCTTATTTTTCTGTCGCTGAGATATGAGGAAAGCAGAGGAAAAAATATATTAGTCCATAGCAAGTGAGTTTGGACAGCAGGGAAAGGTGCCACACGCTGTCTAAAGCTTTAGAAATATCAAGCGCTACTGCATGAGCTTCTCCATGTTGGTCGATTGATTGATGGATGGTATCAGTCAGGAGATTGAGTATGTCAATGGTGGATCTTTCGTGGTAAAAACCACATACTATCACTAATTAAGTTGTTGGATTCAAAATGTTTAACTATGTGCTTATCAATTAAATTTTCAAATACTTTACCAGGAGAAGATGTGACAGCTATTGGCCTGTAATCAGAGGGTCAGTGAAACTTCCTTTCTTTGGAAATGGGTAGATATTGGCTTCTTTCCATGAATTAAGAAATGAAGAAGTACGTATGCATAGTCAGAATAATTTACCTAGAACAGAGGCAAGTTCTGAGGAACACTTTTTCAAAACAGTTGGAGGAATTCCATCTGGGCCTGGAACTCTGTTGGTCGGTAAATTGACTAGGATGGATTTTACGTATCTTGTTTGTATGTTAAGTGGAACAATGTCGGGAGAGTCAAGTTCTAGTACTGGGATGTTCCGGCAGACTTCCTTTATGGTAGAATTTCTGGCAAATATACTGGCAAAGATATTCACTTTCCCACGCGGGTCATTTGTAATCTTGCCATCTGAAGATTTTAGTGGAGGAATGGATGATGACTTGTTAAAGCTATTGTTGAAAGAATTGAGAGTTGACCAGGATATTCTGTTGTCATTAGGGTTGTTAAGTACTGTATATACAGAAAAATAGAATCCTAGGATTTCGCAATTCGTGAGAAATAGAACATCTAATGTAATATTATAACTTTATCTATCACAAGTAAGGCCACATTTAGCCTACGCAGTGCAATTTTGGTGTCCATACTATAAAATGGATACAAATTCGTTAGAAAATGTACAGAGAAGAACGACAAAAATGATATATGTTCGGAACCTTTCTTATAAAGGCAGATTAAAAAGACTAAAGTTGAACTCACCAGAAAGACGTAGAGCCAGGAGATTTAACTGAGGTGGTTAAGTGAATGAAGGGAATAAATATATGAGATATTGGCAAGGTACTTAAAGTGAGCATACAGGATAGAACTAAAAGTAGTGGTTTCCCATTAGATAAATTCCGTTTTAGTAAGGAAGTAAGTAGAAACTGGTTTAGCAATAGACTAGTAAACGAATGGAATAAGCAGCCTAGTAATATAGTTGCTACCTCTTCGATTAAGAGTTTCAGGCATAGGCTAGAGAAGCATATATGAACATAAGAACAAAATATGAGAAAGACTCCAGTTAGCCAGTTATCCAATTATAGGCAGCTCCTAAAAGAGTGACTAAACTACTAGAATGAGGTGAGGATAGCAGAGGAGGGGTGGGTATAAAAAAAAAAAAAATCTTCTTTTAGCCAGTACTAATTCAATCCTTTTCCTTTTCAGGTTCCATTATGGTAGTTTCTTTTCTCCTTTTACACTTTCCTATAAAATGCCCACGCCAGGTTTTCTATACTGGGTGGTGTTCCTTCTGACTTTTTCCTGCCGGCTTCGGCTGGAGGGTATGCAGGGTGGGTGAGAGCCTCCTTCTTTACTATTCGTATCTTATTCTTGTACTTCAGTTACTGTTTTAGGGCCGACTGGCACTAATATATATATATATATATATATATATATATATATATATATATATATATATATATATATATATATATATATATATATATACCGGTATATATATAAAGAGAGAGAGAGAGAGAGAGAGAGAGAGAGAGAGAGAGAGAGAGTAAATACAATCATCATCTTCATCCGGAATTCCTTTCCCACCCTAGGGCAGGGTGAGGAGTAGCAACGTCCAGACAGCCTAAGTTTGGCCAGTTCAATGGGCCACGCTTCCATTCACTCATCATTCAAGCCCACGGCATGCTTGCCTCATCACATAGACCAAAAAAATTTTATCACGTTTTGTAGCTTCACACATACCTATCTGAAAGAGTCAATCTGCACGCTGTCACGTTAAAAAGGGGTGCCAAATCCCTGGTTAAGCGCTTCTCTGCACACAATTCATTCAGCCAGCTCGGTCTCTTGTCAGTTCCTTAGCCTCACCAACTTCCATACCTCTCTTCCTCATACTCATCCACCATAGCCCTCCACCTACTTGGCCTATCTCGCCTCCTCCCTCTTCTTAAATTCGCTCAGATATACCTTTTTCACCATTCTATTGTTATCCGTTCTCTCTGTATGTCCAAACCATCTCAGCACACTTTCTTCGATTCTGGTGCCCACAGACTCCCTCACTCTGCATCTTTCACGAATCACATTATTTCATATCCTGTCCACTCTTTGTACTCCACATACATTCCTCAGTAGTCCCATATCCTCTGCACTTGTTCATGACTTCATTTTCATGCCACACCATAGTCTCACATCCATATGTTAAAGTTGGCACTAACACTCCATCATGTAAGCCTCGCGCAGCTGCAAGATTGAAGCCTCTGTTTTTTTATTAAGTCCTTCATTGCACCAGCTACTTTCCTTTCTTAAGTCACTCTTCTTTCCACTTCTTTTGCACATTTTCCTCTCATTTCTATCACTGTCCCCAGGTATTTGAACTCTCTCACCAATTCCAGTTTCCATTCACTGTGACATCACACTGGGAGTCACTTTCTCATTAACCATCACTTCACTCTTTTCTACATTCCCTTTCAAAGCACGACGCTCACAGACACTTGTCTACCAAACTCTTGTCCGGTATTTGCAAGTAGCATGAGTCATCAGCATACAAAAAATTTTAGATATTCCATCCATCACCGTTTATTACCAACACCATCCCTCTCTGTATTACTCTGGTTTTTAATTCTCTCATCACCCCATCCATGTAAATATTGAACAACCATGGGGACATCACGCAACCTTGTCGCACGCCCACACTGATCGTGAACCAATCATTTACATGCCCATTTACCCTTACACATGCCTCACTTCCCACATAAATATTCTTGACGGCACCTAGCAGCTTACCATCTACACCATACATGCTCAAAACCTTCCACAATCCTTCTCTGTCTACTTTTGTTGCATACTTTTTCCACATTCACAAATGCCTTAAACACCTTATAATCCTTCTCACACGTCTTCTCTACTATCTGTCATACTGCAAAATATTTGATTCACACATCCTCTGCCACTCCTAAAGACACCCTGTTCGTCACTCACTACGACTTCTGATCTCACTCTTACTTTCTCTGTAATAATTCTTCCATATACCTTCCCTACCATACTTCATGGACTTATGCCATCATAATTCTTGCACTCACTTCGCTCACCTTTATTGTTGTACAGGGGTACAATCACTGCCTTTTCCCACTTACTGGCACATTTTCACTCATCCATGCCTTCTTACATTATCTCCAACAAGAACTTCATTCCGCTCTTTCCACTACACTTAATCATCTCTGCATACACCTCATGAACCGCAGCTGCTTTCCCATTTTTCAGCCGCCTCACAGCGTTCTTCACCTCTGCGAGTGTCACGTTTCCTGGCACTGCATTCCTTCTCTGCACACCCCCAAAACCAGTCATGAGGCTTTCAAAATATTTCTTTCCCATTCATCAGACTTTCAAAATATTCTTTCCATCTGGTCCTTACTTTATCCCGATGGGTTAATAATCAACCACCTACGTCCTTCACACTTCCACATTTCTTTCAGCTGCCACTTCTACATTTCCGCACTTCTTTTCAGAATAACTTCCTATTTTAAGAGAAGTTTGCATTCTTTTTTCTTCCAAGGTCATCATTTACCTGTTTCTTTTTCCTCTTCGCTAGTCTCTTTAGGCGCTTCTTAATCTCAATATATTCATTTCTTATTTCAAATGAAACCCTCTCCTGTATCCACTCTAACCATTTCTTCTTTTCCTCCACCGCTCTCTTAACCTCTTCATCACACCATGCCGTACCATTCTTCTTTGTTGTTACTCTTGCCACGCCACACACCACTTTAGCATTCCTAACTATGCAATCCCTATATTACATTCCACAAGCTGTCCAGTTCCATTTAATTCCAATTCACTAATTTTACAGTAACTCCTTCCTTACGTTGGCCCTGTATTCATCTGCCATAGATGTATATATATATATTTTTTAACCTTAGCTTCTCGATTTTCAGTCTCTCTCCCTGACAGCTCCTCTTTCTCCTGGTCCACCTCAAAGCTTGATCATGCATACCACAATCATATGATCTGACAAACCTCCACATCGTCGTCTCACCGCCCTCGTATCTGCAACACTACCCAGCATCGCTTTCTCTATGAGGCACGTAATCAATCAGGCTCCCTTCAACATGATCGCCATGTCCTTTATACCACGTATATTTATGCGCATCCTTGTGTCTGAAATAAGAATTACAGATGCACAACCTCCTCTCCCGACACATGCCCTTCAGTAGCTTCCCATTATTATTCTCTTCTAGTACCGGTACTCCATTGTTACCCGTTGTATCATTCACAGGACCAGTGCCTACTCTACCATTCATATCGCCCATTACAGTCTCTATAACTCCTGGGTATTTCTCCATATCTATTTATCTATCTATCTATCTATCCATCTACATCAATCAATCTATCTATCTATCTATCTATCTATATCTATCTATCTATCTACATCAATCTATCAATCTTTCTATCTATCTACATCAATCTATCAATCTTTCTATCTATCTATCTATCTATATCTATCTATCTATCTATATATGTATGTATGTATGTAGCCTATATTTGGAGAGAGAGAGAGAGAGAGAGAGAGAGAGAGAGAGAGAGAGAGAAAGGTTTGTATACAGTGAGTAGGCAGACAGACAAATAAAATGTTGAGAGAGGGTGCTAGAGAGAGATGCTTTCATGTGGCAACACCGATATAACCAGGTGGCGTCACTGCCTGGTTATACAAAGCACCTAATCTTTCCAAAAAGAGGATGGTGGACTGGAGGGAAAGAGGCAGCTTAACCCTGCGCTGCACTGGGTTTACGTTTCAGCTGTGCCAGGGACCACAACAACAACAACAATAAAAACAACAAAGCAGACAGATCGATGACGCCTTCGGCCTAAAGGAATTGATATCAAAACTACTGAGCGCTGTTATTACAGATTAACTTCAGAGAATAGAATTATAGCTTATTTTCGCTGGAATGGACCCCCTCAGCCCGGTGACATATATTCCTGGCTTATTCTTACTGTTTCCAAATGATTATATTTAGCTAGGCGTAAGTTGCCAATAATGAAGATGTCACTGAGGTTAACCAACCACTCTAGTTCGAAAATCCTTTCCTTAGTTGAGTAAAATCGCCTGGAGATAATATGAATAAAGTGAAAAAAGACTCGTGGGAGTGAAGGGAGTTAAGTGCAGTACCGGCACAGAAATGCCTGGTACTGAAGACGTTCATGTAGTCTCTCCTCAGCTGAATGAAAGCGTCTGAAAGTTAAAAAGACAAACAAAACACGTTACTGAGCAGACCGTTTCCTTCTTCAGTATGGCATATTTTACTATACTTTGTCCACTCTATTTAAACGTAAACTACCACCTCTCCACCTTGAATGCTGGCCTGTAACAGCAGTTTAACACTAGCTCGTGGTGCTAGTCATGAAGAAGTGCTATGGAAAGGATGTAGAGCCGGAGGACTGCCCTATGCCGACACTGAACTACGGGAAATAAGCCCTCAAAGCTAGTATATCATTGGCTGGTTAAAGTAAATGAACTATGTCATCAGTAGTCTTACCTTAGATGACTTTTTTCGAGCTGGAGGTGTTGTATGTAGCCTTCATTAACCCCTTAAGTCTGTCCTTAGTTTAATATAATTGCTTGGGGTAAAAAGCATGAAGTCGATGATAGTGAAGGAATTATAATACACTATTTGTTTTCACCTGGCGGAATTGGAGTACTCTCACAACCACAATACACATTCGAGATTAAATGAACCTCGATGAGCCTTAATTCTAAAGTAAAAATGAGTCTCTTTCGTTACTAGCTAAATAACCCCTCTGGTCTGACTACTCTTAGCCACCAGTTGAGTTCAAAAGGGTTATAATTTTTGCCTGTGGTAGGCGGATAGTTTTCAACGAGTCTCTCACATCTAGAATGGTACAGGGTGGTCTACTCGTAATTTGACAACCCCAGACGAAGTGACGACCTCCACGAGTCTATCTCTAAGAGGTGACTGGAGGTTTTTCCTATCACTTTTCTGCCAACAGGGGCAGTAGCCTGGTCATCCAGCCTGTAACCCCTTCACTCCGGTGACAGTTTTCGTTCAATTTTCTTTCTGCCACCAGATTTTTTTTTTTTCAGTTTAAGAAAAATCTCTGGTGCAGTAGGAGTCAGTGAAGGAAGGATCTAATTTTTCCAGTTAAAATCGCCCATCCTAAAATTAAGCGTCTGAAATCAGCAAGAGTAAATCACAAAAGACGTCATGGAAGTGAAGGGGTTACTGTACTGATCTAGGGTAGCGTAACATCGGGTCCTACACCACGACGGGGATAAAACGGGATTCTTTGTTTCTTCTTCCTCTACCTCGTCACGTCCCAGCCTTACCTATACTCAGATACTTTACAGTTCTGTCCGACCTTCAGTGACCATTTGCCCCTGAATGTTGCCTTGGTGGAAAAAAATAAAGGAAGGGGAAATGTGTGAAGAATATCTAACCAGGGGAAGGGACAGACAAGAAAAAAAAGAGCAAGGTTGAAGAACAAACAGGTTGGAAGAGAGAGAGAGAGAGAGAGAGAGAGAGAGAGAGAGAGAGAGAGAGAAGACCTTGATTAACGGAGAAACACGAAAGAAGTGAGTAAAATGTGGGAAAAGAGAAGAAACAGATGGAGGGTGAGACATCGATGGAGAAGAACTGGAAGAAGGGTGGGGGTACAAGAGAACAGAAGTAAGGGAGATATATGAAAGAAGAAAGGAGGAGGAAGAAGGGTTGAAGAGGAACTTCGAAAAGCCAGACGAAGAGGCAGGCAAGCTGAAGAAATGGAGAGAGACTAAAGAAGAGCAGGAGAAAGGGGGAAACGTGACGGGAGAAAAGGAAGGAAGAAAAAATAAACTGGAGAGCGACTAGAAGAGAGTCTGGATGTGGCTGGGGAAGGGAATAAACACAAAAGCAAGTGACACTGAAAGAGAGATTTGCTTTGTCGGGTGTCACTCATCAAAGAAGCACAAATCCTGAGAAGAGGAAGAAAGAAATCATCACAACAGTGTATCTTCCTCGTACATTTTCCACACAGAACGAAAGTGCCATGTATAATGCAATGCCAAGATCAGGAGAAAGTGAGTCGGGTGGATGAACATGGACATGGATGAGAGATCCGCTCATTAATGAGTAAGGAATAACAAGATAAAGGACACCTCTGGTAGTCAAACCCTCCAAGCTCCACCCACCATCCCAACACATTCCAAAAGACGCTTTTTATCACTGGATACACCCGCCAGACACGCCCCAAATGGACATCACACGCATCGCAGAGACACACCTCAGACACGCCCAAGTAGCACACCAGACACACCACCCATACCCTCCACCCATTCATACACACCCCATGAGCGTGATGCTCATAAAATTCTAAGGTTGCCATGTACCATATGTCATTCTTCAAAAAGGTACAGCCCCGGTCAGATTTTGGTGATACAGTCAGCACTACCAACGCCAAAGCTTTTGGGGTTCAGAGTTCGAGAATTTCGACTCGCGTGTCTGACACACACACACACACACACACACACACACACACACACACACACACACACACACACACACACACACACACACACACACACACACACACACACACACACACACACATTGAGAGAGAGAGAGAGAGAGAGAGAGAGAGTGTATACACCTAAGGCATGGTAACGAACATTGAAGGAGCGTCTCCCTATCTCATTACAGTCACGACCAATATTTCTATGAAATATGGAATCTATATATTTCCACATATGTAAAAGACTAGTGATTTTATTATTACTTTAATCCCATGTCACACGAATTAATGTGGTTAGGCAGCATATTTTTTTTTTTTTAATAACAGAACAGAGGAAGGAAAAACAAATGAATAAAAAAAGAAAACAAATCCATGCACCAGATTACTGGTGTCCGCTGTTCATGAAATATCTGTAACAGTTAGACCTGAACAGCAGTAGGTTGAAGTCTGGAGGGAAACAACTCTGGGGAAGCGAGTTCCAGAGAGATGCACTTTGGGGAATGAAAGAATTCTGATAGGCAGAAGTTCTGCAATATAGCTAAGTGACATTCCAGTCATGAGCGCTGCCAGCTGCCCGTGTAGTACAAGGGAAGGCATGGAGAGGTGCCACCATGGACGCAACTTCGTCTGAGCATTTGCTGTAGAAATATCTGTAAAATAACGCAAGGGAGACAACATTCCTTCTTACTTGTAGGGGAGGTAGTTTATTAGTAACAGCGGGGTATTAATAATTCTAACAACTTTGTTCTGAATTTTGTCTACTTGTTTTAATGCAACCTTTCCACATCCGCTCCACAAAGGTGAGCAGTATTCAAGCTGAGAGCGCACATGACTTATAAATTATAACTAACTGCTCGTCAGTGAAGAAGTTACGGACTCCGTACAATAATCCAAGTTTCTTTGAGGCGGTTTTAGCAAGTGATCTGACATGCGAGGTCCAGCTGAGGGCAATGTTAAGTGAGACGGCGAGAATTTCAATACTTTTGGAAATGGGAATATTTGTAGCATTGAAGGTAATATACGATTCTGGCAATACCTGCCTATTAGTAAATTGTATATATTTTGTTTTACTAGCATTAAATGAGACAAGGTTGTATTGTCCCCATTCACTAATCGTGGATAAGTCTTGATTTAAAGAGATGGCTGTACTGAGGTGAGAGTTAGAGATATTGGACTTTGCAAATGGATGTCTGCGTGAGAATTAACTATGAAGTGTTGAGTCATCTGCATATGAATGGATGGGATTGTGGGTGACAGATAAGAGATCATTAATGTGAACGAGGAACGGGGTTGGTGCCAGAACTGATCCCTGCGGCACGCCAGTGTTAACTGAGTGGAAAGTGGAATATACATCATCTACATTTACTCTTATTTTTCTATTGCTGAGATATGAGGGAATCAAAGGAACAAAAGAGTTTAGTCCATAGCAAGGGAGTTTGGACAACAGGGAACGGTGCCACACTCTGTCGAAAGCTTTAGAAATATCCAGGGCTACTGCATGAGTTTCACCATGTACGTCAACTGATTGATGGATGGTATGAGTTAGGAGATTGAGTATGTCAATGGTGGATTTTTCTTGGCGAAAACCATATTGTCTATCACTAATTACCTCCCTTTCCTTGGGGGAAGCAGCCTAGGTATATAGATAGATAGATAGACTAATTAAGTTGTTGGATTCAAGATGTTTAACAATGTGCTTATTAATTACAGTTTCAAAAACCCTACCAAGAGAAGATGTGACAGCTATAGGTCTGTAATCAGAGGGGTCAGAGGAACTTCCTTTCTTTGGAGCTGGGTGGATATTGGCTTCCTTCCACGAATTAGGGAATGAAGAAGTACGTATGCATAGTCTGAATAATTTTGCAAGAACAGAGGCAAGTTCTGGGGAACACTTTTTCAAAACAATTGGCGGGATTTCGTCTGGGCCTGGAGCTTTGTTGGTAGGTAAATTGTCTAGGATAGATTTTATGTACCTTGTCTGTATCTTAAGTGGAATAATGTCGGGAGAGGCAAGTTATAGTGCTGGAACATTCTGGCTGGCTTCCTCTAAGGTAGAATTTCTGGCAAATGTACTGGCAAAGATATCTGCTTTCCCCCGCAGGTCATTTGTAATGTTGCCATCTGGAGATTTTAGTGGGGGAGTGGATGATGACTTGTTAAAGTTATTATTGAAAGAATTGATAGTTGACCAGAATATTCTATTGTCATTAGAGTTGTTAAGTAGCTTTGATGCTTGGTTTTGGAGAAAGTTTGATTTAGCAAGATTTATTACAGCTTTTGCATGATTTCTAGCAATTTTAAATTGAGAGAGTGATTCAGATGTTTTTGATTTCAAGTAATAGTTATATGCTGAAGACTTTTGGGCTGTTGCTCTGGCACAGTTGCTATCAAACCATTTTGAAGAGTTCGATCTTTTAGTGAATTGTTGACTTGGTATGAATAAATCCATACCAGCTAGCATTAAATCGCAAATGTGGGACTGGGTAGAATTGACATCGCTAGAGAAGAAAAACTGCCATGGAATGTCAGCAAGATAATTTCTAAATTCATCCCAGTTTGCCCTATCAAAGTGCCATCAGGTCATCCTGACAGGTTCAGAATGGGGAGGTTTGAGAGGGCTAAATAATGAGGCTTTGATGAGATTGTGGTCAGAGGATCCAAGTGGAGACAATACCTCTATCCTGTGCTGATCTGGATATTTGTCAGGAACAGATCCAAAAGATGGGCATTATGGTCTGGATTATCTGGTATTCTGGCTGGTTGCTTTACCAGTTGCGTGATATTAAACGATTCTGCAAACAGTTCGCACTCTAGACCAGCGTCACCAGTCCTGGCAGAATGCAATAACCATTCAACATTATGTATGTTAAAATCACCCAAGATGGTAATTTCGGTGTTAAGGGCAAGATTAAGATTACTCAACTGTGTGGAAATGGAATCAAAAACACTGGGTTCAGAAGAAGCATTGGGGGAGCGATAAACTACACAGATATATTTAGTGATATTTTGATAGTTTAGTTTATACAGTGAGTAATCAAAACTGCGTGAAGTGAAGTTTAAAATGGTGTCAACTGCATATTGGGATTTGATATAACAACAGGTGCCACCCTTATTTCGGAGGTTTGTGAGGAGATTGTAACCAGGAAAACAATATGGGGATATTTTAGTAGACGGTGAGATTTGTGGTTCTGTGAGGAATAAGGCCAGAGCAGATATGGACTGTAGGAAAAATGGACTGAATTTAAGTTGGTATTAAGCCCACGGAAGTTGGTGAAGAATATGGCGGTATTTTCACTTCTTCGCTGACGAGCATGGCCTGAAATCGCACTAGTCGCTGCCGGCACAGTCGCTTGATGGCGACCGGGAGGACCCTGTGCCGCCAGCCCTACCCTGCCAGTAGTGGCAATCCGAGGTATCAGCTCTTTTGAAAGTAAAATTGCAGCGGCCATTGCTAAGAGTGTGGAATAGAGAGGTGTGATATCTTATGTGCATATAGTGTAGTGTAGACAGTTGAAAGTAGAGGTATTAAGAGAGTATACTGGCCTACTCTCTGTGTAAATGAAAGCACTGAAAATGTTAAGCAAAGGGGGATGGTCAGGATCAAGTCCTGAGGGCTGGTGAAACGGGAGCTCCAGCTCTCCCTAACACCAGCTTGCCATCCACCTCGGGAGTACTGCCCTGTTCGACTGGTGCTACAGTCTACTCCATAATATTACATTTACCCAGAACACATCCTATGCATGTATAGTCATAACTAGGAAACGCTGACAGGTAACATTTTACCACATGCCTTGCCCAGTGCAATTGACGTTTTAATTTCAACTGCACTTGTGTAGTTAAATAGATGATGAAAGTATAGCACACCTGTGTCTCGTAAGTAAGGTACGAAACACACGGATGGTCGGGTCTCCTTACATTTTGTCTAAGCTGCGATTTAATCACATAAATGACGGATGCGACCAGAACGTGGATAAGCGTGTTATTTTAAATTATGATTAGTAAAGTGAAATCAATATATTGTTTTCTCTTAATAATATTATAATCGTAATAATAAATACTGAAGGGGATGAAAGGCTCAATTGCTCTGTTATTTACTATTATCATATTTAATATCCAGTCCACCCACCATTTTTCTCAATAATTTTTTGTAGCCTCCACGTCACTGATGCCACGTGCGTTTGCATCACTTCTGGCCTGTGCCTGTGATATTCCCACTGCCGCTGAACGGGGGCCATCAGGGTGTTGGTATTTCTCTCAAATTCCATTTCCCTGCTGTTGATAATCTGGGCCCACACGTGCTCAGTGACATTCATGTCAGTTCCTTTGCTGGGCCAGTCAAGGAGCTCAAGGTTGTCCTGCCTCTGAAACCACCTCTGTACAGCGTTAGTAGTGTGGGTCGGGCATTTATCTTGAGTGAAGAGAACGGGCCAGGATGAAAAGGGTAATCTCTTTCCCGTAGGGAAGGCAGGAAACACTCTTATAGAATTTCTGTGTATTTGTCAGCTGTGAATCGGCCTTCTATTTGAAACACATCACACATGCCGCGTTGAAACACCCAGTCCCAGACATTGCACGTGACGTGACCAGAGGGGGCCTCCTCCAGAATGTTGGGTCTGCATAGATGCAGGAGAAAATAAGCGTGGTATTATTGTCCTCTCGTATTAGTCATTTGTCTGGTTTCACTCTCATCTTAAATGTCGGGACCAACTGCCTAGCCCTGGGCTCCTACGCTCCTCATGGGGCAATGTAGGATTGGATGATGTATGGATGGATAGTACTTTCTAATTGGTATTATGGGTTTGCATTTAAATAAATATACAATATTAATATTTTACCTTTATATGGATCGGTGCAAAAGAGTAAACTAAATTATTACCAAAGAGCCATGATGCTCATAATTTTCACTATTGGGGTTACACAATATACATATAGCAAAAGAAACTAGAGGTTTCTGTTGTGGTTAAATGCCAAACTATTCTACTCTGAAAGAATATTCGTCGTATATATATATATATATATATATATATATATATATATATATATATATATATATATATATATATATATATATATATATATATATATATATATATATAATCTCTCTTCTCATCAGCCATTTGAGTGTTCACTGCAGGACAGGCCTATCACGACCGAAGTGGAGACGATACAGCCAATATATCTCTACCAAGTGGCTTAGGCTGTCTGGTAGAGATTGAATGTAGGGTGAGAAGTGCTTGTAAGTGTAACTGTAGTGTTGGAGTGCCTTTGGACGTCTGTGAACCAAGTGTAATCGGCCCCCGCAAGCCGACTGGGTGCAAGCATACTTTATAGTATGCGACACTGGTTCAACCACAGCACCCCTTATGTCCGCCAATGCAGTACGTGGCTAGAAGAACGCTCCCACAGTTTATTACCCTGGCAGGGCGCGGACCCTCGTTCTTCAGTGTACGAAAACACACACTTTACCACCGTACCACAGAGGCTATATATATATATATATATATATATATATATATATATATATATATATATATATATATATATATATATATATATATATATATATATATATATGTATATATCCATCATCCGATCCTATGTTGAAACGTAGGAGCCCGGGGCTAGGCAAGTTGGTCCTGACATTTAAGAGGAGAGTGACCAGCCTCACTTATCCCTGAGTGGCATTACATGAGCAATAATCCCCAACCACCCCTTGGATAAAAGCCTACACCGGCTCAATCCGCTTGGAGTGCCGTAATTACCCATTAACCACTTGGCGCCAAAATCTGGTTACATTGTTACCATCCAGTATAGTAAATGGTTTCCTGGTGTACAGGAAACCATCTGGCTTGTCACTCAGCGTAGAGGCACCCACAGGCAGAAGGAAGAGGAAAGAATGAAGAAAGAAAGACAGAAAAGGGAGTGTACAGCCACCCGTAGGTAGAAGGATGAGGAAAGAACGAAGGAAAGAAAGACAAAAGAGGATGGAAGGAGAGAAGGATGGAGGAGAGGAAAGGGCAGACACCCGAAAGCCGAGTATATAATGAAAGTCATGCAAGGGGGAGAAAAAGACGGCGCAATGTGGTAAGGGGGGTGTCGCGATGCTGTTGACCCAGACCCTGTGCGTATGAAACGGTCATTTTTGTTTTATTTTTCCATGTGCTTTGGAACGGACAATGTTGGGTCACAGTAAAAGGTGCTTAGAGTGTAAATGTGATACGCATGTGATCCCTTAATCGCCTCATCCCACCAAGGTGGGGTCACAATAAATCAAAAAACTAAAACAACCATGCAAACTCCGGTCACATTTGCATCATATCCACACTCTCAACACCGTAATGCGTTTTTCGGTATTTAAATCGGTGATTATTAATTAACAATAAAGCCGTATATATTGCAAGACTGTCGACAGTTCATATGTTACCGCTTATTATGCCTCCATCAACAATGGACTCTGCCATGGGAACTAGAGGAGAAATGCTTCTCATTTGTAAAGATGGCTCTGCTCCATAAGTCATCATCCTGCTCAACATGGAGCAATGCAAAAGCCAGTCTTCCTGCACGGTGCTGGTCTGTCAGGCATTCTTCTGAGCATTCCTTCTGGGTGCGATGGTGTATGCCAGCGCGATGTTACCTTCTCCTTACAGTTCTGGCTGACACATCTAACTGCAAGTCATGCCTTGTTGCTGCTGCATTGGTAAGGGGGTTAGCTTCTGCTGCAGCAATAATGTTCCCATCCTTTACTGGTGTCCTCCTCCTTAGAGCTCCTGTTCTCTCTAAGACAAGGAGTTTGCTGTAAACCCAACGAGGTTGTGATGCATTCATTGAGGTGTTCTCAACCGTTACTACTGTATTATAGTTTGCGTGGGTCTTTCCTCAGGACTGTGTAAGGTTTTAGTACATCCGTCCGACTCCGTGAAACCTGAACGATCTGCATATGCAGTATCGTTTCACGGGGCGAACGTCACTCGCTCACCTTGTCAGAGCCACTCAGCGGGGAGATATTGCCATATGCAGGTCGCTTAGTTTTATCACTGGACGAATGGACTACGTTACTACTTCACGTGCTAACAATGTTACCTCCACAGAATCCACGAAAGTTTGATAACACAGTTAACCGGTTGGGACAATTTCTTTATATGATATTACCAACAGAGGAACGTGGTGAACAGGACTGTTTATATTACTCTATACGCCAATTTCTTTTCTCCTCATCCTTTATCTGTTTTATCAATGCTCACCCCTATTTCGCTAACACTGGAGGAAGAGGAATCACGTAACACAGATATGTAGCATAATACGAATCTTTTTGTAATGTTAATGGATCCTAAATGTAATCGATAGTTTAATCACCAGCTATGCTTAATGTGTGACACAATGATATGGATTTGTAGTTAAAGGGTATGTGTAAAAACTAATCATCTCCTTTGCATTTCCTATAACATGGTCATTTGAGAACGGGAGGGTGGGAGAGATGATAAGGTTATCGGAAGACTAAGGAGATAGCCAGAGCTACAATGCGTTTTGCTCACGTCTTTGCTACAGCCAGGTTCGGATGCGCTAAATAAACATAGATAACATATAAATATGATCTACTACTGTGCTATAATGTTACTGTAAGTCATACGTTGCCGTGAACAACACTTTACCATCATAGCACGCTTAACAGCTTAACACAGACCCTCCTTTACTCCAACCCCATTACTGACAGGACTAAACCTCTGATACCCTACACTACCCCACACCAACCAGAAATGCAGGTCACAAGACAATTGTTGATGGTTGTAGATGTAATCGCAATCAATATGTATTTTCGTAGCATATGATTATCTATATACTGAAAATTTCAATATAATAACTGTAACCTCATAGGTAAAATATTTATAACTATTCACATACACTATATCTTACGTATTCTCGTACTATAACAAATCCAAGTATGCACATAGAACTAAAAGACCTTACGCAGGTCGTTTATGTTTCCACTGGTGTTCCACCTCGTCATCCACTTGGCGACGGTCGTTGGTGCCAGGCCAAGTCGCTGAGCAATTGCACGTATAGACAGCCCACTATCGCGCAGAGCGATGATGCTGCCTCTGAACTCCAGGTTTTGCTCCTTCCTGTTCATACCGTATTTTCCCGGGAACTGGTAACCCCTAGATCCGTATGATACATAGAAATCTCGGATGATATCCTCCCTCCTTCCCTCTCTATCAGTGTCAGACAAGCGAGTCGATATTCTTGAACTGATGCAAACGTTTGTGGCATCATTGACGCGGAGGCTACAGAAAGTGATTGTGAAAAATTGTGGGTGAATTGGATATTACGTACCGTATGATAATAGTAAATATCAGAGCAACTGAGTCTTTCATCCCCTTCAGTATTTATTATTACGATTATAATATTATTAAGAGAAAACAATATATTGATTTCACTTTACTAATCATAATTTAAAATAACACGCTTATCCACGTTCTGGTCGCATCCGTCATTTATGTGATTAAACCGCAGCTTAGACAAAATGTAAAGAGACCCGACCATCCGTGTGTTTCATACCTTACTCACGAAACACAGGTGTGCTATTCTTTCATCATCTATTTAACTACACAAGTGCAGTTGAAATTAAAACGTCAATTGCACTGGGCAAGGCATGTGGTAAAATGTTACCTGTCAGCGTTTCCTAGTTATGACTATACATGCATAGGATGTGTTCTGGGTAAATGTAATACTATGCTGCCTAACCACATTAATTCGTGTGACATGGGATTAAAGTAATAATAAAATCACTAGTCTTTTACATATGGGGAAATATATAGATTCCATATTTCATAGAAATATTGGTCGTGACTGTAATGAGATAGGGAGACGCTCCTTCAATGTTCGTTACCATGCCTTAGGTGTATACTGTGTGTGTGTGTGTGTGTGTGTGTGTGTGTGTGTGTGTGTGTGTGTGTGTGTGTGTGTGTGTGTGTGTGTGTTCTTACCTTACCTAATTGTTCTTACCCAATTGTATCTTTACAGGAATGAGTCAAGCTCGTACTGTCCCGTGTCTTAAACCATATTTATCGTACATATCCTTAAATTTGTGAATTGTTTTGGCACACACTATTTCGTTCGGTAGTGCATTCCATTGATCAATTGCTCTGTTTGGGAAACTGAATTTCCTTACGCCTTTATCACCTCTCTTCTTATGCAGTTTTTTGCAGTGTCCTCTTGCTGATGCTTCTCCATATGTTAAGTAATCATTTATGTCTATTTTCTCCTTCGCTGATATGCACTTATATAGCATTATCATGTCACCTCTTTTCCTTCTCTCCTGTAGTGTTGGTAGATTCAGTTTATTTAGTCTTTCTTCGTAGCTTAGGTCCCTTAAGCTTGGTATCCATCTTGTAGCGGCCCTTTGAACTTTTTCAATCTTGTCTATGTGCTTTTTGAGATGACGACTCCAGACTACTGATGCATATTCCAGGGTTGGTCTAATGAATGATGTTATTATCCTTCTTAGCATGTCTTCATTGATGTATGTGAATGCTATTCTCATATTTGCAAGCAGTGTATACATGTGAGTATAAATTGTTTATGAACTATCGAGTGCATGGGAATTGCGCGGTGACAAAGGGGGGGGGGGTCTCTCAGTGTGTGGTCTTGGGCACCGAGGTCCACTTCCCAAGTATTTGCTTGCGGTAGGATGCAGCCTGCATTGAGTGGTATCGAGAGGGTTTACATCCTCGTGGCTCCCTTTCATTTTTCTCTCAAACCCTTTACAAATAATCAAGAAAAGAAAAAAATTGTTTTGGTGCTCTCCATTCATTTTAATGCATACATCTATAAATCAGAATGCATATTTTGTTATATAGTGAGATGAATGACACTGTTTGCTTTCAGCCAGTCAACTGATATGAGGATGAGTCACTGATAACACACATCTCACGGTCTGCAACCAACTGGTTTCGGCTTTTACATTTTATGTGTTGAAGGGTGGAGGAACCAGATTCACATAAATATGTTGTGGAAAATGGCAAGTGTTATTTCCAACACATTTTGATTTACTACTTACACTAGTCTGCCATGGCCCCACTGGGGGTCATGGCTCCCAGTTTGAGAACCAGTGTGCTAGACGCATACACCCCGTCTCTCCGTCCTTGCATAGTATCATGTGTATGTTTGCGTAGGGGTGGTTTAGTTAGCGGCGATGCACGGCCAGCATAGCCTGAGCTGTGGCTCGCAACATGACGCTACCCAGCCTGAGCTGTGGCTTGCAATCCACTGGTTAAGTGAATGAGTGATACGGTATAGCAGAACAAAGTGAACACCTTGAAAAAAGTGACAGTTACTACACCACAGTGGGAGACGGTTTTAGATATTTTTCCCAATATCAATTTCTGTCTTTACTCCCTGCAGCTTATTGATTATCCATGACAGTATGCTATGAGTGCGTGTGATAATTAATACAGGTCATCTATACATATGCTGTTGTTTATATATAATCAACATACACACTAATTGATAAATTAGTGTGTATGTTGATTATATATAAACAACAGCATATGTATAGATGACCTGTATTAATTATCACACGCACTCATAGCATACTGTCATGGATAATCAATAAGCTGCAGGGAGTAAAGACAGAAATTGATATTGGGAGAAATATCTAAAACCGTCTCCCACTGTGGTGTAGTAACTGTCACTTTTTTCAAGGTGTCCACTTTGTTCTGCTATACCGTATCACTCATTCACTTAACCAGTGGATTGCAAGCCACAGCTCAGGCTGGGTAGCGTCATATTGCGAGCCACAGCTCAGGCTATGCTGGCCGTGCATCGCCGCTAACTAAACCACCCCTACGCAAACATACACATGATACTATGCAAGGACGGAGAGGGAGAGATTCTTTTCTTTTCACGAGATGATGTCCTGGATGTTTATCTTCAAGTTCATAATAAACAAATACATATATTTTTTTTCCTTTTTCTTTACTCCCGTACATAAACTTACGCATTGCCTTACACAAAGACGGAGAGAGAGAGATTTTTTCTTTTCACCAGATGTTTATCTTCAAGTTTATTATAAACAAAAACTAAAAAAAAAAAAAACAAATTCCTTCGTTTTTTGAGCACCACGGGGTGGGTTAAAATAGGGTAATTGCGCAATCCACGGGTTAAATTCACTTGTGTAACTGAGTAACAAGAAGGAAGTCCCTAAGAGTGCCACACCCATGCCCACCAATAATTGGTCTAGGGGGCTGAATATATGACTTTACTGTGGAACCGTGCCCTTTGACCAAATGCTCTCAAATACGGATTGCTTCATTTTGTTTGACCCTTAACACTTCCAGTAAGAACAGTTCAGATTAGACCAAATGTGTTTAACCTGATCTTGTTCTACAACTTGTGACCTTTGACCTATAATTGTGACCCTGAACACTAATTGGTTGACTATAAAATCGAATCCCTAGATTCCAGTCTTATTCCATAACATTCCACAATGTTTTGCTTAACCCCTATCTGCCGAGTAACCTGCATACACATCACAATCAGGCTGCTACAGGGCTGCTGGGTAGCCGCTATACATACAAGAGTCTTCCCACCACAGTTTGAACCTGTATCATTTTCACTCATTACCATAGGATAGGGGGGTACCCAAGGCACCTCACTGATGCACAGTTCAGTTTGTACATGGCCTTGTGACAGAGTGGTACGATGTCTTCCTCAGCTTCCTTGTCCGATTCCATCCCCGCACCTACTGGGCTGATTGCATCATCAACCTCTGCCAATGTTTAGCCCTAACCAGTGGGGAAAGGGCTTAGTGACAGTGCCATAGGTCGTGCCATGGATGAAATTGTGTCCTCTATGAGCATGAGTGGTGAGACTTCCTCTGAAGGAGGGGGAAGCTACCATGCTGAAACAAAGTATTGAACCCTCCATCCCCGACCTGCCCTGAAACTCCTGAAAAGCAACTACACTTGCTACAGGAGGGCAGGACCTATAAGAGTGACAATTTCATGTCAGAGGAGTTGGATCACCCTGGCCATGGAGAAAGCGAGGAAGATTGTGACAGTAATCACCTACACAAATGCTGCTGCTGCATCTCGCCACCACTCTCACTGCCAGTTCACTGCAGTCTCTCCCTCCAACATCCTTCGTCACCACGACCCAGCACTTCGAGGGTATTTTCTCCCCAACCTGGCCCTTCAACTGTGAAAATTTTCACTCTGCCCTAACGTGGTATGACTGGGCCGCAAGCATGTCCCCAGGGTAGGCCAGAGTCAGGTGAGTCATCACCTCCATACTCCCCCACCTCTGCCTCTCCTTTCCCTTCCCCCCTGTCTGTGGCCGCCCCCATGGGCGTACACGTGGTCGAGGGGGTGCTGCACGTGGTCTGAAAAGATGTGCTGGCAGAAGAGCATGGGCAAGGCTCCCAGATGTTGGGAAAATGGATGCCTACCTGTGGGAAGAGGAGGCAGGATTCTAGCCCTCTGTGCCTGCCTTTGATGCAGAAGAGGCAGGTGTGCAGTTTGTTGAACTGTTGCCAGAGCCCAGGACTGTGATGTCCTTTTTCTAGGCAGTTTTCACCACTGCCATAATGCAGTTCCTCGTGGCTGAGAAAAACTATCACCAGGACATAAATGTGCGCTGGCTGGGGTTTTGGCCAGTGAGAGTACAAAAATGAATGATTGGGTTCCAGTGGAGGTGGGGAAGTTATCTGTGTGGCTTGCTTTGACCATCATGATGGTCCACGTGAGAAAACATGTGCTCCATGATTGCTGTTCCATTGATGAACACGTGAGCACAGCTGTCTTTGGAAAATATGGCCCTTGATAAAAAACCTGGCCATAACACGGTTCCTGCATTTCAACAGGAATTATGAGCCATCACCTAATGACAGGTTATGGAAAATAAGGCCCATTCTAAACATGCTCAAGGAGTCTTTTGCAAGGCTTTTCCGGCCGTTTCAGAAAGTAGTTATCGATGAGTCGCTTGTGTTGTTCTGGATCTCTTTCGCATTTATTCAGCAGATTCCATCAAAACATCACTGAAGTTCTTTGTCCTATGTGAATGCAGAACTGGATATGTGCTTGATGTAATAGTTTATTCAGCAACAGGTGTTCATATACCTTCTGGTGATCCCCATGGTTTCTCGGCATCGGCCGTGAAAGTGCTCATGGACAGATATTTCAACAGACACCACATCCTGTCCACTGACAATTACTATACCTCCCCCCGCAATGACCAAGTATTTACTTGAACATGGCACTGGGTCCTTTGTGGAACTGTCCATGTTGGTAGAAAGAATCTTCCATCTTCTTCTGAGAAAATTGAGAAAGGTTCCCTCCTAACCCGCAAATGTGGGAACATGTCAGCCCTTATGTGGCACGACAAGCGTAAAGTTAACATGTTGACCAAAGTTCATACGAGGGTTATGGAGGAAACACGCAGGACAGACTTCGGGGCCAGGGAACCTGTGTTCAAGCCTGATGCTGTAAACGACTATAACATCAACATGCGGCTCGTTGATAAGTCGGACATGCAGATAGGGGAAGTTGATTGCCTTTGTAAATCCTGTTGGTGGTACAAGACGGCATTCTTACACCTTCTTGATATTGCCATCCTGAACAACTATGTTTTCTTCAAGCAGGTTTGGCAAAGGAATGTTTCTCTACGAGAGTTTGAGAAAGAACTAGTACACTAGCTGCTTGCAGAGTATGTAACTGCACAGTTGACAGTTGGGAGGTGGGGGATGTACCAGGAGCCGACAGCAGACAGGCTGAACTGCACTCAGTATTTACAGTGTCACCGTTTTGTTGCTGTAGGTCGTACACCTGCAGGTCAGCCACCCTACAGGCGCTGCCATATTTGCAGCAAGACAAAATATCACCCCCCCACACGGAAGGAAACCCCCTAACAATGTGATGAATGCAAGGTCCCCCTATGCTCTAAATGTTTCCCTGAGTATCACTCTGAACGTGATTATTGAGAAGTGTGTAGGAAAGTGTAAAAATGTAAACAGGTGTGCCCATTTTTTTGGGGGGTGGGGTGGGGTGGGGTTTATGAGTAAAGTGAAAATGTGTTATTTTGTATGGGAATGTGACGTCACTGTTGATAATAGCTTGAGTATCCCAACCTGATGTATGAATGAAACCCAAGAGTGCACTAAGAAAATGACTATTGGGTACAACTATAGTTTCCTTTCACTTGCTCTTGTAATATTTGCAAAGGTGTACCATGAAGCGTATTTGTGAGCTGAAGTACAAATATTATAAGTTGTGTAGAACCTAAGTAATATTTTCACAATACCTGATGATAATAGAAAAAGCCAAAATTTATATACAAAGGTATACCTCATACTGAACCGTACTGCATGCAATATGTTGAGCAAAGCTGATTTCAAGTGCAGTACAAGATTTTTTCTATACTCTTTCTTGAAGTATTTGTGAAGATGTGATATGTAGCATATTAATGAAATGAAGTACAAATAGTGTAAGTTGTGGAGAGCATAAGTAATATATTCATGATGCCTGCGAAGAGTATAAAAAAGCCAAAATATATGTACAAGTGCATACCTCATACTCAGTCTCAACTGCGTTCAGTATGCTGAACAACTATTTTTTTTCAAGTGCAATAAACCATATATGTGATATGCAGTACATTATAAGTGCTGTTGAACATTCATTTTAGGGTAACTATTATAACTGATGCCTGAAAATATTAAAGAAAAACAAAAAGTGTAAGTTTTCCCACACATCTTCGAGGCACAGTGCCACTCTGTTACACTGGCGAGCCACATGGACAGGGTGATGACTCATCCTTCTGACAGTGGATAAGAAAAAGTGCTGCCAATGCTAGCCAGGCTTGCCAAGGCCACAGCCAGCAGCGCGTGCTCGCAGACTCCCTATCAAAACACCGAAAACCACTCATCTTCTATTCCTCCTTAGTCATCGACGGGACAATCCAGAAACCTGGGGATGGTTTCATTTGCAAGAAGAACAGTTGGTGAGTAATACGGTTTTTTATTTATTTTTATAACTGTTATACCTTTTAAGATATTAAGAATTTGAAAAAGAGCTGCTTTGCCAGGAATGGCTGTAGTGAGAGCATGCTCAGCTTAAAATATGCCCTGTATGTAGGGGTTAACATAGATATAAACTTTTAAAGCTGATCTTGGAATATAACCTCGATCTCAGAACTAATAGCTTCAGAAGCTCTAAGCCATCCCCTTTGCTGATCCTCAGTTATTCCACTCAGTTTGGTCTACATAAATTAAATAAAAACTCTTGTAATTTATTTCTTCACACACAAGTAGATAGGTCGAAATTTGACCTTGCACTGTGACCATGACCTTAAATTGTTTTCAGATCGAAGCCCTTCCTTCTTGTCGTAAGCTCAGTTCTTCCAAAAGTTTGATTTTATTTGGATAAAAACTTTTTAGATTGACCTTACCACTTTGCTCTAGCCCTGTGACCTTTATAAGGCTTTCAGCAAACATTGTCAACCCCTAGGCTGAACCTAAACACGTAGGCTAGGTTTAATTAACGTCAGATAAACTTTTTTCCTTTGCAGACAGAATACATACATTACTCTCAGATCCCAAGCGCAGGTGTACTAAGTTTATATAGCTATACGACTCAACCTGACTAAGGAAGTCTCGTGTAAAATAACAGCATGAAAAGAGATAAGACCGTAAGAATTAGTTCTCGAGAGTGTTTATATTAGAGAAGGTGTGTGAGACAAAAGGCAGAGTTAAGAGTAAGTGTGAGCACGGGTGTGACAGTATGAACACCAAGAGTGTGTATAAGTGAGGAAGAGAATAAAGAGGAAAAATACTACGAAGGGGAGAAGTTAGCTAAAATAAAGGTACAGTAACATGATATGAAGCAGTATATTGGACGTGAAAGAAAGAAGAATGAGGTAAGGTTGGATGCCAGTTTGAGGTGTGTATAAAACATGAACGGAGAGAGAGAGAGAGAGAGAGAAAGAGAGAGAGAGAGAGAGAGAGAGAGAGAGAGAGAGAGAGAGAGAGAGAGAGAGAGAGAGAGAGAGAGAGAGAGAGAGAGAGAAAGAGAGAGAGAGAGAAAGAGAGAGAGAGACTGTGTGTGTGTGTGTGTGTGTGTGTGTGTGTGTGTGTGGATGACGGGTTGTAGCACAAGTTGAGCAGGGCTGTACTCAAAAGGTGGATGGGAAGCTGATGACAGGGAGAGCTGGCGCTTCCGTTTCTTCAGCCCTCGAGACTAGTTCCTGACCATCCCCCTTTCCTGAACTCTTTCAGTGTTTCAATAACACAGAGAGTAGGCCAGTATGCTCTCCAATATAAGTTTCCCTAACTGTCAGCATCAGCTTACATGCGCAGTACTCACTACACTACCTTTTTCACAAAAAAAAAAAAGAAAAGAAAGAAAGAAAGAAAAGAAAAAGAAAAATGGCACACTATAACCATGCATCAGAGTCTGGGGGGGGGGAGGACCATAAATGCCCCCTACCATCCGCCCCTCTCCCGGTGTTGACTCAGCTTGCCTGGAACCACTGTCTGATTTACTTCTTCATTTCTGCAACAATCGCAACATTTCCTCTAACTTTCTCTCTGTGGAACACCATCTCTTCTTCTCTAAACCTCACCTTCTCTTCTTAACTGAGACTTAGCTGTCTGAGGCAACTGACAGCAAACCCTTTTCTGTATCCTCCTACTTTCTCTTTACTCATTTCAAAGCCAAAGGTAGATGTTGTGTATCTGTACGCAACGACCTGTCTTACTCTCTTTTTCCTGAACTTCATTCTTCTGAATTCTCTACTTTCTGGCTTCGGCTCTCCTGTCATTCTCTGACTATATATATATATATATATATATATATATATATATATATATATATATATATATATATATATATATATGCGCTTTTAATTATCCCCTAATTCTACTGACTATCAAAAATTCTTTGACTATCTTACTTCTACAATGGAACACATTCTATCCATTTCTCCCTTCTCTGAAATCTCCATTCTAGGAGATTTCAATGTTCACCACCACCTTTGGCTCTCCTCTCCTTTCACTGATCCACCTGGTGAACAGGCCTACATCTATTCTATCCTTAATGACCTAGAGCAGCTTGCACAGCACCCTAGCCGTATCCCTGACCGCCTTGGAGAGAGCTCCAACATACTTGACCTCTTCCTTACAACTAATCCTTATGCTTACACTGTTAATCTTTTTTCTCCATTGGGCTCCTCCGATCATAACCTTATCACCTTAACCTGTCTTATCGCTCCGGTACAGCCTGTGGACCCTCCAAAGAAACATCGTCTGTGACACTTTGGAGCTGCAGATTGGGAAGCCCTCAGACAGTACTTCTTTGATTTTCCCTGCAATGATTATTGCTTCCATGGCCGGAAGGAATCTGAGTGTGCCTTACACATTACGGAGGTTATTCTCTCGGGCATGGAAGCATACATTCCTTTCTCATATCCTTTGACTAATGCAAGAAAGTCTTGGTTTAATCACGCTTGGTCTAATGCTGTCCGCAACAAGGAGAGGGCCTATAAAAGGTACCGGAGCCAACCCACACCTAAATCACATCTTTTTTATGTTTCTTCCCGGAATCGTGCTAAGTCTGTTCTTCGCTCTGCTAGAAATAATTTCATCCGTACTAAACGCTCTCAAGTGTCCTACTCGAATTCTTCCCGCTCCTTCTGGCACTTTGCCAAAAACTTTGCTAACAACTTTAACTCATCCTTCCCTCCTCTTTTCCACTGTGATGGCTCTGTAGCTATTTCTTCCACTGATAAAGCAGAGCTCTTTGTTCATAGTTTCTCCTCCAATTCCACCTTTGAAGATTCCGGTGCTGTTCCTCCATCACATCCCCCCCTCTGACTTCCTCCTGGATGATATTAAAATTTCTTCAACTTATCTGTTTTCTGCCATCACTAGCCTCAATACTAACAAGACAAATGGGCCTGATGGGGTCCGTCCTGTTGTTCTCAAGAACAGTGCTTTTGTGCCTTCATTCTACCCAGGAGAATTCTTTCATTTTCATCCATAAACTTGTACATTTCCTTCTTGTTGAAAGTTTGCTCTCATGCAGCCTATCCCAAAGAAGGGTCAACATTCCCATCTCTCTAACTATCGACCAGTTAATTTAATATCCTGTACCTCAAATGATTTCAAGTCTATTAAAAAAAAAATAATGCATCTTTCCTATCACAATCTTCTTTCTGATCGTCAGTACGGGTTGCATCAGGGATACTCCACTGGCGGTCTTCTCACCTGCCTTTCAGACTTCTTGCTATCCTCCTCTCGGGACTTTGATGAAAGCTATTCCATACCACATAACTTCTCAAAGGCTTTCGATCAAATCTTGCATAAATCTTTAATTTCCAAACTGCCCTCTTACGGTTATCAATAGTGGTGTTCTTCGTGGCTCTGTGTTATCACCAACTCTTCTCCCTTTATTCATCAATGACCTAAGCTGTAAATCTAACCAAATCCACTCATACGCTAATGACTCCACCCTTCACCTTTCCTTTCGTTTCCCACAGCGTCCATCTCAGCAGTTACTTCAAGAAACAAGGGATGAGGCTATGGCACACCCAATGCCTGACTTGGCTCACATCTCTGATTGGGGTAAAAGTAATCCTGTTGTTTTCAGTGCATCTGTGAACCCAAGAAAATCTTTCGCTAGAGTACGCTGTAATCTTTAACAATATCCAGCTCAATCCTGCATCATCTTTAAACATACATCGGGTTTCTTTCTCTCGGGATTTATCTTGGAAAAATCATGTTATCTCTCTTGTGAAATCTGCTTCCAAGAGATTATGTGTGTTGAGCTAACTCCATACCTTCTTTACCCATGCACAGTTATTGACTTTATACATGGGTTTCATTTGCCCCTCTGTAGAGTACAACCCTCACGTGTGGAGAGGCTTCCCATATACAGCTCTTCTTAACGAGGTGGAGTCAAAGGCTTTTCATCTCATTAACTTTCTTCCTCTTACTGGCTCCCTTCAACCTGTCTCTCTCTCTCTTTCTTTCTCTTTCTCTCTCTCTCTCTCTCTCTCTCTTTCTCTCTCTCTCTCTCTCTCCGCTGCACTGTTGCATCTTTATCTCTTTTCTATCGCTACGTCAAAGGTCACTGGTCCTTTGAACTGTCTGTTTCCATCCCTCCACCATTATGACAGGCACGTAGCACCCGTCTAGCAACAAACTCTCATCCCTTTTTTGTCCAATTCTCTAACGCAAGAGTTAACCGTTACACCCAGACCTTCATGAATGGAACACGTCAGCTCTGAAGCTGTCTCCCTCTGTATTTCCTACCGCCTATGATCTCCAGTCTTTCAAAAACAGTATGTCCAGGCATCTCAAAATGAACAGATCTTGAATTTTGCTCTCTATTATGTAGTTTTTGCTTTTTTCTTGGAAAGAACAATTTGCGGTTTCCTGCTCCTTGGTTACTTATATCTTGCATAAAAAAATCTTACTTCACACATCACACCCATCCACTTCATTCACCCCACCTGACCATTAGCCTGTCTGGTTCACCCCATTCACCTCATCCACTCCTGCACCTCCCCAACACCAGCCACTTCGCCCAGAACACCCACCCACACCACCGACCCATCCACCAACCCACACACCCAACCACCAAGTCTGGGCCACCACAAGATTACCTGCTGCTTTACAGGGAGAGAGAGAGAGAGAGAGAGAGAGAGAGAGCTAGACCCATCTCTGGCTACACCTCACATGTGTCACCAGTGAACCACCTGCTTTCCCCCGGTGGCCTGTTCCCCGAGGACCTACTTACTACCTCTGACCTATTTTTCTCCCAGTCATATTTTTCCAGTGGATCTGTTTTTGCTGATGCTCATATTTTTTTTTATTAACCAATTCTTCCCATGGACCCATTTTCCGTCATGAATCTATTTTACCCATGGACCCACCTTCCTCATGAACTATTTTTTTCAGGAGTTTCTTTTCCGATGGACCCAGTTTTCCCAGGGACCTATTATCCACCATGGTCGTATTTCCCCTTCATGGACCCATTTTCCTCTTGGTCATATTTTTCCACAGATTAATATTTCCATTGTAACTACCTTTCCCCTAAAGATCTGTTCTACCACAGGACCCATGTTCTCCTCATAGGAAAACATTGAAACTGTATGTGGATCTAATTTCTACAATAGACTCATTTCCATTATTAATCTGTTTTTACCCAGCGGACTTGCTATGTGTTCCTACTTGGGCCTGTATCCCTAGAGACATAATAATTTACCATGGACCTACTTTCCTATACCACACTATTCTTAACATGGACTTAATCACACCATAGACCTAATCCCATAAACCTATTTCACCATTACCCCAAGACTCATCCGTCATACCCATCCTGCTTAGTCAGTTGCTCACCCACCAACCTACTCTTCTCACGAAGTTACCTTCTCACCCACTTACCTACCCACGCAACAAATCCACCCAGTACTTCCTCCCTACCCACCCCATCCCAGCCACCCGTCTCACCTTGTCCACCAACCCACCCAACCAAGAACCTACCCACCAGTCCCCCAAGCGTTCACCAACATGATGCCTGGCAAGCTTCTAAACTCACACACACACACACACACACACAGAAAAGGGGGAGTGCGGGTGCCTCTATAATCTAGATGTAAGAAACAGACTTGCTGAACTCGGATTTTTCACTTTAGAACTAGGAAAATATACTGTGACAGGAATTCAAAAGACAGGTCCCAGCCACCTCGTCCCAGTCTGGAACTCTGCGATACGTGTCAAATAATTTCCGTGTCGAGGTGTGGTGGCGGGTCGATATTTTCCAAAGGGAGCCGAGATGTCTCAATAATGCCGAATCCTTGCGATGTCACCCGCGGCCTTTGACATTCCCGCCGCCTTGTTTAATGACCAAGCGTGGCTCTGCGTCGTTAAATATGGCTTGCAAGACGGAGGGGCGGGGTGGGAAGGAGTGGATTAGATGAAGGTGAGGATACAAATGGATGCTAATAATTACGTGTCTTTAGAACTCCGTAAAGATATATATTTTTCTCTTAATTGTAGGAATTTTTCTCAAAGGAAATAATTATTATAAAAAAAAATGTGAACAATTGCGTATCACACGTAATATAAACGGATTTAAAAGTTTAACAGCCTATAAGCATACAAAATTATCTCACATTAAAGGATCCAAAACATTGTTTTTCCAACAAAGAGAAGCGTTTTCGTTTTTAACAAGAGTTATTTATGCATACATATTTAAAAGTGTTTGAAAGTGTCACAATAAAACACGTAATGTGGGGGTGCTCCAAAAAGGTGCACATTTTGTAGTGGAAAGGAGAAAAGAAGGAAAGAAGAGAGAAAAAAATTGTGAGGGAAGATGGTGAAAAATTATTAGATCACTAAGGAATACGGGTGGATGAAAGGCTTGGAAAAGCACGGTATGAAAAGATTTTGTGTTGCAGGGAAGGGATGGAGGAAGAGGGAATATGAGAAGGAGAGGGAAGATAATGAATAGCATAAATAATCTAAACGCTAATAGGCTGAAGGACGGGTTGGAAGAGGAGGGGAGTGACATGTGGAGTAGTGGAAAATAAAGGAAAGAGGGGGAGAAGGAAGCATAGAGGGGAATCAAGAGGAAGCAAAGAAGTAAGAAGAGGGAAAGGGCAGATGGGAAGGAGAGAAAGAGGCGAAGAACGAAATTATAGGAAAAATAATTTGAACGTTAAAAGGCTAAGGGAGGGGTTGGGAGAGGAGGGAAGAGGCATATGGGGTGGTGAAAAATAAATGGAAGAGGGGTAGGAGGAGGCGTAGAGGGGATTCAAGAGAGAAGCAAAGAAATATGGAAAGAAAAGGGATGAGGGAGAGGGGAGGGAGAGAAGAGAGAATAGGGAAAGGGGAGGGAAAGAAGAGCGACGGGGGAGAGGGGAAGGAGAAAAGAGGGAAGAGGAAGAGGGGAGGGATAGAAGAGGGAAGCGGAAGACGTGAGGGAGAAAAGGGGTAGGAGAAGCAAATAATAAAAATGGGATAAATAACTTAAACATTAAAAGGCTAAGGAACGGGTTGGAAGAGTAGGAAAGAGGCAAAGGGGACGGTGGAAAATAAAGGAAAGAGGAGGAGGGGGATGAGCAGAGGGGAATCAAGAAGGAAGGAAAGAAGTAGGGAGAGAAGAGGGAAGAGGAAGTGGAAAGACAGAGCATGAGCAAAAGGAAATAATAAAACATTAAATAAAATATGAAAGACTTACGGAAGGGGGAAAGACCTAGAAGAAAAGGAAGAGAGATATTGAAGGGTAATTGTGTGGAGGTGAGGAAGTGGTCGATGGACATAAGAGAAGGGTGAAGAGAAGAAACCCATGGGATGGATCTGCAGTACAGGTACTGTATAAGCAAGGTGTCCTACGACATTATTTTTTTCCCTCGCCCGGAGGGAGTCCGACGAGGTATTGTTTTTGATGGAGTTTCTTTGTTTACTTGTTTGCTAGCAACATTACAGGAAAACAGCCGAATTAAATCATATGAAACTTTCAGGATATGTGAGCACTGGTCCCCAAAAAGGGGGCCTTGAAAGGTCAAAATGAAGGTCACGGACTTTCAGAGGGCTATAACTTGAAAACGGTTGAAGATAGAGATATTTGCTATTATGAACATACAGGAACTCGTAACATGGGCTTTCATTTGGCACCAAGACCTTTGACCTTGAATAACCTTGAAAGGTCAAACTCAAGGTCAAGGATATTCATGGGCTATAACTCAAAACTGGTTGAAGAAAAAGAGATATTTACTATTGTCAATACAATGAAATCCCATATGTGTTTTTGGTTAGTACCTTGACCTTTGACTGTAAGTGACCTTGAAAGGTCAAACTCAAGGTCACGGACATTCAGTGTGATAGAACTCGAATGACGTTGAAGATAGAGATATTTACTGTACTATGACCAAGATACAGGAAGTCTCATATGGGCTTTCATTTGGCGGCATGACCTTTGACCTTGAGCGACCTTGAAAAGTCAAATGCAAGATCTCCGATTCTCAGAGGGTGTAACTTGAAAACATCTACGCCATTACCTTAGACTTAAATTGTGCACTAACACTAAATGGCAGAAACGAGTCAGTATGTTTCAGCAATAAAATAACTGTTGTCGGGCGAGGTTTGTTGTGACTGTCACGATTTTTATTTTTTTATTTTTTTTTTAGAAACTTCATCACATTCTTTGCCACTTTTTAAAATAGAAATTGCCACATCAGCACAGATCTTTTTTTTAGAAACCTCATCCCATTCTTTGCCATTTTTTTTTTTAACATAAATTGCTACATCAGCATGGATCCAGTTCTCGGGTTATTGAACTAAATTACTGATGATTGTATGGATGAAAATGCGCTCCCTCCTAAATCGTTGATAAAGTCATCAGCACTGTAGCTCCGTACTGGATAATAACTGAACCCATGTTGATGTAGCGTTTGTATTACTCATAAGTACTGAAAACAGTCTCCAGAAATTTATCGCACATATCACAGGGCACCTCATACAGCTTTGCCAGAAAGACACCAAATAATGTAGAAAACGGAGAGAGAGAATAGTAAAGACCATTTATGCAGAGAGAAAGAGAGAGAGAGAGAGAGAGAGAGAGAGAGAGAGAGAGAGAAGAGATAAAAAGAAAGTTATAAGAGATGGAACAATACATATTTCTGCAAGACGAAGTACATAATGACGCCTGGTGGTCTAGCGAGTTATGGTGTTCCAACTGGATGAAGCCCATAAAGGTTTCCATATAAAGGGTGGTCGGGGTTTATTGCTCACTTTATACCTTAACTGGAGAGACTAATAACCCCAACTCCAGGTCCTTAGGCTTCTGATGGAGATTAAAGGAATGCATTCGGGAGATGAATGCTAACTGCCAACCAAAATATGTTGCTAACCATGGTACATGCTACCCAAACATCGAAATTGAAGAAAATTCGAAAACTTTGCAGAATTCAGTCTTTGCATTTCACAAAAAGCCAATCCATTTTAAATGAAAGAAAAGCATTCGAGAGCCGAATGAAAATCGCCCGCCAAAATATGCTGTTCCCCAGGTTACAAGCGCAGCCCCCCCGGGACGGCTGGGGGCTGGCGCCCCCTCGTTGGGGGTCCTAGGGTAGGGTCCCCCTGGGAGGGATCTGGATGGTGGGATCTCCCGGAGGGGGCCGGATGGCAATGCCTCTCCCTGCATTTTTGTGGCCTTGACCTTGACCCCGAGTGCCCATTTTCGAACTCATCCAAGATTTTGGCCATATTGTGATATAATGGTGCTAAAGGCAGGCTGTAAAAACTAGTTGACCTTTGCCAGCCATTTTAGTGACCATGACTTTGATCCGACGTCCCATTATCTAACTCGTCCAAGATTTTGGCCATATCTTGATACCCTGAAGGTTTCATGATGATAGCTCAAGCCGTTCATGAGATATAATGAGACCGTACACACACACACACACACACACACACACACACACACACACACACACACACACACACACACCAACGAAAAGTACATCGCTTCGCCTTAAAGGTGCGCGATATTAAATAAACAATACGCAACAGGGAAGCGAATTTTGAGAAAGGTCGGGGGAAATGGGGAGACGTGTGTAGGGGAAGAGAAGACACAAGGAAAAAAGAAAAAGGAGGGATGACCTTATATTTTGCGAGACGAAGAGGGGAGAATCTCTGAGCAGATGAGGGCAGAGTAAGGGTGATATTCTGTTGAGGAGAGAAGACGTGTAAGAAGAGAAAAGAAGTGGGAAGCATGGGGAAGAGGGGGAAAAAAAAGGAGACAGACCTATGTATGCTTTTGACGTACGAAAATTGGTGAGAATTTTGAGCTGGAAGAAGGCAATATGCCGGTGACTGTATAAAAGGAGTGGGTGGAATTTACACAGGAAAGGGCTGAAGAGAATAAAAATGTTGAAGAACAAAGAGAAGAGATGAACTATGGAGTTTGTATCGCCAGTCGAGGAGAGGAGGAGGAGAAAGAGGATAGGGAAAAAGAGAAAGAGGAGGAGGAGAGGAAAAAGAGAAAGAGAGAGAGGGGGGGGGAAGAAAGATGTAGGAAGAAATGGACCTATGCGTAGTTTTACAAAGGAGATGGGGAAGCAATATTGTGTACGCACGGGGAGAGACAAGAATGGGTGAAAGAAATAAAGAAGAGGACAGAGGAGACGAACTATACCTTCTGGCAGACGAAGAGAGGTGGGAATTTTCCTCAATGGGAGGTGAAATTTATGAGAATGTTGTGTACGAGGTAAGTCGTGAAAGTGAAAAAAGCAAGAAAGTGGAAAATTAGAAGGAATAAAAGTACAAAAGTATTTTACGCAGTAGCCTATGTAACAAGTCGAACAGGGCGATACTCCCGAGGTGGTTGGAAAGCTGGCGATGTAGAGAGCTGGAGTTCCCGTTTCACTATCCCTCAGGACTAGCTCTTTACTATCCCGTCCTGCTGACTTATTTCAGTGCTCAAATAACACGGAGAATAAACCACCGTAATCTCCTTAACACCAGACAAACAATGCACAACACGTTTTCTAAAGAAAATAAAAAAAATAAACGCAAGAACATCTTGCCTCGGATAAGCTCAAATCAAATGCTCTGGGCCACTGCCTGACACTTTCTATCCATTTTTGTATCAAAAGCTGCCTTTATTCTACTAGCTTATTTCTTGAACTACGTTTCCCCTCCTCAAAAGCTCATCTTTACTCAGACTCAGCGTTCTGAGGCAACTTGCATTAAACTCTTCTCTGTATCTTCATACTTTGTCGTCAATTCCAAGCCAATGGTGGTTGTTGTGTATACATACAAAACAACTTGCCCTCAGAATTATCTACACTATGGCTTTGGCTCTCCTTTAAGTTTCTGAAAAAATAATCTCTTACTTACGTCAGTCCTAAAAACTCTCAGAATAACAAATTCTTTTACTATTTTCTCTCTGAAATGGAAGTCATTCTCCCCTCCTTCCCCGTGTCTGAAATCACTTTAATAAGTGATTTCAGTGCTCACCACAATCTTTGATTATTCTCTCCATTCACTTGTCCACCTGGTGAACCTGCGAACATCTTTTCTGTCCTTAATGATCTAATCCAGCTTGCACGTCACCATATCTGTGTCCATGACCGCCTTGAAGAGAGTTTCAGCATCCCTGACCTTTTCCTTCAGCTGGTTACTTTCAATCTTTTCTCTTCGTGCGGCTGATTCAGCCAAAATCTTAAGACAGTAACCTTCCCTATCTCTCCAGTAAGGCCTCTGGACCTTCCAAGAAGGAGCGTCTGTGGCGTTTTGGTGCTGTGCACTACTTCTTTGATTTTCCATGGAATGACTATTGCTTCCAAGACCAAAAGTCCTCTGAGTGTGTTTCAGTCATTGCCGAGGTTATCCTTTCAGGTACAGAAACACACACATCTTTCTCCTAGCCTCTGATTAATGCAAAAAAAAAAAAAAGGTTTAATCACTTTGTTCTAATGCTATCCACAACAAGGAAATGGCTTACAAAACATACCAGTAGCTACTTACCCCTGAATTTGAGCTTTATATACTTCTGCCTGGAATCGTATTAAGCTTGTTCTTCATCTTGGTAAAAAACAATTTCATTCACTCCAAATGCTCTGAACTCTCCAACTCAGTTTCTTTCCGTTCCTTCTGCCATCTTATCAAAAGCATTTCAAATTACTTTATCCTCCACCAACTGATAAGGTAGAACTTTATCCCTAAACCTCCTCTTCTAATTCCGCTTTGGACGATTCCAGTGCTATACATTCTCCCTTCCCTTCTGATGTCCTTATGGCTCTAGCTAAAATTTCGTCAAAAATGAGTATTTTCTGCCCTCACTGGCCTCAGTACTCACAGGGCATATGATCCTGATGGAGTACCTCCTGTTGTTCTCTAAAACTGCGCTTCCGTGCTAACACCCTGCCTAATGTACCCTCTCGTCTATTATTTCTACCTCTCCTTGGCGAAATTGTGCTCTCATTCAGCCAGTTACGAAAAAGAATGATCGTTACCAACTCTCTATTACCCATTTGCTTTAATATCTTCCATTTCTAAAGTTTTGAATCTGTTCTTAGCAGGTCAGTGTGGGCTATACCAGGGACGCTCCACCGGTGATGTCACCCTCCTTTATGACTCTTGGTTGTTCTTATTTTGGGACTTTGGCAAAACCTTTGTCATGGCATTTGACATCTCAAAGGCTTTTGATAGAGTGTGGAACCAATCTTTAATTACCAAACTGCCTTCTTATTGTGTCTATCCTTCTAACTGTGCATTCATCTCAAGCTTCCTTTCTGGTCATTCTATAGCTGTTGTTGACAGACATTCTTCTTCTAAAGAACCCTGCAGGGTTCTTTTCTGTCACCAACTCTCATCGTTCTTTTCAACAGTGATCTCAACTGCCCATCACGACCTGTCCACTCATACAGTGGTGTCTCCACTCTTCACATATCTACCTCGGCGTCCATCACAGCAGTTCCTTCAGCAATCACGGGATGAGACTATGGGAAATCTATTTCTTACTTGTCTTACACTTTTGGCTCGGTCACAAAAAAAATGCCTTGTTGTTTCAACAACTCATTTCCTACATTCTTTGGGCAGTTAAAATCTTCCACAAGAATATCCTTTAATATTTAGCAACACACAGCTCAGCCCTACATCATCTCGTAATATCCTTGGGGTTCTTTCTGTCGCGACCTTCCATAGCAGGATATTTTACCTCCTTTGCGAAATCTACTTCCAAAAAATTAGGCATGTAAAGCCGACCCCGTGCTTTCTTTACCTCTGCATTGCTACTGATTTTGTATAGGGACCTCGTTAGCTCCAGTGTGGAGTGCAACTCGCATGCCTCGTCGGGCTTCACACATACATAGCTCTTCTAAACAGGATGGAGCCAAAGTTTTTTCGTCTCATCCGCTCCCCTCCTCTCACTGAGTTTTTTTTTCAGTCTCACACTTCTCTGTGTTTAATCTTTATCTTATTATTTTCGCTTTTTAATGACCACTGTTCTTCTGAGCTGTTTGCTTGCATCCCTCCTCCATTACGACTAGCGCATAGCACCAGGCTAGTTGCACACTTGCACTCTCACCCTTTCTCTGCCCAGCTTTCTATGCAAGAGGTATCCGATACTCAGCCATTCAAGCATGCAGTCTTGCTAAGTGTGCATTTCACTCTGTTTTTGGCCTCCAGACTTTTAAAGGCATGTGGCCAGACGTCTGGGTTTCCTTCATCCTGTTTTTCTTTTAAATACTAACTTTGGAGGTTTATAGCACTTACTTCTTTTTCGTTATGCATTGAAAAAAGATGTAGGAGCTTCAAGGCCTTTCATTCTATTTCCTTGGCTTGGTATGTTATGGTATGGGAGGGTGATTTTGTGAGATGTGATGAGAGAGAGTGGTATGGAGTCGTCTGCTGTGTCATGTGGTGTACTGTGGCTTCGATAAAATCTCTAAAGTTTACCGAAGTGAAGTACCTCCTCTTCAAAAATCGTTAGTGAGAGACAAACTAACAAACCGCATATACATATTCTCCCATAACTACATAAAAAATAATGGACCTATGAACAGCTTTGACAAACAAAAGTGGAAAGGAACAAGGCTTGGGGGAAAATGAAAATATTGGAAAGTGATTGAATTTAAGGAAATACAGAGAAAAATTTAAAGAAAGAAGGAAGAGAGAAGGAAAAAGGCACATATTTTGGCAGACGAAGGAGAAAATGAATTTTAAATAAGACGCAGGATATAGGAGGACTTTCTGTGCAGGAGGGAAGACGCGGAGAGAGAGAGAGATATAGATAGATAGATAGAGAGAGAGAGAGAGAGAGAGGGGGGGGGGAGGAAAGAGAAGTTCGGAAAAACTAAGGAAATGGGATAACTGGAAGACATACAGGCAGACAAAGAGAGAGACAGGCACACAGACGGACGGAAATAACCTGAGTGACGTTAAGAAAATGTTGATAAATGAGAAAAAATAAAATCGTTAAAACTATAAGCTGATATTATTGTTGTCGTTGCTCCTGGCTCATCGAAGTTGCCCTCCTGCTGTCAGTCATGTCATGGGATGGTTAGGGATCTGAAGAAAGCTTGCGATCATATCGATGGCACCACGTGAAGAAGTCGCTCTCCAGCACCCAAGAAAGTGTTAAGTACATTAATAATAGCATGTTTAAAAAGAAGGAACCAGCGAGTGCATTACCCCTGCCATGAACTAGTCTATGGGCCGAGCACATGCCTTTGCCCTTGACCTTTGATCGACAGCTCTAAAAATCGAGTTATTTTATTCTTGTCTTATCCTTAATATTTCCGCCACCTTTGGTCCACATATGACAAAAACTATTGCACTTGATCTTGTCCTGTGACACTGGCATTTGACTGCTTGTTTTCAAAGTCGAACCTTTTAACCTTGCTGCACAAAGAACCCTTCTAGATTATATGGCCTAAATCAGAGAAGAATATTTAAGGTGACTTTGCCATGTGACCATTACCTTTGTTCTATTATTTTAAAAACCAACAAGTTACCCTCTGGATCATTCTTAACATTTCCACTGAGTTTGGTCAGAATAAAATAAAAAATGTTCAAGTTTTTTTTTCACATATAGACACTGAGATCGAACTTTAACTTACTCAGCAGCCTTGGCCTATATTTGTCTTCAAAATTGAAAATTTTCGATCTTGCCGCACTCTCAACCTTTCCTTTGATTTTAATATAAATTGGTTAAAAGCTGCCAAATTGCCTTGCTAGGTGAAATTTTGACCCAGCCCTGAGAACTTGATATATGACCTGTGATAATAAGTGAACCCCTTAGTTGACCCTCAGTTCTTCCACTAAGTTTTGCCAAAATCGATGAAAACTATTTATTATTTTCATAAAGACACACACATGCGCGCTCGGGCGCCTCAATTGAAATCAAATGTTGTATGAAGAAAAACTAGAAAGCACTCACAGAGCGCATACACCAGCCAGCGTCAATGAAATTTATGATTCACTGTGTTATTCCTCTTTCCTAATGGACAAATAACTATATGGCTTCTCCTAGTCAGTTAATTGTCCGGCTTTGTCTGCTCTGTTTCACAAATCAGAGGGCACATACCTCCACGAATAAAATCATTTATTCCTGCATCCTGGCCCGGAACCACCTCAAAATTAAATTAAATTTTCCTTTACCCGTTGTCAACCTGTCCAACAGATTTCACTGAAATCCGATAAAAAATTTCTCAGATAACATTGGTTTACAAAAAAAAATTGAGACAAGCATGAAATTAGGTGTTCTAACCTAATTTTGGGGTGCTGATTTCAGATTCGAAATCCGTTTTCACTCATCACCTCTAGTTTTTGAGATATACATGTATGTACTTGTATACATATAGGGTTAGACCCAAAATATTCGTCAAAAATTTACCGTCCTATTTTCTTGGAACTTGGTTTAAAACACGCGCCACAACAAGCTCAAACATGTCAAGCACCACACGCAGAAGAACTGGGGGTCTAGGAGCACTTTCGTGTCTGGGAAACACAGTGCCCAAGAAAATCCTCTGGTGGACATGAACAAGATGCTTCTTCCCCCTCTTCATATCAAGTTTGGCCTTATGAAGAATTTCATGAAGGCCATGGACAAGGATGACGTTGCATTCCAACATCTGTGCACTCTGTTCCCAGCTCTCAGTTCTGCTAGGCTCAAGGAGGGCATCTTCATCGGACCTCAGATCCGGGAGGTGCTGAAGGATGAGGTATTTGAGGGGAAGCTCACCTTGAAGGAATTGAGAGCATGGGAAGCATTTAAGGTAGTCTACCATGGCTCCCTTGGTAACACACGGGCACTAGATTATCAAGAGTGTCGAGGAGTTGTTGCAGGCTTATCAGGATATGGGGTGCCGAATGTCTCTCAAGATTCACTCTCTCCACTCCCACCTCAACTTCTTCCCCCAGAACCTCGGAGCAGTAAGTGACGAACATGGGGAAAGGTTCCACCAAGATATTACTAAGATGGAGGGCAACTACCAAAGCAAGTGGAACCCCAGCATGATGGGGGACTTCTGCTGGATGCTCCTGCGCGACATCCCGGAGGCAAAGT
>NC_137005.1:17748859-17793859 GCF_032717465.1 Coenobita brevimanus
GTTTAGTAGTTTGTTAGTCTGTGTATGTAGATAATTTGATTTAGAAAAAGTGATAATAGTTTTGGCATGGTATCTGATATTTCTATAATAGTTAAGGGCTTCTTTTTTGGTTTTGGTCCATGTATAAGTGTTATAGGCTATTGTTTTATGTTATGTTACTCTAGCACAACTGTGGTCAAACCATTTAGGAGAATTACATCTTTTTCTGTAACTAGGATGGGGAATGAATGTTTCCATGCCGACTTTAATGAAATCCTGTATGTGGCCCAATGTGGAATTTGCATCTTTTGAGAAAAAGGAGGTCCAAGGAACATCCATGAATAAATTATGGAGTCCTTCCCAGTTTGCCCTGTCGTAGTGCCATTTAGTCACCACGACAGGTTCAGAGCAGGAGGGTGTGGTAGGTGTTAAAGTGGTGGCTTGAATCAGACAATGATCAGGGGATCCGAGGGGGGACTTCACTTCGACATTATAATTATCTGAAATGGTTGTTAGAAACAAGTCCAATAGGTGGGGTTATGATCGGGGTTGTCTGGTACACAGGTGGGTTGACTGACTACCTGGGTGAGATTAAATGAGTCTGCAAATAGCCCACATTCAAGACCAGAGCCATCAGTTCTGGCTGAATAAGTGAGCCATTCAACATTATGGACATTAAAATCACCCAGAATAGTAATTTCTGATGCAGTATTAATGTTGAGGACACTTAGCTGTGAAAACAGAGAGTCAAATAAACTCGGCTCTGGAGGGACATTAGGGGAATGATAAACACAAGAGAAATACTTAATTTTACCAAAAGAATTTAATTTGTATATGGAATAGTCAAAATAAGGACAATCAAATTTAGTAATCTCCTCCAGGGCAATTTCTGATTTAGCAAGGCAACATACGCCTCCTTTGGAACTGAAACTTTGTATCAAGATATAACCAGGAAAATTAAATATAGCTAAATCAGAGGTGGAGCTTACATGTGTCTCTGTCAAAAATGGCAAATCAGGGGATTCAAACTGGAGGAAATTTTGAACAGAGCTGATGTTAGAGTGAAGTCCCCTAATATTGCCAAAGAAAATTTTACTGCACTGATGAGCAGATTTAGGGCGCCGCAACACTGGAGGTGGCACAGTCGCTTGATGACGACCGGGAGGGCCCTGTGCAAACGAACCAGCCCTGCCGGTGGTGGTCACCCAAGAAACCACCGTACTAATTCCCAGTATAGCAGCAGCCATGGTTCTTTTTACTGGGGGGAGGGGGAGAGTAGGGATGTGTTGTGAAATGTGTATGATATGTAATGACAAGATTGGTGTTTTATGGAGAGAAAATAGCTGGTTTAGGGCAATGTGATATAATGTGGATGTGTGTGTTGTGTAAAGAGGGCAGCCTGATGCCCTCTGATGTTTGAGGCAGAAAGATGTGTAACCAGCTACCAATGCCTAGGAGGGAAAATGGAATCCAGACTATTCCCTGAGTCTCCTATTACCTTGGCGGTAGCACTTCCCTGGGCGGGGCTGCCTACCCCTTCTACTCTCTCTCTCTCTCTCTCTCTGTATATATATATATATATATATATATATATATATATATATATATATATATATATATATATATTGTTACGGAACAGAGAAAACTGTCCCGCAAAGTTCCAGGTTCAAAACAAAAGAGTTAGGTAAAATTACAAGTTAAAGTTTAATGCTCAAACTAACAACTAAACATTCAGGACTCATAAGGATAATGTAATGGCAAAAACAGGTTAAATATATGGTTAACTGCAATAGCCTCTATTAACACGAAATTGGCAAGAGTAAATTTATCTAAGTCAGCCCTGATAAAATGAGAAAACCGGATAATGCTCAGTTAATGCAAGATATATTATTACAGATACAAAATATTATTACTACTGGCTGACAGTAAAAACCTTACATTAATCACAAAAACCTCACCAGGCCTACGAATTAACACCTTATGCTATACAGTACAAGAAAAAATGTAATAACACTTATACTCGAATTACACAGAAGCTAGATGGTTGGAGACTTCCTGAGCACTCACAAAAATAATAACAACTGTACAGGGGAGGACAGAGATGTGAACAAAATGAGGAGTAGATCTAAGTGGCAATTAATGCAGAGACTGAGCTCATTACAACTTGTAAGAAGGATGCGCAAATGAAGCCATAGGGGACAAAGAGTTGACGCTCCTGCTCTGAACAACAGAAAGAACGACTTAGTCTACTATAAGGGGGGGAAGGGGGGAGTGAGGTAGAACACGCACTATGGAAGCCACGAGGCGAATCGTGATCAAACATGCAGCATACTGTACGTTAGAATTATACAAAGGATGATTAAATCATAGGCTATGTAACACCTCCCCACAAAGAAAAAGAAATTTACAAAGGAAATTTCTTATTACTCTAAAACAATCTGTCTAAAGTCTAGATAAGCAATCTGCAATAACATTTTCTTTCCCCTTGATATATTGTATGTCTAATGAATACTCCTGAAGAAGTAGACTCCATCTTGTCAATCTCTGATTTTTATCCTTAAACTTACTAAGGAATTTCAGTGGGTTATGATCGGTATAAATGACTATGGGGTCAAAACCAGAACACAAATAAAATGAAAAATGCTGTAAACCCAAAATCAAGGCCAAAAGCTCTTTCTCAATAGTTGAGTAGTTCTTTTGAGGTGGAGTTACTGTAATAAGATACAGGGTGTTCAATACCCTGATCATCCTCTTGCAGCAAAACAGCCCCAGCTCCTGTATCACTTGCGTCAACAGCCATCTTAAAAGGCTTAGCAAAATTTGGAGTAGCGAGCACTGGCTGACTTAATAGGATAGCTTTAAGTTTGCTGAAAGAGGATTCACAGTTATCGGTCCAGACAAATTTAACCCCCTTTTTCAGTAGGTCTGTAAGTGGTGATACAAGAATTGAAAAGTTAAGAACAAATCTCCTGTAATAACCTACCATTCCCAAATATCTTTGTACTTTTAGGTCTGGGAAGATCACTTATAACCTGAACCTTAGCTCCTGGTGGTGCAACATGTCCATCACCAATTACGTACCCAAGGTACTGAACTTTAGCTTGACCAACCTCACACTTTGATAAATTAGCTACAAGATTAGCCTGAACCAAATGCTCAAGAAATTTACTGATATGGCATAGGTGATCTTTCCAGTTGTCACTGAAGATTAATACATCATCAATATAAACAACACACCCTGCCAAACCCTCTGTTACAACATTCATGAGCTTCTGAAATGTGGCTGGTGCATTCTTCATACCATATGGCATTACAGAACATGCAAAAGTCTTTCCTAGTGTTACGAAACATGAGATCTCCCTAGCACGTTCAGTCATAGGTAGTTGCCAGTATCCCTTTAACAAATCAAACTTACTTATGTACCTAGCCTTTCCGATCTTGTCTATGCAATCTTCCACACGAGGGAGAGGGTAAGTGTCTGTTTTGGTTATCTGATTAACACGTCTGTAGTCGATGCAAAGCCTCTGTGACCCACCTGGCTTAGGGACTAGAGTGACAGGAGAACTCCACTCGCTCTGACAGGGCTCAATCATCTTGTGGTCCAACAGGTAGCCAAGCTCCTTCTGGATGAGAGGAACTTTCACTGGGTTCACACGGTAAGGAGGCAGTTTAATTGGCTTTGCGTCTCCAACATCGACATCATGCATCAACACAGTGGTTTTTCCTGGAGTGGCACGGAACACTTGTGGGTACTCCTGCAGTAATGCCGAAAACTCCTGCCTTTCCTCGGGAGCTAGATGAGAAAGCTTAGTCTGGAGATCATTCATGATATCAGGATTCTTCCCCAGACTATCACTCAGGCTCATGCTGCATGGGAGAACTTCACTTGCAGACTCGGGTGAAACAGCTACAGTGCAGACTGGGTTATTTTCGTCCCGCCTGTGATATAACTTTAGCATGTTGATGTGACAAAGTTCCTTGTTCTTTCTACGATCTGGTGTGGCGATGACAGTTGACATCGCTGAGTTTCTTCTCCACGAAATAAGGACCATTAAACTTGGCTTGAAGAGGTCGCCCATGCACCGGTAGCAGAATCAAAACCTGATCTCCTGGCTGAAAGTGGCGTAACCTGGACTTCTTATCATACCAAGTCTTCATCTTCTCCTGAGCAGCTCCTAAATTCTCTCTCGCCAGCTGTAAAGCAGTGGACAGCCGTTCTTTGAACTTCATCACATACTCGAGCAGGTTGACGTCATTTTCCTCCGACAGCCAGCATTCCTTGAGTAGCTTAAGGGGTCCTCTTACTTCATGGCCAAACAGTAGTTCAAAGGGTGAGAAGCCCAGTGATTCATTTGGAGATTCTCTTGCGGCAAATACAACGAATGGAAGACCTTTATCCCAGTCTTTCTGATGTTCCAAACAGTATTTCCTGAGCATCGATTTGAGTGTTTGATGATATCTCTCCAACGCTCCTTGGGTCTGGGGATGGTAAGCTGAAGACGTGATCTGGGTGATGCCCAACTCTTTCAGAGACTGCTTGAAAACATTTGACATGAAATTACTTCCCCGGTCTGACTGTACCTCCTTGGGCAAACCAAACTTTGTGAAGAACCCTAGCATTTCCTTAACCACGTTCTTTGCTGAGATATTTCTAAGTGGAATGGCTTCAGGATAACGAGTAGCCATATCAATCAGGGTCAACACATAAGAAAATCCTGAAGAAGTCTTAGGAAGAGGACCCATAATATCCACCAACACACGGGTGAATGGCGCCTCAAAAGGAGGAATGGGAACTAGAGGTGCAACCTTTTCGGTCTGATTACACTTCCCCACAACTTGACAGGTGTGACAAGACTTACAATACCAGGAAACATCTCTGAAGATACCTGGCCAGTAGAAGTGTTTCAAAATGCGTGCCACAGTTTTCCTCACTCCAAGGTGTCCTGCCAAACTGGAATCATGAGCCACTCTAATGATATCCTGCCAACAAACACGAGGGATGACAACTTAATTTACTTCATCCCATTCACAGTCGGCTGATGCTGTTGGGGGTCTCCACTTCCTCATAAGTACTCCTGACTTTATATAATAACAAGTAGAAGCACCAGCTGACTCTTCCTCACTGCAAGCAGAGTTAGCTAGACCTTTCAACTCAGGGTCAGCAACCTGCAACTCAACCAACTCTTGACGAGACAAATTATCAACACTACGAGGTACTGCCTCATCTGGTGAGTGGTCCAAATTAGCAAGAAAAGTGTCAGCTAGGATAACATCATCATCATCATTATCCTCTAAGTCACCAGTAACTTTAGACTTAACCCTAGTGACAGCACATGCAGAGAACACATCAGGGACATCACAATCCTGGGTCGCAGCCACTGGCTCAATAGACAACTGAGGAGCTGGACACACTTGACTTCCACTAATATCATTTCCAAGTAAGAAAGTTACACCTGACATTGGGAGTGTTTCAACTAACCCAACCATAACGGAACCATTAACAAAACCAGACTCTAAATTCACTCTGCACAGAGGGACAGAGAAGTAATTATTCCAACACCTTGTAAGATTACAGTTTCATCAGAGGAATTAACATTAGAGCCTAGAACACTATTCAGCATAAGGGATTGGCAAGCACCTGTATCACGATATATTTTAACTGATTTTCTGTCATTACTGTCCAGAGGAATGACAAAACCATCAGACAGGAAATTAGCACATGAACTCTTGACAGTGTCACCCACGTTACTGCTCAAAAGAGGAGCTTCATCATGAGAATTTAATTTACCCCTCAAAGCAGGTTCAGTTAACTCGGTTAAAGAATTCTGGGAACTCTCAGGGGTGGACACTAGACCAATTGACTGAATATTTAAAGACTCCTTTTTGTTCACATCACGCTGTCTCCTGAAACATTTCTCCGTAGTATGACCAAGCTTACTACAATAAGTACATTTACTTTTCTGAAATCTAGAGGTGAAGCTGGTATTTACTTCCTGTGAAACATCATCTTTATTCTCTTTCCTGTTACCTGTACTCTGGGTAGAGGCAATGTACTTACTCTCACCTTTCCTTTTTTCTTTAGAATATCTCTTGTGAGTGAAAACATATTCATCAGCTAAAACTGCAGCATCAGACAAATTATCTATTCTTCTCTCATCAAGATATAGGCTAAATCTTTATTAATACACCTTTTGAAGTCCTCCAGCAAAATCATCTGCTTAAATTTGTCAAAATCAGAATCCACATTCTTAGAATTTAACCACTGCTCTAACAGATCTTCTTTGATTTTTGCATACTCAACATGGGATTGCTTATCTTGCTTATAAGTTGTCCTAAATTTTACTCTATAGGTTTCAGGAACAAGCTCATAGGCCTTAAGAATCAAGCTCTTAACTATATCATAATTATCAGATTGATCCTGAGGCAAAGATGCATAAGTTACTTAGCTTTACCGGTGAGAACAGTTTGAAGGAGTACTGGCCAATACTTTTTGGGCCAATTAAAACCTGTAGCTACCCTCTCAAACAACTGAAAATACTTTGTTAAATCAGATTCATTAAAAGGAGGGACAAGTTTAACATTTTTAGCCACATCAAAATCATCAGAGCTAGATGATCCATTTCTACATTGTTTCATGCGATACTCATGGTCTGCCTGAATCGTAGCAAGCTCAACTTGTGCTTGAAACTCAGCCTCCCTAGCACGAGTCTCCTGCAGGGCTAGCTGTAACTTAGCTAATTCAACCTGCGTTTGCTCTTCTGGAGGAGTTACATTAAACAAGCTTTTATTAATTATGTCAACAATTTGATCTTTAGAATGATGAGAGCGAACAGCAATTTCCAATTGTTAAGCAACAAGCTTGAGTTCATTCTTTGTTCTGTTTTCTACATCCAAAACCGTTTGCACATTTGACAAAAAATCTTTGGCTTCATCAAACGTAGTAATAGTAGACATCATGAATAAATCACAGTCACAAAATGGCAACCAATATCCTTATGATAATATCCTGAATATCCTGGCGAGGTCGCCAAATTTATGTTACAGAACAGAGAAAACTGTCCCGCAAAGTTCCAGGTTCAAAACAAAAGAGGTAAAATTACAAGTTAATGTTTAATGCTCAAACTAACAACTAAACATTCAGGACTCATAAGGATAATGTAATGGCAAAAACAGGTTAAATATATGGTTAACTACAATAGCCTCTATTAACACGAAATTAGCAAGAGTAAATTTATCTAAGTCAGCCCTGATAAAATGAGAAAACCGGATAATGCTCAGTTAATGCAAGATATATTATTACAGATATAAAATATTATTACTACTGGCTGACAGTAAAAACCTTACATTAACCCACGGCATCCCGTCGACGTACTTCCACGTCCTCACGTTATGTCACTGCCAATCCCGTTGACGTACTTCAACGTCCTGCAATTGCAAGGTTCATAATTTCCATTATTTTCAAAATTCGCGCGAGATTTTCGATTCGCCCACGTACCCAAGCCTCCCCTACCTGCCGCCAGGCGGGCAGCGTCCTAGACCCCGCGTGACCCGCGCTCGCCGTTGTCTCGATCACTCACCTGCTAGCAGTGACCCAGGTTAGACATGGCACGGAAAGGTCTCTCAGACGACGAAATTGCATCCGCCCTGGAAGCCTTCACTGGAGATAGTGATTCTCCACTTGACGATGATGTGGTGGATCGTGATTACATCCAGCCAGAGGAAGAAATAACAAGCAGTGATGAAGAGGTCCCTTTGTCCCGGAAAAAGCGGTATGTGACATACCGTAAGGCAAGGGAAGGCCAGCCTGCTCCCCAACCACATGCACGGCTATCTCTCCATCCCGAATCTGATGAGGACGAGGATGAGGACGATGAGGATGACGGCGGCTTAGGACGTGATATCGCCTCGTGGTTGGGAAATGAAATAATATCACCCCGAGGATCAGAAGGTGGGGCGAGAAGACATATAAGGTATGGTGAAAGTCTTTTGTCTGGGGAAGTGGAAAGTGGTGTGGTGGGAGTGCTGGGTGAAAGGGAAAGTGGTGTGGCGGCAGCGCGGGGTGAAAGGGAAAGTGGTGTGGTGGGAGTGCGGGGTGAAGGGGCAAGTGGTGTGAGGGAGGCAGCACGAGCACGTGGTGCACGTAGGCCTAGGGGAGAGGAGGTGGAGCCACTCCCCAGCACGTCTTTCGCCCCACAATATTCCCAAACTTCCTCCCCACAGCCCCAGGATGTGGGGAAAAAGGGAAAGGGAAGGGAAAGGGTAAAGGAAAAGGGAGAGGGAAGAGAAGTGCGAGTGATGAGAGGCACCGCTCTCCACCTCCCCAACCTCCCCCACCACCCTCACCTCCCCACCCTGACGAAGAGGACGATGGGGACATGGCTGGAGACGGTGGTGTCTCGTGGAACTGGGAAGATGGGAGTAATTTTACTCCCATCATTCACCCTTTCACTGAGGAGTGGTGGTCTGGTTGCACGGCTCCAGATGTGCATGCAGGTTCGTCTAGGGTGGATTTTTTCCACTTGTTCTTTGGGGAGGCGTTTGTGGGGCGCATAGTTGAACAGACTAATATATTTTCACGAACACAGCGCCATGAAAGTGAACGTTTGGGAACCACAAGCAGGCATTCCCAACAATATGACTATCCCATTACAATTTCAGAGATGTTCTTATTTTTTGCCCTGGTTCTCTTGATGGGTGTGGTAAGGAAAAACCAATTTCCTGCCTACTGGACAACTGACCCAATGATCCTCACACCTTTCTTTGGAAAGGTGATGAGTCGTAACAGATTTCAGTATATTCTCGGCCGCCTCCACTTTTTTGATGCAGAAGATCCAGCCAATGCAAATAACACAGATAAAATGAGGAGAATTTGGCTGGTATTTGATCATTTACGGGAAATGTTCCGCTCCTCATTTTATCCTAACAGAGACCTCATCATAGATGAGAGTCTTGTGTTGTGGAGAGGCAATATTTCCTTTAGGTAGTACATACCCAGCAAGAGACACCGTTTCGGGTTCAAGATCTTTGTTATGTGTGACTATAAGACTGGTTATGTGCAAGACATAGTCTTGTACACGGGCGCACAGACAGATATAACAGAAGATCCGAGTATAGGACTCTCTGGGGCCGTGGTGAAGACAATGATAGAGGAGTACCTTCATCGTGGTCATGTGTTGTACCTGGACAACTGGTACACTAGCCCTCTTCTCGCTAGGTTCCTCCACCAACGCGACACCGGAGTCTGTGGTACAGTCAAGAGAAACTGTCGCCATATGGTCAAGATAGGGAGGAAACTTGACAAGAACGAGGTGGTTTACTTCCAGGCCAATAACATCCTTGCCACCCTGTGGAACCACAACAGGGAAGTTTGCCTCCTATCAACTGTTCACAGCCCCGTGATGGACCGCACAGACTCCGTGGATCACCGTAGCGAGAGGAGGCGCAACCTATGGAAACCCGAGTCTGTACTAGACTATAATCTGAACATGAGGCAAGTGGATCAGTCAGACTCGATAATTTCCAGTGTTGACTGTGCCAGGACCACGATGAAGTGGTACAAGAAACTCTTTTTCCACTTGCTCAACATCACGGTCCTGAACGCCCACTACCTGCACACCATGACCACCGGAGTATCTGAGACCTTTGAGGGGTTTGTGAGGGAGCTGGCACGTGAAATAATCGCCAAGCATGCCCAGGACAGACCCACACACTGCACCCACACCCCCATGGCTGCCCAGACTCCCCAACGTCTTGCAGGACGCCACTATCCTAGCACAATCCCTTCCGACCCAAACCGTCGTAAACCCCAGCGCCGCTGCTATGTATGTAAGCACTTGACAGTCAGACCATCCACTCAGAGAAAAGACACAAGGTACGAGTGTGTCGAGTGCAATGTTGCGTTGTGCCTTCAGCCTTGTTTCAAAGAGTACCATAATTTCCTACACTACTGAAACTGTGTGGGATGGCGATATGACGCTTATTATAATGGTAAGGCCAGTCAGTAGGTGCTAAGTCATATATAAAGTTGAAACGGGTGTAATGTTTTCAGGAAAGTAATGTATAAGTTGAGAATTAGTGTAAGTTGAAAGAAGTGATATCAAAACTACACCCACTGTGTAAATCTGCGAAAATATGACGCTCAGTATAACACTCTGGTCAGTAAATATGTGATAGCAAGAATATAAAGTGGAAACGGGTGTAATGTTAGCATGAATAAAACGTATAAGTTGAGAAATAGTGTAAGTTGTAATAATTGATGTCACGAGTACACCCACTGTGTAAATCTGCGAAAATATTACGCTCAGTAGAACATTCTGGTCAGTATGTGATAGGAATTATATAAAGTGGAATTTGTTGTAATGTTAGTAGTAAGGTAATTTATAAGTTGAATACTAGTGTAAGATGAAACAAATGATATCGCGATAACACTCACTGTGTAAGTACGCGCTAATATGACGCTCAGTTGAATCGTAAGGTCTGAAATTATGTGATATCAATTATATCAAGTGTAAACATGTCCAATGTTAGTGGAGAATTATTATATAAGTACAAAAATAGGTTGTAAGTTGAAATAGTAGTCATAGCGACTTCACCGTGTGTGTTATTATGCGCTATTATTACGCTAAATATTTACGTAAGGCCTGAAATTATCTCAAAACAGTTCTATAAAGTTGAAAAGTGTATAATGTTATTAGGAAAGTATTATGTAAGTAGAAAAAACACAATACGAGTTGAAACAACAGTCACAGCGAGTTCACTCACTACATAAATAAGCGCTAACATTACGCTAAATGTTATCGAAAGGCCTGTGAATACGTAAAAACAGTTCAATAAAATGTAAAATGGTATAATGTTATTGTAGAAGTATTATGTAAGTAAAAAAAATGATATGTATCATGATTTTCGAATGTTAGCGATTCATCGTGACCAGTCTGCCCCATTTTGCTCGTTTCGCACGATGGTACAATGCTTATTTCAGCTCTATTTTTGTATAAAATCCAATTTACTCTTTTATCACATGTTTTTATGTTTGTAATAAATACATATCTACTTACTTTCATTGGTTTCCCAGACTTATAATACCATAGAAAACGTTAGAGGCTCAGACCACCTACAGAGAACATGGTGCCAGGTGTGACCAAGGCATACCTGTTTAGGGCAATTATGGACCCTGGGAACAATTTCTTTGTGACTGACCATTGTTTCTGACCAAAAGCGAAAGTTTTAGCAAAAAAAAATTGGGTCCCAAAATGGTCGGGATTGGGGGGTACCATTGGTGAGAAAGTGGTCGGGACGGAGCGGGTTAATCACAAAAACCTCACCAGGCCTATGAATTAACACCTTATGCTATACAGTACAAGAAAAAATGTAATAACACTTATACTAAAATTACACAGCAGCTAGATGGTTGGAGACTTCCTGAACATTCACAAAAATAATAACAACTGTACAGGGGAGGACAGAGATGTGAACAAAATGAGGAGTAGATCTAAGTGGCAATTAATGCAGAGACTGAACTCATTATATAGGGGCCGGCAGAGCTTGATACAACTTGTAAGAAGGACGCGCAAATGAAGGCATAGGGGACAAAGAGTTGACACTCCTGCTCTGAACAACAGAAAGAACGACTTACTCTACTATAAGGGGGGGAAGGGGGGAGTGAGGTAGAAGACGCACTATGGAAGCCACGAGGCGAATCGTGATCAAACATGCAGCATACTGTACATTAGAATTATACAAAGGATGATGAAATCATAGGCTATGTAACAATATATATATATATATATATATATATATATATATATATATATGAATGCAAGAGTTATAGGTTGAGATCTGAGGCTGGTGAATGTTGATGGTGGAGAGTGGAATGTAAAACAGCTCCTGTTTGCAGATGATACTGCACTGGTGGCTGATTCAAAGGAGACATTGAGATAGTTGGTAGAGGAGTTTGGAAGAGTATGTGAAAGGAGGAAAGTGAAAGTAAATGAGAATAAGAGTGAAGTGACGAAGTGTACGAGGCTGGTAGATGGTAGGGGGATGCATATATTTTTGAATGGTGAGTTGCTTGAGGAGGTAGAGTGTTTTAAATATTTAGGGTCACATGTTGCTGTGGATGGAAGAATAGATGCAGAAGTGAAGTTTAGAATGAATGAAGTAGGTAAGGTGCTGGGAGGAATGAAAAAAGTGTTTAGATGTCGTTCGGTTAGAATGGATGTAAAGAGAAGGCTGTATGAGGGTGTTGTTGTACTGACTGCGTTATATGGGGCTGAAACATAGAATATGGGTGTAGCAGAGAGGAAAAGTTTGAATGTAATGGAGATGAGGTGTCTGCTGAGGAGTATGTGTGGAGTGACGTTTATGGATCGTGTGCGAAATAATGAAGCGCGAAGGAGAACTGGAGTTGTTTGAGAGATGGCTGGTAGAGTTGAGCAGAGGGTGTTGCGATGGTTTGGGCATATGGAGAGAATGAATAATGAGCGATTGGTGAAAAAGATAGCTAGATCTGATGAGAGGAAGACCACGAATAGGATGGATGGACAGAGTGAAGAGAGCGCTGGATGTGAGAGGGATGTCTGTTGAGCAAGGAAGAGTGCCTGTGTGTGACAGAAATAAATGGAGAGAAATTGTGAATGAATATATGATGACGCAGCCCTGAGGGGATATTCTCCCGCATTTGGTCTGATCAGCTAGTGAGGTCCGATGCGGGTAAGAGGATGGGTCTATTATGATGTGGCAGGGGTAAACTAGCTCTTCTGTCGGGCCTGCTGCAGATGTCACTGACTGCACTGCGCAGTTGACCCTTGTGCGGTGTGGTGCGGTGTGGATCTGTCCCTTCTCCCCTTTAGGGCTAAGATGCGAATGAATGTGTTCAAATGGATGAGTAAATGGGGAGTGTGTCATCCTGTCTTGGCTACCTCCCTTTCCGTGGGGGAAGCAGCCTAGGTATATATATATATATATATATATATATATATATATATATATATATATATATCAGCAGCAGCAGCAGCATCCATTGCAATTCCACTGCTGAGCAAAGGGCTCTGACAACCTTTTCCACAAACTCCTTGATTGATCCAATCTATGCCACATTTTGCCAGCAAACTTCTCTTTTTCATCTCTGCACCTTCTGTTTGGCCTTTTTCTGCTATATTTACAGTTTCTTTGAATCCAGTCAGTCAGCCTCTTGCTCCATCGGTTATCCCTTATTCTTCTACATGACCTGCCCACCTCCATTTCTGTGTGTGTGTGTGTGTGTGTGTGTGTGTGTGTGTGTGTGTGTGTGTGTGTGTGTGTTTTAATAACTTCTATAATGTCTTTGACTTTAGTCTGTTCTCTCACCCAAGCTGATTTTTTTTCCTCTCTGTTGAAGATATTTCTGACACTGACCTTTCCATTGCTCCTTGAGAATGAATTAAATGATTTTCTATCAGTTTTGTCAGTTTCCAGGTATAACAACCGTACATCATAGCTAGAATTATACATTCGTTGTATACTTTTCATCTCATACACATTGGCAACCTACTTTTCATGTTGTCTATGTTTACCAGAGACTTTCCATCCAGTCGTAATGTGTCTCATTATTTCGCTATCATGGTCTTTCGTTAGTTTTAGTATTTGCCCCAAGTAACTGTACTCATCAACTTCAAGAATTTCTTCTCTTAGGCCCCCCGCACATGGGCCACTTTTCAGTGGACGGTGGCTGCCACTTTTCGTGGCGCCACTAAAAAGTGGAGAGGGATGCTATGACACCCAGCATGAGGGCCACTTTTTCGTGGCAACCACAGGCAGTTCCATCATGGATGTCGAGCAGGTGGCATGTGTCATCGTTGTGCTCCTCAAAATAAGAAAAGAAAGATGTACAAGAAAGTACTGTACTGGGTGCATCCAATAATCAGCCATAGGCTTATCAGGGGTCAGTTTTATACCCTATTTGAAGACTTAAAAGCGTACCCAGAGAAGTTACAATGGGCCATCAACAATGCCAGTACGTCAGCCAGTGCCACCGCAAAGTGGCCCGTGTGTGGGCTGCCATTTGAATTAACGGCACCCATCAGAGGTCATATGTGGCGAGCCACCGTGGTCCGCCACTTGTGACCGCTGATGGGTACCGTTAATTCAAATGGCAGGCCACACACGGGCCACTTTGCGGTGGCACTGGCGGATGGACTGGCATTGTTGACGGTCCATTCCCTACCCAAGGTCCTGTGTTTACCCCAGGTCCTCTCCCAACCAAGGCCATCTTCCTTCCCAAGGTTACATGTGTACACAAGATCATTCCCAATATAAAAGTTACACCACATTACCAAGTCGTTCAGAGCTTGAAGTTCGTAAAAGTCTACAGTTTATACTAGGTAACGTTATCAACGTGTCCTCCCCAGTGCCAGGCATAATGTCAGGTATTCCAAGCGAAGCTAAACAATCTGAATGATTCATTTGTATATTTTGTTTATTGGTAGCATGTTGGTAGATTTTTCCTAGCAGTGACAGTTCTTTGATAAATTAGTGTTGCATGTTTTGTTAATATCAATATATTTGCCACTAGGTTTCATCATTTTCAGAAAAGCAAAATATTCTGCCATTTTCTTAAATATCTGTGGAATGTATTTCTGTGTTATAAAGTTTATTTCAGTGTAACATCTTTACACTTGCAAAAATACAGTCTCTCATTTATTTTATGAAATGTGGTTAATTTACTCAAAAGTTTTCTCATTAATATTCTTGCGCAACATGGATGTGTTTTTTCTTATGTTTACCTTAAGATAACTGCAAGTCTTTCTTTTGTTGGTACACACTTCCTCATGTTTGTGTTCAGACGTGAAACTGAAGGCCCAATTGCAGTCAGCAGGTCATCAAAAGAAGCACAGGTCATTCTAAAATAGTTCGTAACTTCTCTGGGTACGCTTTTAAGTCTTCAAATTGGGTATAAAATTGACCCCTGATAAGCCTATGGCTGATTATTGGATGCACCCAGTACTTTCTTGTATGTCTTTCTTTTCTTATTTTGAGGAGCACAGTGATGACACATGCTACCTCCTCGACACCCATGATGGAACTGCCTGTGCTTGCCACGAAAAAGTGGCCCGTGTGCAGGGTGGCATAGCATCCCTCTCCACTTGTTAGTGGCGCCACGAAAAAGTGGCAGCCACCATCCACTGAAAAGTGGCCCATGTGCGACGGGCCTTATTCTGATGAAGCACTTTGGTGTATGTGGATTAAACATTAGTTTTACTCCGCTTCATCTTTTGCCCTACAGTAAGGCTCCCTGCACACACGCCACTTTTCAGTGGGCGGTGGCTGCCACTTTTTCGTGGCGCCACTAAAAAGTGGAGAGGGATGCTATGACATCCTGCACACGGGCCACTTTTTCGTGGCAACCACAGGCTGTTGCATCATGGATGTCGAAGAGGTGGTATGTGTCATCGCTGTGCTCGTCAAAATAAGAAAAGAAAGACGTACAAGAAAGTACTAGGTGCATCGAATAACCAGTCATAGGCTTATCAGGGTCAATTTTATACCCTATTTCAAGACGTAAAAGCGTAAGCAGAGAAGTTACAAACTATTTAAGAATGACCTATGCTTCTTTTGATGACCTGCTGACTGCCACTGGGCTTTCAGTTTCACGTCTGAACACAAACATAAGGAAGTGTGTACCACCAGAAGAAAAACTTGCAGTTATCTTAAGGTAAATATAGAAAAGCACATACACGTCAGAATCAAGGTCCAAGTAAAATGGAGAAATGGAAGAAGGGAAGGACGGGAGGAAGGAGTAAATAAAAAGAGAGTGGAAAGGTTTCAAGACGATGACAAAAATGCAGAATATAAGAGAGAAGTGGAGGAACGATTGGATAAACATGAATTGGAGCAGAAGGGGGACGTGGAAGGTGCGTGCAAGATATTCACAGAAGAAAAATTACTATGTGCAGCCTATGAGGTGGGGTGTGGGGTGAAGAGAAGACGAAAGGGGGTGCAAGGAACAGCATGGTGGAATGAAGAGGTTAGACAGGCTGTGGCACAAAAAAAAAAAGCATATAATGAATGGATGAGAGATAGGGGCGTGGAAGAAGTCGAGAGATGGAAGAGAGTTACATGTAGAAAGGAAGAGAGGTGAAAAGATTAGAAAGAGAGAATAAGAAGAGTGGATGAGGAATTTGGAAGGAATTTGAGTGTCAAGTGGAGGGAATGTAAGAAAATGGTCTGCAAAGAGGTAAAGAGAGTCAGACAGGGTGGCAATGAAGTTAGTAAGAGAGTGAAAGATAAAAATGGTAGATTACTAGTTGAGAAGGGAGAAAAAGTGAGCAGATGGAGAGAACACTTTAATGAATTATTGAACATGGAGAATGAAAGTAATGCGAGTCTAAGTGGCTGGGGAATGGCAGGGAGAAGGATGGAGGCGAGAAGACAGGAAGAAATCAGTAGGATGGAAGCTGTGTAAGCAATGAAGAAAGTCAAAATGGGGAAGGCCCCAGGAATTGATGGAGTGTGTGGTGAAATGCTGAGGCATGGGGGAGAGATAGTAGTAGAGTGGATGTGGAAGATCTGTAGATTGGCCTGGGAGGAAGGTAGAATCCCGGAGGATTGGAAGTCAGGTATAATCATTCTCTTGTAAAAACGAAAAGGGGAAAAAGAAGTGTGTGGAAGTCATAGGGGCATTTGTCTTCTTAGTATAATAGGAAAAGTATACAGTAGGATACTTACTGACAGAGTTAGGGAAATCACAGAGGAATTAGTTGGAAAAGAACAGGGAGGCTTAAGGAAGGGAAGAGGTTATGTAGATCAGATAATAATTCATTCTTAGATCTACAGTGGAAAGGTTTCTAGAGAAGGGATAGAAGTTGTATGTGGCGTTCATGGATTTGGAGAAAGCATATGACACAGTGGATAGACAAGGATTGTGGAAAGTATTAAGAATATATGGAGTAGATGGGAAGTTGTTGAATGCTGTGAAGAGTATGTATGAGGGTGCTATGGCTGCAGTGCGTGTGGATAGTGAACTGAGTGAGATTTTCTATTTGACGGTTGGGTTGAAACAGGGATGTGTCATGTCTCCATAGTTCTTCAGTCTGTATGTGGATGGGGTTATAAAAGAGATACTAGGTAGGGCAGTGGATATTGGAGTGGCCCTAATGAGAGAGGGCAGTGTTTGAAACTCCCTGTACAGCTGTTTGCAGATGATACTGTGTTGTTAAATGAAGACGAAGGAGAAGTGCAAGGCTTGGTGGATAAGTTCGGGAGAGTATGTAAGAAACGGAATCTAAAGGTGAATGTAGGGAAAAGTAAAGTTATAGTCTTCGAGAGAGGCGTCAGTCAGTGTACAGCGAGGTTGGATGAAGAGGAAATGGAAAATGTGAGTACGTTTAAGTACTTGGGTAGTGTGATGAGTAAGGATGGAAGTTTGGAGGGTGAAGTGCATGAAAGGGTACAACAAGGAAGAAAGGTTGCTGATTCCTTGAAGTCGGTGACAAAAAACAGGGAAGTGAGCATGGAAGTGAAAAATTTTTAACATTTTTTGTGTGTGTGTGTGTGAGGAAGAAGGAACCAAAGGCAACGAGTACGCAAAACGGTTCCTTCCAAGAGAAAAACAAAATACAAGAGAGGGCCAAATTCAAGATCCATTCATTACGAGATGCCTGGACACTGCATTTGAAAGACTGGAGATCATAGGAAGCAGGAAATATAGACAGAGAGAGATAGTTCCAGAGTTGATCTGTTGCATAAATGAAGGACTGGGATTATCGGTTAACTCTTGCATTAGAGAGTTGGACAGAAAAGGGGTGAGAATTTGCTGCTAGACGGGTGCTACGCACCCGTCGTAGAGATGGAGGAATGCATGCAGACAGTTCAGAGGAACATTGACCATTGAAGTAGCGATAGAAAAGAGATAAAGATGCAACAGTGCGGCGAAGAGACAGAGGTTAACCCGCCCCGTCCCGGCCACTTTTCGACCACTGGTACCCCCCAATCCTGGGCAATTTTCGACCTTTTTTTTTTTTTTGCTAAAACTTTCGCTTTTGGTGAGAAACATCGACAATTCATAGAGAAATCGCTCACCTGAGGTTTAAAATACTCATTACAGGAAGGAGAGCCTCCTTACCTTACTGGGTTTTCTATCAGGCTGGCACCATAGAAAACGAGTTCTATGGGAGGATAACTATTTCACACCACTCATAAACGGTATTTATTTATTTACTGTTACGAATTTATATGTAGTACAAGAGTATATCGGTTTTCAAGCAGTAATATAGGCATTATAAGCATTGGTTCACTCACTAATACCTGACCTTTTTTTGCCACATTACCTGATCATCATTTCTAACTGTTTCTTCCTCTAATGCTATGTTAAGTTTGTCCTCCACATTGTCATTGATTGGGGAATCACTCTGGCTCTGAATTTCGTACCGTGGCATGACATGGCTATACTGGCCAGGTCACTGATAACAGGTGAATTGCTGAGAAAAGGGCATGCAGGGGGGGGGAGGAGGTCATGCTGGGTAAGGCATTGTCTCTGCCTGGCATCTTGTTGAGGAAGGTGTCCCGTGTATACGTACCAAAAATGACTCGCGAAAATTGAAAATTGTGGAAATTATGAACCTTGCAATTGCAGGACGTTGAAGTACGTCCTCGGGATTAGCTGTGACAAAACGTGAGGACGTGGAAGTACGTCCTCGGGACGGCGCGGGTTAATTAAAGAGAGTCAGTAAGAGGGGGAGAGTTCATGTGATGAAAAGCCTTTGACTCCACCCTATTGACAAGAGCTGTATGTGGGGAGCCTCCCCACACATGAGAGTTGTACTCCACGCAGGGGCGGATAAAACCCCTGTATAGAGTCAACAATTGTGCAGGGGTAAAGAAGGAACGGAGTCGGCTTAGCACATCCAATCTCTTGGAGGCAGATTTTACAAGAGATGTAATATGATCTTTCCAAGATAAGTGCCGAGTAAATGAAACCTCAAGCATGTTCAACGATTATCCAGGATTAAGGTGAATATTATTAAACATTAGTGGGTATACCTGTGGAAGATTTTATCGTGCTGATTGGTGCAAAAACTGAGTCTTTGATGCATTAAAAACAACCAGATTATTTTTACCCCAGTCAGAGATACGAGCCAAGTCAGAAATTAGGTGTGCCATAGCCTCATCCCTTGTTTGTTGAAGTAACTGCTGAGATGGACATTGTGGGAATCGAATGGAAATGTGAAGGGTGGAGTCATCAGCGTATGAGTGGATAAGGTTTGATGTACAGCTTAGAAGGTCATTGATGAATATAAGGAAGAGAGTTGGTGATAGGACAGAGCCCTGATGAACACCACTGTTAATAGATCTAGGAGAAGAACGATGGCTGTCTACAACAGTGGCTATAGAACGACCAGAAAGGAAGCTATAGATGAAGGCACAGATAGAAGGATAGAAACCGTAAGAGGGCAGTTTGGAAATTAAAGATTTATGCCAGACTCGATCGAAAGCCTTTGAGATGTCAAGTGTAATGGCAAAGCTTTCGCCAGTGTCCCGAAAGGAGGATGACCAGGAGTCTGAAAGGTAGGTGAGAAGATCGCCAGTGGAGCATCCCTGACGGAACCCATACTGAGAATCAGAAAGAAGGTTGTGATAGGAAAGGTGCTTTAAAATTTTTCTATTAAGAATAGACTCTAAAACTTTTGAGATACAGGATGTTAAAGCAATTGGACGATAGCTAGAGGGTTGGGAATGGTCACCTTTCTTTGGGACCGGCTGAATGAGCACAAACTTCCAGCAAGAAGGAAAGGTACAAGTTGATAGACAAAGGCGAAAGAGTTTGCCTAGGCAGGGTGTAAGCACCGAAGCACAGTTCTTGAGAACAACAGGAGGGACTCCATCAGGCCCATATGTCTTGTTAATATTGAGACCTGTGATGGCAGAAAATACATCAGCTGAAGAAATTTTAATGTTAGCCATGAGGAAGTCAGAGGGGGAAAGTGTTGGAGGAACAGCACCGGAATCGTCTAAGGTGGAATTGAAGGAGAAAGTCTGAGCGAAGAGATCTGCTTTATCAGCAGAAGAAATAGCTACAGAGCCATCAGAGTAGAAAAGAGGAGGGAATGATGATGAGGTAAAGTTGTTAGAAAGGTTTTTGGCATGGTGCCAGAAGGAGCAGGAAGAATTCGAGTTAGAGAGTTGAGAGCATTTTGTACGGATGAAATTATTTTTAGCAGAGCGAAGAACAGACTTAGCATGATTCCGGGCAGAGACGTATAAAAGATGTGATTCAGGGGTGAGTTGGCTCCGGTACCTTTTATAGGCCCTCTCCATGTTGTGGATAGCAGTAGAACAAGCGTCATTAAACCAAGGCTTTCGTACATTAGTCAGAGGATATGAGAAAGGAATGTATGCTTCCATGCCCGAGAGAATAACCTCCGTAATGCGCAAGGCACACCCAGATCGCTCCCGGCCATGGAAGCAATAATCATTCCAGGGAAAATCAAAGAAGTACTGCCTGAGGACCTCCCAATCTGCAGCTCCAAAGTGTCACAGATGACATTTCTTTGGAGGGTCGGCAGGCCATACCAGAGCGATAGGACAGGTTAAGGTGATAAGGTTGTGATTGGAGGAGTCCAACGGAGAGAAAAGATTAACAGTGTAAGCAGAAGGATTAGTTGTAAGGAAGAGGTCAAGTATGTTGGAGCTCTCTCCAAGGCAGTCAGGGATACGGGTAGGGTGCTGTACAAGCTGCTCAAAGTCATTAAGGTTAGAGAAGGTGTATGCTTGTTCACCAGGTGGATCAGTGAAAGGAGAGGAAAGCCAAAGGTGGTGGTGAACATTGAAATCTCCAAGAATGGAGATTTCAGAGAAAGGAGAAATGGATAGAATGTGTTCCATCGTAGAAGTAAGATAGTCAAAGAATTTTTGATAGTAGAATTAGGAGATAAGTAAACAGCACAGATATATTTAGTCAGAGAATGACAGGAAAGCCGAAACCAGAATGTTGAGAATTCAGAAGAATTGAGTTCAGGAACACGAGAGCATGATAAGTTGTTGCGTATATATACACAACATGACAGTATTGTGATACCAACTCCAAAGTATGGAGGCGAAACTTGGACGTTATTGGAGAGACACAAGTCAAGAGTGAGAGCAGTGGAAATGAGTTATTTGAAAGGAGCATGTGGAGTTACATGGAGAGACAGACTGACAAATGAGGAAGTGAAGGAGCGTTGTGTTGTAGATGTGGATGTGATAGGAAGTGTTAGGAGAAACACACTGAGGTGGTTTGACCGTGTGGAGAGGTTGGAAGGTGAGAGACTGATGAAGAGAGTGTGAGTGAGGTGGAGGGTGAGAGAGGAAGGGGAAGGCCACGGATGAGATGGAGGGATGAAGTGGAGAGGTATGTGAGAGAAGGGGTTGTGAATTGGGAGCAGGGAAGTGAAATGGCGGGGGACGATTTGTTTGTGGCCACCCCTTATGGGATTAAGGCGTCTGGCAATAGATAGATAGATAGACATACACGTTGCGCAAGAATTATATTGAGAAAACTTGTGTCTAAATAAATCACATTTCATAAAGTACATGAGACATTGTACTTTTGCAAGTATAAAAATGCCTTCATGGACTTGGAGAAAGCTTATGACAGAATAGATAGGAAAGGTATGTGGATGGTATTAAGAATATATGGAGTGGAGGGGAAACTGTTGAGTGCTGTGAAGAGTATGTACGAGGGAGCTAGGGCTACGGTGCGAGTGGATGGTGAGCTGAGTGAGTTCTTTGATCTCAATGTGGGACTGAAACAGGGGTGTGTAATGTCTCCATGGCTGTTTAATATATATATGGATGGGGTCGTAAAGGAGGTACAAGGTAGGGCAGTGGATGTGGGGGTGGCTCTAATGAATGAGGGTGAGATTTGGAAGCTTCCGGTGTTGCTGTTTGCCGATGATACAGTATTGTTGAGTGAAGATGAATGGGAGTTGCAAGGTTTGGTGAATGAACTTGGGACAGTGTGTAGGAGGAGGAAGCTGAAAGTTAATGTAAACAAAAGTAAAGTTATGGTGTTTGAGAGGAATGAAGTCACAGAGTGTGCAGTGAGGTTGGATGGTGAGGATATGGAGAATGTGAGTGCATTCAAGTACTTGGGTAGTGTGATGAGTAAGGATGGAACTTTGGGGGATGAAGTACGTGAAAGGGTACAGCAGGGAAGGAAGGTTGTTGGCACACTGAAAGCAGTGATGAGCAATAGGGAGGTGAGTATGGAAGTTAAGAAGTCACTGCATGATGGTATTGTGATCCCTACCCTGACGTATGGAAGCGAGGCGTGGACCTTGCAAGAGGGGAACAAGTCAAGAGTGAGAGCAGTGGAAATGAGTTACTTGAGAGGAGCATGTGGAGTGACATGGAGGGACAGGTTGACGAATGAAGAAGTGAAGGAACGTTGTGGGGTAGATGTGGATGTGGTTGAAAAGATTAGGAGAAATACACTGAGGTGGTTTGGACATGTGGAGAGGATGGAGAATGAAAGACTGACTAAGAGGGTGTATGTAGGTGAGGTGGAGGGAGGGAGAGGGAGGGGTAGACCGAGGATGAGGTGGAGGGATGGAGTTGAGAGGTATATGAGGGAGGGGGGGGCGAGTTGGAGGGAGGGGAGTCAAATGGTGGGTGACAGAGTGACTTGGAGGCGTTTTGTCTGCGGCCACCCTTTGCGGGATTAGGGCGTCGGGCTATAGATAGATAGATAAAAATGTTACACTGAAATAAACTGTATAACACAGAAATACGTTCCACAGATGTTGAAGAAAATGTCATAATGTTTTGCTTTTCTGAAAATAATGAAACCTAGTGACAAACACATTGATATTAAGAAAACATGCAACACTGATTTATCAAAGAACTGTGTCACTGCTAGGAAAAATCCACCAACATGCTACCAATAAACAAAATATACAAATGAATCAGTCAGACTGTTCAGCTTCGCTTGGAATACCTGACATTGTGCCTGGCACTGGGGAAGACACACTGATAACGTTACCTGGTACAAACTGTAGACTTTAGCGACCTTCAAGCTCTGAACGACTTTGTATGTGATGTAACTTTTATATTGGGAATGGTCATGCGTACGCATGTAACCTGGGGAAGGAAGGTGGCCTTGGTTAGGGAGAGGACCTGGGGTAGACACAGGACCTTAGGTAGGGAATGGCCCATCAACAATGCCAGTCCATCCGCCAGTGCCACCGCAAAGTGGCCCATGTATGGGCTGCCAGTTGAAATAACGGCAATCATCATCGGTCACCAGTGGCGAGCCACCATGGTGTGGTGGGTAAAATGGACCCGGTTACCATTTTTTTGCGGCTGCCACTAAAAATTGGCTCGTGTGCGGGCTTCCATAGAACCACACGCGTTTTATTTCTCGTCACAAGAAAGTGGCAGCCACCGTCCACTGAAATGTGGCCCGTGTGCGGGGGGCATAAGACTTTCTCTGCTCAGGTCATTAAACATTTCTTGCAATGTCTCTGATGTTTCTGAGATTAGAACAATGTCATCTGCAAATCTTAAATGGTTTAGCTTTTTTCCGTCTATGTTTACTCCTTTTTTTACCCAGGGTAGCTTTCTGAAAATATTTTCTAGGTATGAAGTAAATAATTTTAGTGAAATTGTATCTCCTTGATGCACACCCTTCTCAGTCTTAATTTTTTCCGAGTCTTTATGTAGGCTATTTTAACTGTAGCAGTTTCCTCTTTATGTATGTTTTCGAACAGTTTTACAGTATTCTCATTTACTCCTTGTTCTCACAATGAAGGTATAATTCCTGTGTGCTCCACTGAGTTGAACGCTTTCTCATAATCCACAAAACCCAGGCACAATGGTTTATTATATTATGTAGCTGATTCACTGGGTGTAGATGATCAGGAGTTGAATACCCGCTTCGGAATCCTGCCTGTTTTCGAGGTTGTTTTCTTCCAAATTTGTTGTTACTTTGTTCGTAAGGACTTTAGTGAAGAGTTTGTAAATAAATGATAAGTTAATGGGCTGATAGTTACTTAGATGTTCTGAGTCGCCTTTTTTATTTTTTTAAGCATAATAACTATTGCATTGCACCATGTTTTGGGAATTTCCTTCTGATTTCAGCACAGAGTAAATAAGTGGATGTGCCTGTTTTGCATTTCAAATCCTGCACACCAGAGTAATCTGCTACTATTCCATTTCTCCTCGTTATATGCTTTTATACTTTTCAATACAATCGTCTGGTGTTACCTCTGGTACTTCATTTGTGTCCACTGTAAAGTTAGCAATTGGAACTATTGTCTCTGATGTATACATTTCTTTGTAAACTTCTTCTACTCCCTTCACCATCCTATCTTTGCATTTAATGACTTCACTTTTTTTTTTCTTTCAGTGATATAATTTGTTGCTTTTCTAGTGACAGTTTACTTCAAACTTCATTTTTTTTCCCTTTTTTGATGGTTTCATTGATTTGATCCATGTTTTTCTTTCTTTTTTCCTTTCTCTGTGCCCTGTTGGTAAGCTATTTAATTTTGCACTTTCAGTTTCATTTTTGTTTCTATTTTCTTCTTCTTTCTGTTTTTCGTGAGCATGAGTGTCTTTTTTAACACTTGTTGGCTTTGGTTGTATTAGCTTTCCCTATTAGGTCCGCTGATTCTCTTAGCACTTTTGTTAGACTATCATTAAACTCTTCAGTGTTACACCCAGCATTATTTAGAGCCTAAAATCTGTTTGTTATTTCTGACTGAAGGGGTGCTGTGTTTTCGGTTACATTCATTGGACATATCTTTTTGTTTTTAATCATCTTTCTGTCACTTCTGAAACTGACTCTGGCTGTGACATTTATGACTGTGATATTATCTCTGCTATAATGAAGCCAACCACATTCTTTATTTCTCCATTAGGGCTTATCGGGGTCCAGTTTCTCCCTGTTCTTTTGCGAAAATGTATTAATTATTCTCGTGGTATAGATTTTACCAGAATTTACCACCATTCCATTCTCTTTCGTTCCTTTCTCCCACTCCGAATTTTCCCATCATATATCTCCATTTTTCGATTTCCCAACTTTTGCATGTAAGTCTACCATGAGGATAATTTATGTGGTCTTTTCTTCTTCCATAATCTGGGAGATGTCATCATAGAATGTTTCTATTTCTTCGTCTCAGCTTTGAGAAGTAGGTGCATATGGGTGTATTACTTTCAGGGTGTATTTTTTGCAAAGTTTAATTACAATCTGTGCTACACTGTCAGATACACTGCTGGATTTATCATTGATCTCTGCAAGATTTCTGTTAATTAGAAACCTACACTAACTTTTTCATTTTGCCTTTCTCTTTGGTAACACAGGTAGTTGCTGTCTTGAAGCTGAATTATTTTTTTCTTCTGTACTGTGGATCTGATTCACACCTACAATATCTTAATTACTGTTTTCTAATTCAGTCGTTAATTTATCAAGTTTGTAATCTGCAGTGCTTCTTACATTGTACGTTTAGATCTTCATGGATTTCATTTTGTTTAATGTTCCGGTCTCTGATTTGTCGAGACAGTGCCTACTCACTTTCGGTGGCACGCTGCCTGCAAACACAGGAGGCAGTGTGGTTGGACCTTTGGTAGACAATGAACCAACAGCACGTCCGTCAAATCATTAACAGTAGAATTCACGTTTGCTTGGGTGAACTACGGGAAATAATCTCACCTCCCTGCTGCATAGTTTCTGGTGAGATATAATTTTTGTGCCACTTTATTCAGTATATTCAGTGAAGCCCTATATATCTATAGGGGACCCCATGGTCTGCGCTGTCTAAGACGGAACTTCATATATCTGCAAAGCCTTCCCTTATCCGCCACCCTGAGATGTGCCAGGTAGCAGTGGGATCCTGCCCCTAGATAATCATATATATATATATATATATATATATATATATATATATATATATATATATATATATATATATATATTGTTACATAGCCTATGATTTCATCATCCTTTGTATGATCCTAACGTACAGTATGCTGCATGTTTGTTCACGATTCGCCACGTGGCTTCCATAGTAACCAGGCTTGCGTGTTCTACCTCACTCCCCCTTTCTCCCCTTATGGTAGAGTAAGTCGTTCTTTCTGTTGTTCAGAGCAGGATTGTCAACTCTTCATCTCCTATGCCTTCATTTGTGCGTCCTTCTTACAAGTTGAATCAAGCTCTGCCGGCCCCTATATAATGAGCTCAGTCTCTGCATTAGTTGCCACTTAGATCTACTCCTCATTCTGTTCACATCTCTGTCCTCCCCTGTACAATATATTATTATTTTTGAGTGCTCAGGAAGTCTCCAGCCATCTAGCTGCTGTATAATTTGAGTATAAGTGTTATTACCATTTTTTTTGTACTGTATAGCCTAAGGCGTTAATTCGTGAGCCTGGTAAACTTTTTGTGATTCATGTTGGTTCCACCCTGTCAGCCAGTATTAGTAATATTTTGTATCTGTAATATTATTATATCTTGCTTTAACTGAGCATTATCCGGTTTTCTCATTTATCAGGACTGACTTAGATAAATTTGCCCTTGCTAAATTCATGTTAATAGAGGCTATTGCAGTTCACCATATATATAACCTGTTTTCCCATTACATTATCCTTATGAGTCCTGAATGTTTAGTTGGTAGTTTAAGCATTAAACTTTAACTTGTAATTTTACCCAAGTCATTTGTTTTGAACCTGGAACTTTCCGGGACAGTAGTGATTTTAGTATCCTCACTTGAAGTGTTCATTATCCCTCTCTGTTCCGTAACATAAATTTGGCGACCTCTTATCGGGATATTCAGGATATTATCATAAGGATATTGCTTGATATTTTGTGACTGTGATTTATTCATGATGTTTACTATTACCACTCTTGATGAAGCCAAAGATTTTTTGACAAATGTGCAAACAGTGTGTGATGTAGAAAACAGAACAAAGAATGAACTTAAGCTTGTTGCTCAACAATTGGGAATTGCTGTTCACTCTCATCATTCTAAAGATCAAATTGTTGGCATGATTAATAAAAGCTAGTTTAACCCGCGGCGTCCCGGGGATGTACTTCCACGTCCTTATGTTTTGTCACAGCTAATCCCGGGGACGTACTTCAACATCCTGCAATTGCAAGGTTCATAATTTCCACAATTTTCAAAATTCGCGCGAGATTTTCGTTTCGCCCGGGTACCCAAGCCTCCCCTACCTGCCGCCAGGCGGGCAGCATCCTAGAGCCCGCGTGACCCGCGCTAGCCCTTGTCTCGGTCACTCACCTGCTAGCAGTGACCCAGGTCAGACATGGCGTGGAAAGGTCTCTCAGACGAGGAAATCGCATCCGTCCTGGAAGCCTTCACTGGAGACAGTGATTCTCCACTTGATGATGTGGTGGATCGCGATTACGTCCAGCCAGAGGAAGAAATAAGTAGCAGTGATGAGGAGGTCCCTTCGCCCCGAAAAACGCGGTATGTGACATACCGTAAAGCAAGGGAAGGCCAGCTGGCTCCCCAACCACGTGCACAGCTATCTCTCCATGCCGAATCTGATCAGGACGAGGATGAGGATGATGAGGATGACGGAGGCCTAGGATGTGATATCGCCGCGTGGTTGGGAAACAAGAAAATATCACCACGAGGATCAGAAGGTGGGGCGAGACGACACATAAAGTATGGTCAAAGTACTTTGTCTGGGGAAGTGGCAAGTGGTGTGGTGGGATTGCTGGGAGAAAGGGAAAGTGTTGTGGCGGCAGTGGGGGATGAAAGTGAGAGTGGTGTGGGGGTAGTGCGGGGTGAAGGGGGCAGTGGCGTGAGGGAGGCAGAACGAGCACGTGGTGCTCGTAGGCCAAGGGGAGAGGAGGTTGAGTCACTCCCCAGCACTTCTTTCGCCCCTGAATATTCCCAAACTTCCTCCCCACAGCCCCAGGATGTGGGGAAAGGAAAGAAAGGGAAGGGAAAGGGTAAAGGAAAAGGGAGAGGGAAGAGAAGTGCGAGTGATGAGAGGCGCCGCTCTCCACCTCCCCAACCTCCCCCACCACCCTCACCTCCCCACCCTGACGAAGGGGACGATGGTGACGTGGCTGGAGACGGTGGTGTCACGTGGAACTGGGAAGATGGGAGTAATTTTACTCCCATCATTCACCCTTTCACTGAGGAGTGGCGGTCAGGTTGCACGGCTCCAGGTGTAAATGCAGGTTCGTCACGGTTGGATTTTTTCAACTTGTTCTTTGGTGAGGCGTTTGTTGGGCGTATAGTAGAACAAACAAATATTTTTTCACAATCCCAGTGAAGTGAAAGTGAACGTTTGGGAACCACGAGCAGGCATTCCGAACAGTATGACTATCCCGTGACTATTTCAGAGATGTTCCTATTTTTGGCCCTGGTTATCTTGATGGGTGTGGTGAGGAAAAACCAAATTCCTGCCTACTGGACAACTGACCCAATCATCCTCACACCTTTCTTTGGAAAGGTGATGGGTCGTAACCGATTTCAGTAAATTCTCGGCCGCCTCCACTTTTTTGATGCAGATGATCCAGCCAGTGCAAATAACACCGATAAAATGAGGAGAATTAGGCTGGTATTTGATCATTTACGGGAAATGTTCCGCTCCTCATTTTATCCCTACAGAGACCTCGTCATAGACGAGAGTCTTGTGTTGTGGAGAGGCAATATTTCCTTTAGGCAGTACATACCCAGCAAGAGACACCGTTTCGGGTTCATGATCTTTGTTATGTGTGACTGTAAGACTGGTTATGTGCAAGACATAGTCTTGTACACGGGCGCACAGACAGATATAATAGAAGATCGGAGTATAGGACTCTCTGGGGCCGTGGTGAAGACAATGATAGAAGAGTACCTTCATCGTGGTCATGTGTTGTACCTGGACAACTGGTACACTAGCCCTCTTCTCGCTAGGTTCCTCCACCAACACGACACCAGAGTCTGTGGTACAGTCAAGAGAAACCGTCGCCATATGGTCAAGATAGGGAGGAAACTTGACAAGAACGAGGTGGTTTTCTTCCAGGCCAATAACATCCTTGCAACCCTGTGGAACCACAACAGGGAAGTTTGCCTCCTGTCAACTGTTCACAGCCCCCTGATGCACCACACAGACTCCGTGGATCACCGTAGCGAGAGGAGGCGCAACGTATGGAAACCAGAGTCTGTACTTGCCTATAATCTGAACATGAGGCAAGTTGATCAGTCAGACTCGATGATTTCAAGCGTTGACTGTGCCAGGACCACGATGAAGTGGTACAAAAAACTCTTTTTCCACTTGCTAGACATCACGGTCCTGAACGCCCACTACCTGCACGCAATGACCACCGGAGTATCCGAGACCTTTGAGGGGTTTGTGAGGGAGCTGGCACGTGAAATAATCGCCAAGCATGCCCAGGACAGACCCACACACCGCACCCACACCCCCCGGGCTGCTCAGACTTCCCTACGCCTTGCAGGACGCCACTACCCCAGCGCAATCCCTTCCGAACCAAACCGTCGTAAACCCCAGCGTCGCTGCCATGTATGTAGGCACTCAACAGTCAGACCATCCACGCAGAGAAAAGACACAAGATACGAGTGTGTCGAGTGCAATGTTGCGTTGTGCCTTCAGCCTTGTTTCAGGGAGTATCATAATTTTCTACATTACTAAAACTGTGTGGGAAGGCGAAATGATGCTCATGATAATGGTAAGGCCAGTCAGTAGGTGCTAAGTCAAATATAAAGTTGAAACGGGTGTTATTTTTTCAGAAAAGTAATGTATAAGATGAGAATTAGTGTAAGTGGAAAAAATTGTTATCAAAACTACACCCACTGTGTAAATCTGGTCAGTAAATATGTGATAGCAAGGAAATAAAGTGGAAACGGGTGTAACGTTAGCATGAATAAAACGTATGAGTTGAACATTACTGTAAGTTGTCATAACTGATGTCACGAGTACACCCACATTCTGGTCAATAGGGGAGAGTGGGGCACGTTGAACACGTTTTAAGAATTTCGCTTGTGGACAAAAATCTTTCGGGAAAACTTCAGTCTACCATGTGCCATATGTAATTTCACCTATTATACTTACGCCCCTCTCAACCAGCGTGATGTATCACAGTTTTTTAGAATTGAATTTGGCAACCAAAAATTATTATCAGATTGGTTCAATCTGCCCCATCGGTGGGGTACATTGAACATTGCTAAGGGGTAGGTTGATCCATGTCCAAGAACATCATTAACTTAGGGAAAAACAGGCACAATGCTCAGAAGTTATAGAATTCTTTATTATTTTTTTCAATTACAAATGTTTTAAGTAGAGACTAAACTTTTCTTGATCAAAAATAACGACAAAGACTGTTCTTCTCAGTTATATAACATTCCTAACACTAGAAGACTAAGCTTACAGGACAATTAAAGAGATCCATCATCTTTGGTATGGAATCATAACTGCAAGTTAAATGTCAATGTGTCCATTATCTCTAATTTGTATGTTTATAGTTAAAACAACTATCACAACTTAAAAAAGGCCATATTTTTTTACATAAAATAATATCCTCTTGATTTTTTTCCCAATAGCATTCAGATTACAAAAAATGAGTGAATGAATGATGAAACTATTGACATTTGTACTGGTCCAAGTCTACACTAAATTGCATCATGCACTGCACCCTTTTCGTACCACCAGTAGCAATGGGTTTGGGAAGGCACATCACAAATTTCTCAGGGCATTTCCTTGACTGGCGATAAAACTCAACATCATAAGATGTTTCTCCATCTTCTGTTAAAATTTCACTTATTTGACCAACATAAAATAGCCAATTCTTTGAATTTATAGGTTTGAGTTTGATAAGAACAAAGTCACCTCCTACTGGTTCTTTTCCTGCTTGGTCTTCTGTGGAATCACCACCAAAATCCTCTTCATAATCACTTGATTCCCCATGAAGGGAAATTCTTTCATCAACTTCATCATCTGAACTTCAGCAACAGCTAACTTTTTCTTTGCTTTTGATAACTTCTCTTCCTGCTTCTTCACAGCATTTTCTTTCTCAGGGTGCTCGTGATAAGCTTGCAGCCAACAGCCTTTCTCTTGAAACATGGTTTAGCAAACTGAATGCTGGATTTCCGCTTTGGTAATGGCCGTAACTCAGCCAGTTCTGCAAAGCTCGTCTGATGATCTAGTCTGTCAGCTGGGCAAGATGCCTGATCAGTGTTCATTACAGAAACTGCTGAGGATGTAGAGGCATTAAGGTCTCCTAGAGCAGCCACCATTTCTACTCCATTATCCTTAGAAGTGCTTTGACCGCCAGCGTTGTTCGTAAAAACTGATGCTACCAGAAAATCATCATTAGAGAAGATTTCAGTATTTATAGGCCAGAGACCAGTTTTCTTGAAACCTGCGGATATATTTTCTGATGAAAGAGCACGATAAAATGCCTTGGTAAAACATTCAGGTAGATCGTAGATGGTTATTCTTTTTCCCGGGTTACTTAGGTTCCAGTCATTAACAGCCTTTTTATAATGGGTTTTCAGCGGGCCATAAGCTGATACATCCAACGGCTGTAACTTATGTGAAGTGTGAAGGTACATTGAACCATGTTCAAAGTGCCCCGTCTTTAATGGTTCAAAGTGCCCCATTTGCTGCCATTTGAAAAAATTTAGCCTCAAGCCTTGATACATGCCAAGTCAATTCTAACGAACATTCCATAATAAGCTTCTTTTATCACAGTATCCATTTCAGTAATTTGATTAAAATTATCTGCTACATGAAGACTATAAGAAGGATTGATACTCACCTCCAAAAATTTACTTTGGGGGTCGACATTCGGAGAATGGCGAGGCAGAACGTGCTCCCCAAAGAACCGCCACTCTGTTACTGGTTACGAAGTAGGTGTTGAGGGGAGGCTTTTACACTGGAGACATGTAGTGGCAGGGAGAAAAACTGAGCCAGGAAAGTCCAGTGGTTCATTGTGCCCCTATGTTCAAGGTGCCCCACTCTCCCCTAAGTATGTGATAGGAATTATATACAGTGGAAGATGTTGTAATGTTAGTAGTAAGGTATTTTATAAGTTGATTACTAGTGTAAGATGAAACAAATGATATCGCGATAACACTCACTGTGTAAGTACGCGCAAATATGACGCTCAGTTCCATCGTAAGTTCAGAAATGATGTGATATCAATTATATCAAGTGTTTACATGTGCAATGTTAGTGGAGAATTATTATATAAGTACAAAAATAGGTTGTAAGTTGAAATAGTTGTCATAGCGACTTCACCGTGTGTGTGATTATGCCCTATTATTACGCTATATATTAAGTAAGGCCTGAAATAATCTCAAAACAGTTCTATATAGTTGAAAAGTGTATAATAATATTAGAAAAGTATTATGTAAGCAGAAAAAGCACAATATGAGTTGAAACAACAGTTACAGCGAGTTCACTCACTACGTAAATAAGCGCTAACATTACGCTAAATGTTATCAAAAGGCCTGTGAATACGTAAAAACAGTTCAGTAAAATGTAAAATGGTATAATGTTATTGTAGAAGTATTATGTAAGTAAAAAAAAATATATGTATCATGATTTTAGAATGTTAGCGATTCATCGTGACCAAGTTGGCCGATTTTGCTCGTTTCGCACGATAGTACAATGCTTATTTGTGCTCTATTTTTGTATAAAATCCAATATACTCTTTTATCACATGTTTTTATGTTTGTAATAAATTCATTTCTACTTACTTTCATTGGTTTCCCAGACTTATAATACCATAGAAAACGTTTGAGGCTCAGACCGCCTAGGGAGAACACGGGGCCAGGTGGGACCAAGGCATACCTGGTTAAGCTAATTAGGGACCCCGGGGACCAATTTCTTTGCCACCGACCATTGTTTCTGACCAAAAGCGAAAGTTTAAGCAAAAAAAAAAAGGGTCGAAAAATCGTCGGGATTGGGGGGTACTAGTGGTCGAAAAGTGGTCGGGACGGGGCGGGTTAATGTAACTCCTCCAGATGAGCAAACGCAGGTTGAAATAGCTAAGTTACAGCTAGCCCTGCAGGAGGCTCGTGCTAAGGAGGCTGAGTTTCAGGCACGTGCTAAGGTAGCTGAGTCTCAGGCTCGTATTCAGGAGGCACAAATTGAACTTGCTAGGATTCAGGCAGACCATGAGTATCACATGAAACAAGCTGGAACTGGATCATCTGATGATTTTGATGTGGCTAAAAATGTTGAACTTGTCCCTCCTTGTAATGAATCTGATTTAACAAAGTATTTTCAGTTGTTTGAGAGGGTAGCTACAGGTTTTAATTGGCCCAAAAAGTATTGGCCAGTACTTCTTCAGACTGTTCTCGCCGGTAAAGCTCAAGTAACTTATGCATCTTTGCCTCAGGATCAATCTGATAACTATAATGTAGTTAAGAGCTTGATTCTTAAGGCCTATGAGCTTGTTCCTGAAGCCTATAGAGAAAAATTTAGGACAACTTATAAGCAAGATAAGCAATCCCATGTTGAGTATGTAAAAATCAAAGAAGATCTGTTAGAGCAGTGGTTAAATTCTAAGAATGTAAATTCTGATTTTGATAAATTTAAGCAGATGATTTTGCTGGATGACTTCAAAAGGTGTATTAATAAAGATGTAAGCCTATATCTTGATGAGAAAAGAGTAGATAATTTGTCTGGTGCTGCAGTTTTAGCTGATGAATATGTTCTCACTCACAAGAGATATTCTAAAGAAAAAAGGAAAGCTGAGAGTAAGTACGTTGCCTCTACTCAGAGTACAGGTAACAGGAAAGAGAATAAAGATGATGTTTCTCAGGAAGTAAATACCACCTCCACCTCTAGATTTCAGAAAAGTAAATGTACTTATTGTAGTAAGCTTGGTCATACTACGGAGAAATGTTTCAGGAGACAGCGTGATGTGAACAAAAAGGAGTCTTTAAATATTCAGTCAATTGGTCTAGTGTCCACCCTTGAGAGTTCCCAGAATTCTTTAACCGAGTTAACTGAACCTGCTTTGAGGGGTAAATTAAATTCTCATGATGAAGCTCCTCTTTTGAGCAGTAACGTGGGTGACACTGTCAAGAGTTCATGTGCTAATTTCCTGTCTAATGGTTTTGTCAGTCCTCTGGACAATAATGACAGGAAATCAGTTAAAATATATCGTGATACAGGTGCTTGCCAATCCCTTATGCTGACCAGTGTTCTAGGCTCTAATGTTAATTCCTCTGATGAAACTGTAATCTTACAAGGTGTATGAAATAATTACTTCTCTGTCCCTCTGTGCAGAGTGAATTTAGAGTCTGGTTTTGTTAATGGTTCCGTTATGGTTGGGTTGGTTGAGACGCTTCCAATGTCAGGTGTAACTTTCTTACTTGGAAATGATATTGGTGGAAGTCAAGTGTGTCCAGCTCCTCAGTTGTCTAGTGAACCAGTGATTGCGACCCTGGATTGTGATGTCCCTGATGTGTTCTCTGCATGTGCTGTCACTAGGGCTAAGTCTAAAGTTACTGGTGACTTAGAGGATAATGATGATGATGATGTTATCCTAGCTGACACTTTTCTTGCTAATTTGGACCACTCACCAGATGAGGCAGTACCCCGTAGTGTTGATAATTTGTCTTGTCAAGAGTTGGTTGAGTTGCAGGTTGCTGACCCTGAGTTGAAAGGTCTAGCTAACTCTGCTTCCAGTGAGGAAGAGTCAGCTGGTGCTTCTACTTGTTATTATATAAAGTCAGGAGTACTTATGAGGTAGTAGAGACCCCCAAGAGCATCAGCCGACTGTAAATGGGAGGTTGTACAGCCGTCCACACTGCCGCGAGGTACATCACAGAACGTTGGCAATGCTGGCCAAGACGGTAACCCGGAACCTCAAGTTTTCGAACTTCATTCGATGCAGTCACTGGTGGGAGGGAGAGATGGGAATGGGAGGCATAATCCACATATCGTACGAGTTACGAGTGATGTAAGAGAGTTGGGTGTCGTGGTGGTTCATGCTGCTGACGAATGAAAGGTAGCTAACGTCGATCATACACATCGCCTCGGTAACATAGCAACAGCGCGCACCTGTGCTTCAATCGGGGGGAAGGTTTCGAAGCGTTTCACTTGCTTCTTTACTATGTCTCCCCAGCATTGCCACCGCTCTGTGGTGTACCTCACGGCAGTGTGGACGGCTGTACATCAAGTTGTCATCCCTCGTGTTTGTAGGCAGGATATCATTAGAGTGGCTCATGATTCCAGTTTGGCAGGACACCTTGGAGTGAGGAAGACTGTGTCATGCATTTTGAAACACTTCTACTGGCCAGGTATCTTCAGAGATGTTTCCTGGTATTGTAAGTCTTGTCACACCTGTCAAGTTGTGGGGAAGTGTAATCAGACCGAAAAGGCTACACCTCTAGTTCCCATTCCTCCTTTTGAGGCGCCATTCACCCGTGTGTTGGTGGATATCATGGGCCCTCTTCCTAAGACTTCTTCAGGATTTTCTTGTGTTGACCCTGATTGATATGGCTACTCGTTATCCTGAAGCCATTCCACTTAGAAATATCTCAGCAAAAATCGTGGTTAAGGAAATGCTAGGGTTCTTCACCAAGTTTGGTCTGCCCACGGAGGTACAGTCAGACCGGGGAAGTAATTTCATGCCAAATGTTTTCAAGCAGTCTCTGAAAGAGTTGGGCATCACCCAGATCACGTCTTCAGCGTACCATCCCCAGACCCAAGGAGGGTTGGAGAGATATCATCAAACACTCAAATCGATGCTCAGGAAATACTGTTTGGAACATCAGAAAGATTGGGATAAAGGTCTTCCATTCGTTGTATTTGCCGCAAGAGAATCTCCAAATGAATCACTGGGCTTCTCACCGTTTGAATTACTGTTTGGCCATGAAGTAAGAGGACCCCTTAAGCTACTCAAGGAATGCTGGCTGTCGGAGGAAGGTGACGTCAACCTGCTCGAGTATGTGATGAAGTTCAAAGAACGGCTGTCCACTGGTTTACAGCTGGCGAGAGAGAATTTAGGAGCTGCTCAGAAGATGAAGACTTGGTATGATAAGAAGTCCAGGTTACGCCACTTTCAGCCAGGAGATCAGGTTTTGATTCTGCTACCAGTGCATGGGCAACCTCTTCAAGCCAAGTTTAGTGGTCCTTATTTCGTGGAGAAGAAACTCAGTGATGTCAACTATGTCATCGCCACACCAGTTCGTAGAAAGAATAAGCAACTTTGTCACATCAACATACTAAAGCTATATCACAGGCGGGACGAAAATCACCCAGTCTGCACTGTAGCTGTTCCACGCAAGTCTGCAAGTGAAGCTCTCCCATGCAGTATGAGCCTGAGAGATAGTTTGGGGAAGAATCCTGATATCATGAATGATCTCCAGACTAAGCTTTCTCATCTAGCTCCCGAGGAAAGGCAGGAGTTTTCGGCATTACTGCAGGAGTACCCGCAAGTGTTCCGTGACACTCCAGGAAGAACCACTGTCTTGATGCATGATGTCGATGTTGGAGACACAAAGCCAATTAAACTGCCTCCTTACCGTGTGAACCCAGTGAAAGTTCCTCTCATCCAGAAGGAGCTTGGCTACCTGTTGGACCACAAGATGATTGAGCCCTGTCAGAGTGAGTGGAGTTCTCCTGTCACTCTAGTCCCTAAGCCAGGTGGGTCACAGCGGCTTTGCATCGACTATAGACGTTTTAATCAGATAACCAAAACAGACACTTACCCTCTCCCTCGTGTGGAAGATTGCATAGACAAGATCGGAAAGGCTAGGTACATAAGTAAGTTTGATTTGTTAAAGGGATACTGGCAAGTACCTATGACTTAACATGCTAGAGAGATCTCATGTTTTGTAACACTAGGAAAGACTTTTGCATGTTCTGTAATGCCATATGGTATGAAGAATGCACAAGCCACTTTTCAGAAGCTCATGAATGTTGTAACAGAGGGTTTGGCAGGGTGTGTTGTTTATATTGATGTTGTATTAATCTTCAGTGACAACTGGAAAGATCACCTATGCCATGTCAGTGAATTTCTTGAGCGTTTGGTTCAGGCTAATCTTGTAGCTAATTTATCAAAGTGTGAGTTTGGTCAAGCTAAAGTTCAGTACCTTGGGTACGTAATTATTGATGGACACGTTGCACCACCAGGAGCTAAGGTTCAGGTTATAAGTGATCTTCCCTGACCTAAAAGTAGGAAAGAGTTACAAAGATATTTGGGAATGGTAGGTTATTACAGGAGATTTGTTCTTAACTTTTCAATTCTTGTATCACCACTTACAGACCTACTGAAAAAGGGAGTTAAATTTGTCTGGACCAATAACTGTGAATCCTCTTTAAGCAAACTTAAAGCTATCCTATTAAGTCAGCCAGTGCTCGCTACTCCAAATTTTGCTAAGCCTTTTAAGATGACTGTTGATGCAAGTGATACAGGAGCTGGGGCTGTTTTGCTGCAAGAGGATGATCAGGGTATTGAACACCCTTTATCTTATTACAGTAAGAAGCTCACTGCACCTCAAAAGAACTACTCAACTATTGAGAAAGAGCTTTTGGCCTTGATATTGGGTTTACAGCATTTTTCATTTTATTTGTGTTCTGGTTTTGACCCCATAGTCATTTATACCGATCATAACCCACTGAAATTCCTTAGTAAGTTTAAAGATAAAAATCAGAGATTGACAAGATGGAGTCTACTTCTTCAGGAGTATTCATTAGACATACAACATGTCAAAGGGAAAGAAAATGTTATTGCAGATTGCTTATCTAGACTTTAGATATATTGTTTTAGAGTAATAAGAAATTTCGTTTGTAAATTTCTTTTTCTTTGTGGGGAGGTGTTACATAGCCTATGATTTCATCATCCTTTGTATGATCCTAATGTACAGTATGCTGCATGTTTGTTCACGATTCGCCACTTGGCTTACATAGTGACCAGGCTTGCATGTTCTACCTCACTCCCCCCTTCTCCCCTTATAGTAGAGTAAGTCGTTCTTTCTGTTGTTCAGAGCAGGATTGTCAATTCTTCATCTCCTATGCCTTCATTTGCGTGTCCTTCTTACAAGTTGAATCAAGCTCTGCCGGCCCCTATATAATGAGCTCAGTCTCCGCATTAGTTGCCATTTAGATCTACTCCTCATTCTGTTCACATCTCTGTCCTCCCCTGTACAGTATATTATTATTTTTGAGTGCTCAGGAAGTCTCCAGCCATCTAGCTGCTGTATAATTTGAGTATAAGTGTTATTACCATTTTTCTTGCACTGTATGGCCTAAGGCGTTAATTCGTGAGCCTGGTAAACTTTTTGTGATTCATGTTGGTTCCATGCTCTCACCCAGTATTAGTAATATTTTGTATCTGTAACAATATTATATCTTGCTTTAACTGAGCATTATCCGGTTTTCTCATTTATCAGGGCTGGCTTAGATTTATTTGCCCTTGCTAAATTCATGTTAATAGAGACTATTGCAGTTAAACATATATGTAACCTGTTTTGCCATTACATTATCCTTATGAGTCCTGAATGTTTAGTTGGTAGTTTGAGCATTAAACTTTAACTTGTAATTTTACCTAAGTCATTTGTTTTGAATCTGGAACTTTGCGGGACAGTAGTGATTTTAGTATTCTCACTTGAAGTGTTCATTATCTCTCTCTGTTCCGTAACAATATATATATATATATATATATATATATATATATATATATATATATATATATATATATATATATATATATATATATATATATATATAGATAGATAGATAGATAGATATGTATATAAATAGATATAGATATACAGATATATAGATAGATAGATAGATAGATATGTATATTAGAATGTCCCAAACTTGTGAAGTTGATACGATGTAGCTTCTTATGCTTTGCCCAGTAGGGGTTATGGATAATTTATTTGCTGGGTGATTTTTTTACTTGATCTGATTGTATTTTGAGGTCCCGACATTTGAACACTATTTTCTTTAATTCATAAGTAATGGCGACAAGGTCAGACACCGATGTGTGGCTTCTTGAAAAGTTTCCAATATCTGACCTGGGTAAATACCGTTTACCAAGTAATATGCATATTTTACTCCCCTTCTTTTTTTCATCACCACATCCAAAAAAAGATTCACAAAGCATCAAGGCTGTAGTAACGGTTGTTTTCAAAGTGTGGTCGAGCCAACTAGAATATGGCAACCATCTTCGCTCACACTTCAACTAACCTCAGATCTTTGATTAAGAGGAACCGAAACTTACAGAGAAACAAGAGCAAGACTGAAATGGCCAACAACATGCAATGGGAGATATTTTTGGCTGATATGGAGGCTATTTTTTATAATGCCCAATCAGATGCTTTGAATCGGCAGGATGTCCCTTGTAAATAAAAGAAATTTCTCATTTCTAAATAGGCTGATCCACAAGGAAGTTCTTTGTGCAATGAGGATCGCAAATCCAATTTTGCTGCACAAAAGAGGCATGAAAAGGAAACTTCTCTAAAGCGAGCTCACCGGTGACAAGCAAGCAGAGGAAGCCCTAGCTGTTGGAGTCACAGGGGATGCATTCTGTGAGAGCGGTGGCACATCGTCGGCTGATGATGACGAAGCCGTTGCTTGTGGACCAACCCCCGCCCCCCCAAAAGCTCCACGAAATGATCACCTGAAAGATAGTATTAGTGACCGAGACATGGCAGCAACTTGGGATCGTCAGAGCCTTTCTGTTCGGCAGGCAACAGCAACCTATGTTGAGACTGCAAAATCTACGGGACCCAGAGAAAGGACTCAAGTGAGTCCAAAGCAATTGGCTTCAAGTGGATGGTTGTCTGAGTCCATGGGTCACGAGCTAGTCCACAAAACTGTTCCAGTCTCTCCAAGATGAGCCCACGTCCCATGCCAGAGACATTTCAACATGGCACTCCGACGATAACTTCCGTCTTGCAAAGAAGCGAGCAAAGGGCCTAAATGTGGTCAGTGATGCAACAGCGAGAGGCATTGCCTCATTGAGAAATTTACAAGTAAACCTCTTTGCCGTGACGAAGAAGGCCTCTAATTCCTCCTACGGACTGTCCAATTCCACCGACGGGCTGTAAAGGGAAAGGGAATGAAGGCGAGCCTCATGAAGCGTTTATGTAAAGTACAATGATTCTAAGATGAACTTTTGTTCACTTTATTCATTTTTGAGAGTGTCAATTGTTTCATTGAGTTTGGCTAAACGAAAACTCATGAAATAAAGTATTGCTTTATTTGTATGTCAGCATCAGGTGTTTCATTTGGCTAACATTGAAGATATGAAATGAAGTATGCAATCGTCTGGACCTATAAGTATCCTTTGTTTTCCTGAAAATTTTCATGAAGTTTTCTGATGGCGAGCACCTACGGGACACTACACTGGCAAGATTGCATCTCGATATTTTTTCCCACCCTTATGTGCTAGGGACGCCCATATATATATATATATATATATATATATATATATATATATATATATATATATATATATATATATATATATATATATATATATATATAATATGTATATATCACACACACACACACACACACACACACATACACACACACACACACACACACACACACACACACACACACACACACACACACACACACACACACACACACACACACACACACACACACACACACACACACACACACGACAAATATATCAAAGGTCAAGGTCACACGACTAGGTCAGAGTTTGACCTGGAAAAATCGAATTTATTATTCAGACTGAACCAAACTTGATGGAAATGCTGAGGGTAAGGCGAGGATGAAGTGTTTCAGTTTTAAGAACAATCAAAGGTCAAGACCGCAGGGCAGGTGAAAGTTCAACCCTTGCGTGTGATTTTTTTTCACAAAATTACTCAAACAGTTTTGATTCGATTTTATCCAGACTTGATGGTGGGATTTAGGGTAAAAAAAAAAAGAAACAATTATATTGTTTTCTGGAATAATAGGTAAAAGGTCAAGGTAAAAAAACTGTGTCAACGTGGTCAGTTTTTATCCAGTTCGGCCAAACTTGGTTAAGGTGAGAAGAAAAACATAATGTCCGAAAAAAGTAAAGTTAATTTTTATCTGATCTAAACGATATTTGTGCTTTCGAAAGAAATAAAGTATGAGGTAGACTTGGGTGGGACCAAATGAAACAAGAAAAAGAATGAAACAGATTTCATTTTTGCTGATAAATAACACGCTGGTGCTGTGAAAAACATAACTGCACTGAACAGAATAAATGTAGAAAATGACCACAGACTGGTGCGAGGCCAAGTAATGCTTGACCTTAAAGCAGAGGGAGAGAGGCGAATCCTCAGGAAACACCCAAAACTTGCAGCAGTGAGAAAGAAGACATTAGAATATACCTTATTATTTCCAAATAAATACTTGCAGTTGATGGCTGAATTATCTGTGACAAAAAGCAAATGAATGAAAACTTGACGAGAATAGCAAGCGAAGCAGCTCTTGAAATAAGAAGCAGGTAACCACGAAACAACAACAGTAAACTGTTAGAGAGTACAAAGTTACTTCTAAAGAGAGAAAAGAAAGAATATGACTGTAAGAACAAGAAGAGATATAAAGAGAACAATAATGAAGAAATTAGAAAGTTTATATGAAAAGAATTGAAGAAACTTAGGGAATGGAGGATGCCTGTCAGCCACAAGGCGAAGACTTGCTACGGGAAGAAACCAAAGGTTATTTGACAGACTCTAATGAAAGAATAACGAACAACAGAAATGAATTTCACACAAGACTTTACTGTAGCAGTACCGTGGTCAAAGAGTCAGTTCAGGATCGAAAAATAATTGTGAAAGCCATCTCCATTGCTATATTAGGTGAAGTAAAGAAAGCCCTGAGAGGAATAAATATGCATAAAGCAGCAGGTGATGACAGTATCACAGGAGATATTATTAGGAACGCAGGTGATTTTGCGTTAAATGAACTAATAAATCTATTTACGAAGTCGTCATAAATAAAAGCTGTACATAAATCTTGGAAAATGCATCTATGGTTCTGCTTCACAAAAACAGATGACATAAGAGTCGTAACGAACTCCCCTCCAATTAGTCTTCTTCCTGTTGTGCACAAAATTTTTCACAAAAGTCCTAACAGATCGAATTAGTCCTGTCTTACAAGCTAGTCCATATAACTGGCAGAATATCGAAGTTACTACTTGATAAAATTAAAGTTATTAATCAGGTGATTAAGATGACCTCAGAATATATGAAACCTTTGTGTATGGCATGTTTTGATCATAAGAAAGCATTTGATTCAGTTCAAACAGCTGCAGTGACGAAAGGAACTCGAGCACATGATGTATAAGAAGCTTAAGGTAAAGCGCTAAAAGATATTAATGGAGAAAACATGACCTTCAAAAAACTCTAAAAGCACAGCCAGGAAATTCCAAGAATGGTGTTATACAATGAGGCACATTTTCTCTCAAGTTATTCGCTGTCTGACCAGTGGACATTTCCAGAAATTTAGATTGGGATGACAATGGAATTAACTTATATTGAGAGCGATTGAATAATCTTGAATTTACAAAGGACATAGTCTTTTTCAGTGAATCAGGGAATAAACTACAAAAACTTATAGATGATATGAACAGGGAGGGTCTAAAGGTAGGCTTGGGGATGGATATGAAAACGATGCTTATGTTTAACACACATGTTTGCTCTCGTCCGGCGAAAATAAGAGATGAAGATCTAGAATGTGTCGAGAAATAAATATACCTAAAGCAGGCAGCTCAGGCAGACCCAGTCCATGACAAAGAAATCATGCAAAGACTAGGATCGGAGGGAGGGCTTGTGGCAAACTGAGTAACGACATGAAGCATAAGCAGTTGCCATTATGCCAGAGACGGCTATATAATCAGTGTGTCTTTCCAGTTCTAACTTATGGACACAAAATGTGGAGTATTACAATATCCTCGGTACGTTAACTAGGGAGTGCTCAGAAAGGAATGGAAAAGAGTAGGTTAGGAGTCACATAGAGAGGTAAAAAAAGTGCTTCCTGAATAAGAGAACAGCCGAAATTAGAGAATATATTTTCTACAAGTGAAAGAAAACAAAAATGGATGTGGGCAGGTCACATCCTTCATAAAATAAATAACAGACGATCAACAAGGCAGATGAGTGGCAGCCCAGAGACGAAGTAAGAAGAACTGTCAGACAGAAGAGGAGATGCCGAGATGAGATCCGCCGATTCTCAAGGATTAGTTGGAACAGGCTAATAACCAATAGGCCATAGTGGCAAAATATAGGAGAGGCTTTCGTCTTGCATTGTGCTGAATCATGCTGCTGCCGCTGCTGCTGCTGCTGCTGCTGCTGCTGCCGCTGCTGCTGCTGCTGCTGCTGCTGCTGCTGCTGATGATGATGATGATGATGATGATGATGAAGAAGGCAGAAGGGTTAAAGGTCAAAATAACGAAGTTATTCCATTTTGTTTACAATTAAGACAAAGGTTACAGGGTAAAGTCAAAGTTCGATCCGTGTGCGTATGTGTGAACAAAATTACTAAATATCTAAGCACTGACCTGATTCAGGTCAAACTTGATGAAAAAGTTGAGGGTCATCCAATAGACTGATCTATTGTTTTTAGGACAATAGGTAGATGGTTATGGTCGCGTGGTAAGATCACTTGAAACAGTTTTTATCAAATGTAGACTGAACCTTTAGAATGATTGAGGGTAATGAAGGATTACGAGAATCGATTTTCAGAACAACCGGTCATACATCTATGTCACAGTATAAGGTCAAATGTCAAGGTCACTGAGCAGTGTAAGCTCAAACAACTTTGATCAGATTTGAGCTAAAGTTGGTGGATGGGTTGAGAGTAAACAAAACTGAATTCAATTTTGTGAGTAATTTGGCAAAGGTCATGGTCCCAAGGAAAAGTAAAATATTAGACCCATTCACCAGTTTTGGGTGCGGGTGTTGCACTGTGTGTGTGCTTCTTCTACTCGTTTATTCTGCTTTCTCTTTACCTTATTTTTCTTTTCTATTCCAGCCGTCCTTCTGGTTTCTCTCTCTCTCTTTCTCTCTCTCTCTGCTGGGCCAGGTAAGGTGTTGGAGTAGGTAATCAGGTGTAAATTGGCTTTGTCATTATCAATCAGGCTTCTACCCCATACACGCCCTACACTTCCTTACCCTTATCTCTCCTTTTTTCTCTTCCTCATCCTCCTTATCCTTCCTTATCCTCATTTCTTTTCTTTCTTGCTCATCCTTGTCGTCTTACCTTTCCTTATATTTATACCTTATCTTCCTTCCATATCCAAGTCATGTTATCTTTCCTTATCCTCTTGTTCTTTGCGGTCTTCCTTATCTTTCCTTATCAACCTCCGTCATCTCCCAAATTCTTCCTTATCATCCTTCATTATCTTCCTTATTCTTCCCTATCATCTTTAATTGACCTTCTTTATAATCCCATATCTTATTTGCCCGTCGTTATCCTTCTACCTTACTCCCCACTCAGCCCATCATCATCATCACCATCATTTCATTCACTCTTTCTTCCTCATTTACCTTTCCTCATTCTTCTGCCATTCACCTTACTGAACCCTTCATCTTCTCCCTCCTTCCCTTCACTGTTTTCTTATCTTTTACCTCATTCTTTCCCATCTCTTTTTTTCTCCCCTTCCTTCCCCAGCCTCTCATTCTTTGCTTCATGTTTGTCTCCCTACATTCATTTTATTTTTTATTTTTTAATCCTGGTGTATCTCCCCAACCTGTCTTCCTCCTTACCATGTTTGTTTACCTTTCGTCCATTCCTTCTTTCACTAGCTTCCTTTCCTTTCACTCTTTTCTTAATTTTCATTCTTCTCTTGTCCTTCATCCGTTCCCTCATCATCACGTTTCTCTTCATTCTTTACTCCTCTTTTCCTTCCTCTCCTATCTTTCGCAGCATTTTTCTCCCTCTTCCTCCCTCTCTCCCATCCTATCTTCGCTTTCTCTCTCCTAACATTGTTCCTTCTTTCCTAATTCTTGTCTCCATTTTCCTCTCTCTCCATCTCCTCACTCATGTTCAATTTCCTTCCTCCACTTCCATCCATTTCTTCGTCTTCCACAAATTACATTAACCCCCATGTCCTTCACC